>NC_080854.1:23092446-23410567 GCF_030435755.1 Ochotona princeps | reverse complement strand
TACATGAGACCCCCAGAAGAAGCTCCTGGCTCCTGATTTTGGACTGGCTCATTTCTGGCTGCTTGTGGCCACTTGGAGAGTAACCCAGCAGATGGAAGATCTTTCTCTTTGTTTCTCCTCTCATAAAATCTGACTTTCCAATAAAAACAAATCTTCTTTTAAAAAAAGCCATTGCATGTGACTGTATCATCTGTTCAAACAGTGTAAATAAAGGGGAAAACATACCTTAGATCATATCTTCTTACCTTGTCTATTGTGAGAAGAGCCACCACAAGATTTTAACTCACTCTTCCCATAAGCTTCTAGGTTCTGTGCCTGCAGGTGCAGACCCATGGTTCAGCAGTAAATAGGGATTTTCTGACTCTGGAGGTCCCCCACTCTCAGACATCTCTGAATCAGAAACAACAACTCAGCAGAAAGCTTCATGAAGATAGAAGATGAAATAAACTTCAGACAAACTGCCTGCAAAACCTTCTGGGAAACTTCATCATTGCCTTTCACTGGCAGGATCTTCCACATGGCCTATACCACATGTCACATGTACACCATCTCAGTCTAGCCTCACAACCAGCCAAGGAAAGAGATTGTGCTAGCCCCCTTTCCCATTTCAGAGACAATCTTCCTAAAGTTATAGCACCACTGAACTCGGCCTGTCTCAGAAACCCAAGGGGCTTTTATCAAGGAAGCTTCCACATCACATGGGAAGTTTCAATGCCCTCCTCCTGACTCCATCCTTTCCCACAGCACAGAAAAAGGTTTTGCAAAAACATCTACCTGCCACACTGCTTGGCTTTATCATAAAGTGTATGATAAAAACTTTATGATAATGTTTTCCTTTTAACTTTTCCATCGTCCAGTTTCCATTTTCACCGAGAAGACCTTGCCTAACCACTAATAAAGCTAGCAACAATATACCAGTTTTTCTTCCAGTCACCACACAGGCCTACACTTCAGGGTTCCTACATTCTGTGAGGTCTTAGAAATTATGCAGCCTTGGGCCCGGCGGCATGGCCTTGTGGCTAAAGTCCTCGCCTTGAAAGCCCCGGGATCCCATATGGGCGCCGGTTCCAATCCCGGCAGCTCCACTTCCCATCCAGCTCCCTGCTTGTAGCCTGGGAAAGCAGTCGAGGACAACCCAATGCATTGGGACACTGCACCCGCGTGGGAGACCCGGAAGAGGTTCCAGGTTCCCGGCTTCGGATCGGCACGCACCGGCCCGTTGCGGCTCACTTGAGGAGTGAATCATCGGATGGAAGATCTTCCTCTCTGACTCTCCTCCTCTGTGTATATCTGGCTGTAATAAAATGAATAAATCTTTAAAAAAAAAAAAGAAATTATGCAGCCTTCATTCCGCAGATGAGGAAGTTGGAACCTTGAGTGTTAATAATGGGCTTCTCTGGGAGCTCCCAGCATGACAGGAGAATTCAGACCTAACATTCAGGTCTCCCAACTCCAAGTCCAAGGCTTCTGATGAACGAAATATCCTTCTGAAGTCTCATGCCTAAACCACAGTGGACTGATTTCAAGATAAACATAAAAAGGAAAAAAAGCCTACTAATGAACTTGAATCCCTTTATGAGGAATTATATTAATAGCATTAACTAGTAAGAGTTGAAATCCTTTCCAGAGGAAAGACTTAGTAATATAGCTCAATTCCATCCTTGCTTATTGCCAAGGCAACTATCAACACAACTATTCAGTCAGAACAAACATCTGCTTAGCAGGGACACTGGAAAACTGGATTGTAGCCCACTTTCCCACCAACATCATCCTCCAGGGTCGGATGTGCTCACTGCTCCATTTTAACTTAAAATAAATGAGTGCCAAGGAGGCCTTTACATCTTAGCAGCCCAAACTTGTCTCATCCTTTTCTTCTGCACCAGTTCAGGTGAAACTCCTTTCTGTTGACTTATTCTACATTAGCCATCCTCCTTTTTCCAATGCACACAAACTCCATTACAAGGATGGACAGACAGGCAGGCAAAGACAGACACACACACACATCCCAATCTACTCCACTGTCTCAGTAAACCCTGACTCATTGGCAGATAACAGTCAACCTCTTGGGTTTCTTCTTCAATCTGCTAAACATAAAATACCAAACAACTAAAACAAAAACAGCAGACAAGGGGAAGTCCAAGGAAAAGCCCAGAAAACCCACAACCAGTTTAAAAAAAAAAAATCAGTCCTTAGGGATGAGCTGTGGATGCTAAAGGATCAAAAAGAGGAAAACTCAAATGCAACTTAATTTAAAAAAAAAAAACTATATTTTCTGAAGGTTTATCAAAAGAAAGCAAGCCTGCTTAGAAGTAAGCTAGTGCTATGTGATGCCCCAATGAGACACTGTGGAAGCTGTGCATTTGAAAACTGCTTGAGGCCAAAGTAAAAATCAAATGAAGGGGGAAAATTTCAGAGAAAACTCTGCCTATTAACTAGACACTAGCGGTCAAGAGCAGAGTGGATTGGTAAAGGAAGAGGGGCAATCAATTACATCAGTGAGGCCTTTGAAGATGAAATCTGATAAATTTGTGTTACTGCCTTGGCAGCTAACTTAACTGTAATATTACTGGAGAGTGTCTAAAGGCGTACAGGCAGTGTGAGAGTTTAAGAAACTTAGCAGGAAGCACTGGTGCGTGACAGCCACTCTGTGAATTAATCTCTGAAATACCTCAAAGAGGAACTTAAGCAAACTCAACAAATATTTAAATAAAAGCAATTCCAGGAGGGTGTTTTTATTGTGTATGCTTGTTGCGAGAGCAATTTAGAATGTGTGACTATTCAAAAGGATACAAAAGAAATAATCAGGCATAATCAAAGACAGTAACAGACAGAACTGCTGTAGTGGAGATGTTGAGAGAAAAGCCTATGTTCACTCCTTTTGAATTCCCAATTCACCATGTCAAGGATACTGGACTTAGCAGAAGGGACAGTAGTTGTGTCACAATAAGCGAAGGGCCACTCGGATATCTGCTTCCCATATTGGAACACCTGTTTAAATCCCGCCCCTGCTTCAGATTCAGCTTCCTGCTAATGCAGGAAGACAGCAGGTGATGGCCCAAATACTTGGGTTTTTGCCACCCATGTAACAGAGACTCAAATGGAGTTCCTGGCTCCTAACTTCAACCTGGTCCAGACCCAGCTGCTGCAGGCATCTGGGCAGTGAATCAGTGGATCTGTCTCCTCTCTGCTGTCACAGTACCTTTAACATCAACCAATCCATCATTATTTTTTTAAAAAAAAAAAGAACAGAAGGCAGTCACAAGGAGTGGAAGTCTTGTATCATTTGCAGGTGTACTGCCATCTGTGGCCCCCATCGCCACAGACAGTATTCCAGCCCCACCCCCAAAGCTTAGAAGGAAGCCAGATATTCATTTTACCACTGCCCTTTTACACCCAGACATTGAATACCAACTTGGAATACTCCATACCTGCAAGAAAATATTTATAATATTAATATCTCCTTTTTTTTAAACCCAAATTTAGCATCACAAGGTTATTCTCCATGGTGGTGGAAGAGAAAAAAAATAAAGCCAACTGTCTCATCTGTCCCAGCCTTTTTATGGTCCAGAAAACCAGTTTTTATCAACTGCTTATATGGAGACATCAAACAAGAGACTATTGTTTGGCACACCTGCTAGACGATAAGAATTCAAGAAGCTGATAGGAAGAGGCAGCAATGTTGGTGAGAGTTCCCCATGCCAACAACATAGATCCAAATCCTGGATAATAACTGAATGGGTACACTTGGCCACTGTGTTCCACCTTCTGTTTTTACTAAATCACATATTTAAGCTTCTTTTCCCATATGTTCATCATGAACACTAGTTAGAGCAACCTCATTCCCTCCCATAATGTTTCTAAGCACCATTACAATTTTCCAAAAGCATGTTTTGTTTTGTGTCACTGTTAGCCCCTAATCATGTACTTGCTCACTGTCACATAGCTTTTGATTCTCTGATAGATACTTACTATAAAACCTCACACTTACTTCGTTCGGGGCACTTCTTGCTTATGGCAAGAGGTTGCCCCTGGACTAGAAATTAAAACCATTTCACTTGCTTTGGAGACTTGCTTGGATTTATTAAACCCCAACAGTTTAAGTGAAATATTTAGCTGTAACTCTAACAAAATACATATGAAACTAGCATACTATGAAACTACGTAACGTGAATGAAATCAAAGAACTAACTAAATAGAAAGTGTCATCATGTTCATGGATTCAAAGACAACACAGCAAAGTTGTCAATTACCACCCAAGTAGCGTGCAGGTTTAATAAAACTGCTATCTCCGCAGGTCTTGGAACACAGAACATCCCAAAATGCATATGGCAAAGCAAAGGCACTGGAATCACTACAATAAAAGACAACACAATGGGGAAAATCAGTATACCTGCTTTTAAGATTAAGCATATAAGTAAATAAGGTAATATGTGTGTGTGTGTGTGTGTTTGAATTTTATATTCTCTTCTAAAAATATATATCTTATATATCTTATATATAAAATATATATCCAACCGATTTCTTTTTCTTTGTAGAAGTTCAAAATCAACTTAATAGAGCAAAGGCAGTGTTCGCTGGAGCAATCAGACAACCAGAGACCAAAAGCAAAGGAGGGGCGGTGGGTTACGCTGCCACTTGGAATTCCTGCTTCTCTTGGTAGAAAACCTGAGTGAGTCCAGCTGCCCCCACTTCTGATCCGGATCACTGCGAGTGCATACCCTGGAAGGCCGCGGAGGGAGTTCCTGGAACCTGGTTCTGGCTCGGCTTGGCTCTATTCAGGCTGTTGTGGCCAACTGCGAGTGAACTGGTGGAGGGAAGAGCTCTCCCTCCATCCCAGTCATTTTGCCCTTCAAATAAATATACTTTTAAGAGAGAATTTTTTTAAAATGGGGGAAAGGCAGGGAGGGAGGGAAGGAGAGAACAAGGAAAAATAGAAGAATCTCTAAGCCTGATGTCTCATTCAAAAATGTATTCAAAATGAATCACAGATTTAAATGTAAAATGAGAATATAGAGTGAGAGAGCAGTAAAGAAAAGGCATGGCTAGAGACACACAACAAGAGTGGGTTTTTTTAATTTGTTTATTTATTTTTATTGTAAATTCAGATATACAGAGAGGAGGAAAGAGAGAGGAAGATCTTCATCCAATGATTCACTCCCCAAGCAGACACAACAGCCAGAGCTGCACCAATCCAAAGCCAGGAGCCAGGAACCTCCTCCAGGTCTCCCACATGGGTACAGGGTCCCAAAGCTTTGGGCCGTCCTCGACTGCTTTCCCAGGCCACAAGCAGGGAGCTGGATGGGAAGTGGGGTTGCCGGGATTAGAACCAGTGCCCATATGGGATTCCAGCATGTGCAAGATAAGCATTTTGGCTGCTAAGCTACTGCACCAGGCCCAAGAGTGCTTCTTGTGATGGAGTTGTCCAGTATCTTTACTGTACCAACATCAAAACCCTGTCTATTATGGTCCAGAGTGAATTGTGCAAGATACAACCTCCAGAGAAAAACGGATAAAGGGAACATGGCAATCTCTTTGCCTTCATTCTAATATGTGAATCTACAAATCTTCTAATTTTTAGTTAATCTTTTAATTTTTAATGTTCAATTTTAAAAAACAAAGAAAATGGCTCTTCCAAAATTATAATGCATATCCAAGTTCAAAACAAGACTGAAAATCTCCATGCGCGCCAAAACAGAAAGGAGACAAGGCCAGAGAGCTGAGTGGAAGTGGAGGTTGGATGACCTTTGTGAAATCCATGAGCAGGCAGTTGGATCAGGAATGAGGACTTAATTTTGCACGAGGGACAGGAATTGAGGCAAGGATTTATGAAAGAGCCAAGAACTGTGTTCACATTATTAAAACCAGACCTGAGAGATTCTGTGAGCAAGAATGAGCAGTATTCTTATTTCTAATATCCTAGAGTCCAGAGTGTGAGTGCCTAGACAAGGCCACTGAGGGAGCAGACTGTTGCATGAAAACTCAGAGCACCAACCTATATCATGCCTGAGTGAGGGGTCTTCAACATCTTCCACTGTCCACCCGGTGCAGACTCCTAACTGAAACACTGACAACAAATTGTCCTGAGGCCAATCCTTCAGGGCCCCTGCAGCAGCCAACCCACCTGGTGAAGAACATCACTCCAGCTGAGGATCAAGGGAGTCCACCCTGAAAAACACTGTCTACATCAAAGAGCTTAGAATGGCCTAACATAAAAATATCCAACCAAAGTCATGAGGGCATTGAAGAGCAAAGAGCAGTGAAAATGATAGCCATGACAGACAGGAGTGTCACAAGGCCAGGATCATGGGCTGCCCAGGTTTGGAGGTCCCTTCGAGTAGGGGACCAGAGCTATAACAGAGACATTAATTGGGGAAAAGAAGTTGTCCCACCGCTTCCTACAGGGGATTTTCTAGGATCTTCAGTTTGAAATTATCTGGCTTCTACATGGGCCTTCAAACCACAGACAACTCCAAGACAAAACAGTTTCCAACATCTGAATCCGATGCCACATCTGAAACTAAGAATATGCCCGGCCTGAGTTCCAGGAAAACAGGTGGATGTCCTGGGCTACATGAAAATGCCTCCTTCCTAAGATAGTTTAAACACCTGCTCCTCTATTAGGAGAAGCAAAAGACTTCGAACCTGTCAGCTCCTAAGCCGAGCACCTTGTGAATCAAAGCATACCTCAGCCCATTCCTGGGTGAGAAACGGGGAGCAGACATACCTGCAGACAATCCTCAGACGCACCATCCAGAGAAAGGAGACAAGAATCTAACCACCATCCATCTCACCAAGACCATGTTAGGCAAGTAGGAGCAAGCAATGACACATGTGCAATCAAACTTGAAGCCAGCCAAGGGGCTGGTCACATACAGAGAAGATACTCATTTGGTTTTTGATGCCTTGTCTTTTTTATAACCTCTCATGCAGTAAGAAAGGCTCCACAATGCTTGTAATTCCAGCGGGGCCTTTCCTCTGGCAAACACATTTAATGATTTGCTTGTGGAAATCTATCGTCTTATCGCTCACCACATATCTGCGCTTCATACAATATGATTCCAAACCCTGCATCTGAAAGTGCCTAGACAGAGGTACTCACTGTTCCTTGGCACCTTCTGAAAATGGAGTAGCTCCCAGGATTCTCTCCTCAAGTTTGAAATAATGCTAAATAGCACGCAATCCCCTTAAGAAAGGATGAAAGGAAAGCATAATGTAGAGCAGCTGCTCTGACCCCCAAGTCAGCTGGGGAGCCTGAGAGCCAGACCTGCAGGGGAAGGCTGTGTTCTGAACCCACAAGGACCACGGAACACGGACTGGGAGGCATACCGCAATCAGCACGTACTCCTGGTAACCTGGGTGACACCCAGGGCACGCGAAAATCTGCCAGAAGCATGAAGAATGCTGATGTCTGAGCTCTGCCCTCAGGCCAGTTAAGCCAGAATATGTGGGATGTTGAGTTCAGAGCATGGACACATTTTAAAATATCCCAGGAGATCCCAATGTAGAGCCATAATGAAGAACAGCTGAGCTAGCCCAGGTCCTCGCAAAGGCTCCTGAGAACTTGGTAAAACAGGTTTCACACAACAAAATTTTCTCAAGTTTTTCCTTACGTGAAAACTGGATTTCCACTTATGCATAAAGAAATAAAAATCTATTCAACCCCTCATATAAAGAAGCTAAAAGTGAGGCAAAACCTTTAACTGGAGACAGAATGCTTTACTAAAGGCTGGAAGCAGAGGAAGACACGGGAGGCTTAGATGATGAAAGTTGAGCCAGTGTTAACAGAACAAGTTCCTATTGTTTTACAGCATGGTGATGTGACTGCAGTTCAGTCACCTGCTATGTATTTTATAAGTAAATAGGAAGTCAGGAGTGCCAAGGCTTCAATCCTAACATCAAAAAATGAAAAATACTGATGGATCACCACACATGCCAAGCAGGCACTGAAATGCTGCACTGCAACCCATATAAATGTACAGTTATTGATAACAACTTTTTTTAAACATAGGCTTCCAATAGGCAAATCTTTAGACAAATCTTTAGATAGATGGTTTCCTAAGCCTGGGAAGCCAGGGATGGGCACTTGGAGAGTACAGCTTTATTTCTGGACTAATGAGAATGCTCTAAAACTGATTCTGATGGTTCCAACCTCAGTAAATAAATGTAAAGCCACTGAATTGAGTTTAAAGAGGGGGAATTGTACATTTTGGAGTTAGAGCCAAATTGCTAATGAACACACCCAGAAGTGTGCGTCTGCCCATTGCCAGAGCTTTGGACGCACTCGATTTTTTTTTAAGATGTATTGGAGCCAGCGTGCTGGCCTAGTGGCTAACTCCTCCCTTCCCCCTTGCATACACCAGGATCCCATAAGGCTGCCAGTTTGTGTTCTGGCTGCTCCACTTCCCATCAAGCGCCCTGCTTGTGGCCTGGGAAAACAGTAAAGGATGTCCCAAAGCCTTGGGACCCTGCACCCACATGGGAGACCTGGAAGAAGCTCCTGGCTACTGGCTACGGATCAGCCCAACTCTAGCCATTGCAGCCACCTGGAGAGTGAATCAGCAGATGGGAGATCTTGGTCTCTCCATATTGGAGCAGATCTAAAGTCAGGAGCCAGGAGCTTCTGGGTCTCCCACATGGGTTCAGGGTCCCAAGGCTTTAAGCTATGCTCTACTGCTTTCCAAGGCCACAAATGGAGCAGCTGGGACACGAACCATATGGGATCCCATTATGTGCAAGGCTAGGATTTAGCCACTAGGCTACCGCACTGGGCCCAGATTTGTCTTTTTACTGAGCTCTCAGGTGAGTTTATTCTGCAGCTCCACAGGCCATCCTGCTCTAGCTTACCAAAAAAAAAAAAAAAGAAAAAAAGAAAAAGGTTTCAGTTCCTAGGGGCTCAGAAGCATGAATGTGACTTGCATACTTAGTAATGAGCCATAAGTTTCCACAGCTGTGCTGCCTGTAGCACGGTTACCTTTGCAAACATTTTTCATGGATCCTGCCATTTCCAGGCACTGCCCTTGCAAATGAGGGCCCCTTTCCTCCTCTCCCCTGAGTCCTGAGGCATCAAGTTCCACTGATGCCCATCGTAGCAGATGCATGGGAACCCAGAGCAAGGCCAGAGGAGTATGAACCCTGCCGGCAGGACGACGCCCAGCTGGCTCAACTGAGCACCGCAGGAGGCCAGAAGAAAGTCCCCCATGAAGGCGGATGGCAAAATCCCTACTTCAACTAGGAAACCATCATTATAGACTCGCACTCAGTCCAAATCCAAGTGTTGTTCATTCCAAAGGCACTGGCCAGCCAGGAAGTCAAGCAGAACCTCAGAGCTGCTTCAGAGGATGCAGACCCAACTCAAACCCTCCCTGTTTCTCCGCTAGCACTCCTAGCTGGAGGTCTTTCTGCCTTCTCTGATGGAAACCTCCCAATTTCACTGCCCTTGATTTTTTATACACTTCCACCCAAACTCCCTTGAAGCCAGAAACACTACATCACAGGAGGTCAGTCCCCCTGTGTTAATGTCGCCTGTGAACCCGCTGGTGGGGGCTCCACGAGCTGAGCCATTAGGATCCCTCTAGAGACAGAAGGAGAGGAGGGCCCCAGGCACTCACCAGTCCATGACAAGCACTGAGGGCTGCTGTCCCAACCGTGGTGCCCTGCTGTACAATCGTGCCCCTGAGATGGCAGCGGGGCCCCACGGGAGCCACGATCTGTACATGGGAGAGGTTCCCATATCTCTTCTCCACAATGTAGTTGTTGGAAAGAAACTCCTTATGCACTGTCAAGTTAAAAAACAGGTCCTTCTCCTCATGTGAAATTCTGTAATACACCCGGTCATCTGAATCGTCCAAGTCTCTCTTCCTCCGGCCACCGGTGGTGGGGTGGTGCAGGTCATAGGACAGGAAATGCCCACTGGCATCTACCTGGACAGGCCCCACCACGTGGTATTCGGGCAGACCCTCGAGAAAACGCGCTGAAAGAAAAAGAGACACAAGAATCAGAAATGGCAAGATCAGGCTGGGTCTGCAGCCAGGTAAACCCATTTCCACTGAGAGCTTATATTCCAGCTGGTTGATTGCAAATCCCCTCTGTCAACTTGGAGCCTCAAGATCCTTCGCACCATGAAATGCTGCCAAGCTTGGATAACTTAGATTTTCACAACGCTTCCTCCTCCTGACTGACACGTAGCAGTCTTGAATAGATGCCAAGGGAGGGCTCTGGAGAGCAGCTGCTTGATTAGAGAAAAATGAAGACAAGGTTTCATTCACCAGGCACACTGGCAGGACAGGGACGAGATCAGCATGACGAACAGGAGGCCCCGAGTCCCTGAACGCAAACATACAGCCCCACTGTTCTTCACAAGGAGACTGCAGGACTAAACCTCCTACAATTGCAGCCTGAGAGGGGCCCATCACGGAGCAAAACATACCTATAGGAACTCTGGAGTGTTTATAAAATGCTCAGAATAAGATGACAGGGAACATATTATGGTCTGAGACAAAGACTTTCAATATCAAACTTGCCACTTGCAAAGCTGCAAAACAAGTACTTGTGGATTTCACATATAAGGGGACTTCAAAAGATTTATAGAAACAAAGGAACTAAATGAGAAGTTAATTTTTGAGAAAAAGGATGAAAGATGCAGAAAAAACAAGAATTATGAATAAATATCTCTACACTTAGCAAATGTAGTCCCCCCCCCCCCCATGTCTCCTTATCCAAATATTTGAGAGTAGCAAAGACTCCAACTACTAGGAAATGTATCATTACTCTATACCACACACTCCTTGCTTCAGGCAAAAACAGAAAACAAACCGAGGGCCCGGCACAGTGGCCTAGCAGCTAAAGTCCTCACCTTGAACACGCCGGGATCCCATATGGTCACCGATTCTAATCCCAGCGGCCCCATGTCCCATCCAGCTCCCTGCCTGTGGCCTGGGAAAGCAGTCGAGGACAGCCCAAAGCCTTGGGATCCTGCACCCATATGGGAGACCTGGAGGAGCTCCTGGCTCCTGGCTTCAGATCGGCACAGTAGCGGCCATTGCTGTCACTTGGGGAGTGAATCACCAGACGGAGGATCTTTCTGTCTCTCCTTCTCTCTGCATATTTGACTTTGCAATAAAAATGAATCTTTAAGAAAAAAAGGAAACCAACCGACCCAAAACCAGAAAAGATTGCGTGGGTTGCCTCCTCTCCCCGCTATAGCTGCCATGGCTCCTCCTAACTTCCTAACTTGCTTGCTCATGCTATCTCCCTGACTAGACTGTCTTTTGTGTCTACCAAAAACCTGTCACTTTAGAGTCCAGCTGTCCTCTTCACTCCCCTGTGCCTTGGCCAAAGTTCTCTCCTTTCCCTCCCGATCTTATTTTCTGTCCTTCCAAACCAACCTTCCTTTGCATCGCTGTTTGTTTCCTGTATTGTGTATCCTCGAATCTCTGGGAGGCCAGAATTTTGCACAACATAGATGTGCAGTTCCTAGATGTAACACTGAACACTTTCACGGCTGATCAACGAAAAGAATTTGACTCACTGGGGGTACATTCTAAAACAGCTCTGTTGCTTTCCAAACAATAGACTTCAAGCATGCTTGATAGGATGGTCCCCTTTGCCTTGCAGCAAGTATTGTGTGAAGCACAAAGATTTCCTCCTCGGGAGAAAAAGTCAGTAGACAAGTCCAGGTTCATGACTTCCAGTGGCAGTACTCAGGCCCAAGAGATCACATGACAACACATATATGTTGTAAAAGCAGTGCTGAGTGGAAAAGAAGACAAGTTGGTGTAAAGTTGAGCTCTTTACATCAATAGAAAAGGCACACACTCAAGTAGAAAGCTGAACAGAACACACAAGACCAAAACCTGCAGGTGGAACCCGTTAAAGTGGTTTCCATAGAGAGGAACCGGAGCAGGAGTTGGACATAAACATGCACAAATATGCAAGACAGCAGAGGACTTTTGCACAAATAATGTCAGAGTGCCATGGACTGGGGAGTCTAACTGACTCGGTCCTCTCTTGTTCCCACTCACTTAACCAGAAAAGTCTGGGCTCATCTAGTAGGACTGACCGGCCCTTCCAAATGCAGACCTGAGTGAAGAGAGGAATGGCCAGGTGAGGGGTGGAGGTAGCCAGCTCCCATCCTGTTTCCCATGCTTTGTTCTTCTCATCTGTTACAATAATGCCTCCAAGGTAGGAGCACTGGAGAGAACTCAGGGGCTGAGAAAGTCTCATTCCACTGGACAGAGCTATCAGCCCGCAGTGGGGCCTTGGGTAGGGTCAATTCCAGATTCCAATCCCTTCTCCCAGGTTGGGGGGGGAGGGGCTTTGTCATTAGGGCTCACCCACGCTCAAGTCCCCGGTTAGACCTGACCCAGCTGTGTAACTTGCCCGGCGTTGGGGGCATAGTGGAGAGAGCACCCCTGCCCCCTCACTTTGTCCTGAAGAAAGTCTGTATGTACTTTCTCCCACTTCATGGGCACACCAGAGGGGTGCAGGGCTAAGAAGCACCTTTGGCATGCCCGGACCCATGATCAGCAATCCCTTTTGAAGTACACTGGGGGAATTGACCTTTTACCCTTGACGCTTAAGATCCCTGCAGAAGCTGGAACAGAATGAAAAATACTAATACACTGTGACACAGGCAAACCTCTGCATGTCTATCAAAGCAGCAGAAGTGTCTTTCCTAACAGATTATTTCTCCAAAAAGCTGTTACTGATTAATTGAAGGGGTACACAAACCAAAAGTCGCAACATTCTTTAAAGTGAATTCTAAATCGTCGTACTCCAAGTTGAATAAACTTTGGCCTATTGAAAACTGAAGGGAGTTAAAAATTTTCTCATTTGTATTGCCCAGAAAGTGGCCATAATTAATTCAGGCTGTCACAAAGAAGAGCCCAACAAATGCAGTTTTAAAGCAATTGCGTATTTTAAAGATGTGTTCTAATGAGATAAATTATGTAAGCTCATATATCAAAATGATACATTGGGATATTTAATTGCCTGAAATAAGAGAAAAGTAAGATTTAACAGTCAAGAGCCAATAAATTTACAACTGCATCTCCACTATCATTCTAACTGTGGGATGTACAAAAAGGCACACAAGGGTCCTGATGTGATGGCTCAGTTAATCCTCCACCTCTCAGCACCATGATGCCACATGGGCATTGGTTCATGTCCCATCCAGCTCCCTGCTTGTGGCCTGGGAAAGCAGCAGAAGATGGCCTAAAGCCTTGAGACCATGCACCTGCATAGGAGATGCAGAAGAGGCTACTGGCTCCGAGCTTCAGATTGGCTCGGCTCCAGCCATCACAGCCACCTGGGGAACAAAACAGTGGATGGAAAATTTTTCTGCCTTTCCTTCTCTCTATAAATCTGCCTTTTCAATAAAAATTAATAAACCTTTAAAAGAAAAAAACATTGCACACAAATCCTTTTGAGATCAGCTAGAAATATGAAAATCGTCATGAGAATGAGATTTGGGGTGTGATTGTTTTTTTCTCCGAATTCCTGTTTCCCAAGTTGTTTTTCCCAGTTCAAGACAAGTCAGTGACAAGGATAGAAGGGGAGAGGTGACATGCTGTGAAGAATGTCTAGCACAGAGGGAAGACCAATGTCCAGACCCCAGGCAGTTGGACACCAACTACTCCCAGTGCAGTGCTGCCTGGGGCTGCATCCTAAGGGCAGAGGCAGCCCCAAAGAAGGCATTCCTACCAGATTCCCAGAGGATGCTAGGAAGCTCTTGAAGAGGAGGACCGGCAGCAAGAGTCAAGTAGGGAGCCATGAGAAGGCAAAGGGTTTCCGGTGGCAGGCCCATGGAAGTGCCAATAGGTGGAAAGAGCATAAGAAAAAGCAGACCAGACATAGGCAGCAGCTTCAATGGCAGCACTGGAATTTGCTGTCCACGCCACCCAGAGCAGAGAAGATCTGAGCCAGAAGAACAGAGATCTGCACTAGAAGAACTGCACTGGGGAAAACAGAGGGGATGAACTGGGTTTAGGTGCTACTTCCGTTTATCTGGAGACCAATGCATCTTTTTTCCATAATTTCCTTACCTAAATAATCCCTTAAACAAACTGCCTGTCAAAAATATAACATGATTTTCAAATATAAAATGAGAAACTGAAGGTTGCCCAAGCATCTATTATCTGAAGAATAAAATATCAAATCAACAAATTTTGATCTGGGTGTTCTTGATCTAACGATTTTTAAGAGATCCAGATAAGCTGGTTCACAATGATAGCCAGGAGCATGTTTAGAGATCACTTGCTATGGTCGAGGTACCGTAAATATTTCCTCATCGAGTACTTTCACATTGAGCTACAGATTGCTATTCCCATTTCATAGGTAAACCAAGTCTTTTTAAAGCCAATGTGCAAAGTAACAAAACATCTCTTGTATTGAAACCCCATGCCTTTTATTTCAAAACCATGTTCTTTGCCCTTGTATTTCAGCTGCTCTTGGCAAAGAGCGTAACAGGGTTAGAGGTACTGGCATTGCCCTTACCACTGCCACCACCACCAGGAAAGATAATTTGAACAGAAAAGAAGTTTTGGGTTTCTTCATGCTTCAATTACCCAGCATAGATGAAGATGAAAATTGCTCTTAATTGGGTTTTCCCTCCTGATTTAACTGCAGTGGAGGCAAATCAAGGATGTGGATGGAAATACAGCAACTACTGTTGGAATGTAGTTTATAATGGCAGTTCAACTTCAGTTGCCCCATCTACAGAATGGTATAATAACAATATCTTCCTCCTGGGTGACTGTGAGGTTGCAGTATATTAATTCATGTACCACTATGCATACAGTGCATGACAAGTAACTTTCACTTGCTACACACTAGCCTTGCTGTTATGCAATGATAGAAATCTGGCTACCAGAGGATCAGGAGAGACAGGGAAGAAGCCCAAAGGCACCATGGCTTCCCCTCAGCAGGTGTCTGGTGTCACAGATGACCAAGCTACAACCTTGGCCCACAGAAAGCAAAATTCAGGAGAGCTGCAACAAGCATGAGAACTAGGTGTCAGGAAATAACAATAAGCCTGGAACTTTGATCATTTCTATGGTCATGCATGAAGCAAAGAGGCCTCCAGTTTGATCTGGCCTCCTCCTCACAGTTCTCCAAGGAAGTATTATGACCACTCCCTTTGGTGCTGTGGTTTATCTGTGGTTATACCCACAGGTCCATGAACTAGAGGTTTAGTACCTTAGTATTAGTGTTGGGGTGGTGGAATCTGTGTAAGTCACAAAGGTGCATTCCGCAGAAGGAAATCATGTGTTTCTTACAGGACCATGGTAGGTTTTCACAAGAATGAATTGCTATAAAAAGACAGCCTGGGGCTCTACCACAGTAGCCTAGTGCCTCAAGTCCTCCCCATGCATGCACCGGGATTCCATTTGTTCGCCAGTTCGTATCCCAGCTGCTCCACTTCCCTTCCAGTTCTCTGTTTGTGGCCTGGGAAAGCAGTAGAGGACAGTCCAAAGCCTTCAGACCCTGCACCCATTTGGGAGACCTGGAGAAGCTCCTGGCTTCGGATCAGCTCAGCTCTGGCTGTGGAAGTGAATCAGCGGATGCAAGATCTTTCTGTCTCTCTTTCTCTCTGTAAATCTGATTTTCCACTACAAATAAATCAATCTTTTTTAAAAAGGCTAAGCTGGCACCTGAAGCCCTCTTGCTTCCCATCCTGCCCTCTAACCCTTCTCTCTCCTTCTCCTGTCGATCACATGTTTGCTCTCAGCACAATCCATCAACCAGATCATATATCCAAAAGGCTAAACTGAGTGGTTGCTCAATCTGGGAATTCTACCCTCCAAAGCCATGAGTTACAATCTTTTCTTTATACATTTCCCAGAAATGTATTTTGTTGTCACAGAAAAAAAAGGACTGAACACTGACCTCCACCCCACCTCTGTAAAATGACAATCAGGAAAGGTAAGGATTTGTGCCCAGTAAATCTGACCCAATATCCCATATTTCTCAGTTGCACCCTCACTGCCTCTCAGTCAAAATGCTGAGTTCAGTCAGAGGCAGGAAGACTGAGAACCAGAGCACAGTACAATTACACCAACCCACATGCTAAAGTCTGCAGAAATAAATGACAGGCCTGAGTCGTCCGATGTGCCTTGTTTAGAATTAGATTTCAAGGGCCCCACATGGTAGCTTAGCGCCTAAAGTCCTTGCCTTGTATGCACCAGGATGCCATATGAGCACTGGTTCATATCCTGGCTGCTTCACTTCCCATCCAGTTCCCTGCTTGTGGCCCAGGAAAGCAGTGGAGGGTGGCCCAAAGTCTTGGGACGCTGCACCCATGTGGGAGATTTGGAAGAGGCTCCAGGCTCCTGTCTTCAGATCAGCTCAGCTCCAATCACTGTGGCCACTTAAGAAGTGAATCAATGGATGGAATATCTTCCTCTCTGTCTCTCCTTTTCTCTGTAAAATCTGACTTTCCAATCAAAAAAATCTTAAAAGAAGAATTAGATTGCAAACACCACACCAAAAGTTTCAATGGTACCACTTAAGAAAATGAATGCGATCTATGGGAACAAAAGCCTTTCAAAACACAAAACATCAAGGGAGCTTCACTCTCAGTTTACCTACCAGTTCTTAACAAAGTGTAGTTAAACATAAAGTTTTCATTTTTGTTACTACTTATGCTCTTCAAGTGGGTCACTGTTCTACATGGAGCCACACTCATTCCCTGTATCATCCGTATGTGTGCTACTTAAGTAAGTTCAGTCCATACTTACTCTATAAACAAATTATTTTTATTGGAAAAGCAGATTAATAGAGAAGGGAGTCAGAGAGAAAGATCTTCCATCTGGTGGTTCACACCCCAAGTGGCTACAACTGCCAGAGTTGAGCTGATCCAAAGCCAGGAGCTTCTTCCAGGTCTCCCACTTGGGACAGGGTCTCAAGGCTTTGGGTCATCCTCTACTCCTTTCCCAGGTCATAAGCAGCAAGCTGGAAGGGAAGTGGAGCAGCTGGGACATAACCTGACACCCATATGGAATCCCAGCACATGCAAGGTGGAAGATTAGCCAATCAAGCCACCGTGCAGAGCCCTATACTTTTTCTTTGTATTTACATCTACTTTCAACAGTGATTGCCTTTTTAAGTTTCCTTACTCAAAAAAACACTAAATTGCAGTCATAGGCAGAGATCTGTTCTCCTAACTGCCTTGTACAGGTATCATAATATTCTTTTCCTTACAGAAATTCACAGAAGTCGACATGTGGAGACCTTGGTGCTGCCCTCCACATTGTAAGATGCCCTGCAGCGGGCTGGAAGCATCCTAGGGCATCTAAGCTGCTGACCAAACAGCTCATTACAATTACACAATACATGAACTGGGCAGTTAGCCTCTTACACTAAGAAATTATCTGTAATCATTTCCTCCTGGCAAAAATTCTCTGTAAACGTCTTCCATAAATGATGATGATATTTTTTCCCAACATTGCAACACTCTGTGTTCCTGCATAAAGCTGTGCAGGAACAATCCCAGAGCAATCTCTAATGTGAACTAATGTCCCAGGCTTGTGGATTTCATAGAGTTGTCAAGAGCAAAAAAAAAACCAATGATGGGAGTAGTAGCTGGGACTTTTCAATCAGTATCAAGGGTCCCTGACGTACACTGGTTTGATTTAGGAGTTTTCACTTGATGATGTTACAAAACCCACATTCAGTAGAACCCTTACTGAAATACATAACTTTTGTTCTTCTCCTGCGTCAGGCTGTGCGGTGCAACACTGCTCTATTTTAAACACTCCCAGGTTCACAAGGGTAAATACTGACACTGCACAGGGCACGGCATTGATAAGCTGTGCCTCTTAGTAGATTAGGTGTATTGGAGCCATTTCTCAGCTAAAATGCCTTCAATGTGTAATGGACTTATTAGGATGCAACCTTATTATCAAATCAAGGAGCAGGAATACAGGGATCAGAACATTATTGCCTACATGGGGTGACATTATTGGCTAAAGAAGACAGCCAGTACATTGCAAGCAAGGTTAATATTTCTTCCAGTTCTGATATCTAATTATGAGATCAAGAAACCTTGTGGAATGACATCACCGCTATCTTGTCATCATTACAGAGCAATATGGAAACAATTAACAGAGTTGGTCAAACCTAACCATATCCAGTCACAGAAAGGAAGGATTTGTCTCCAACTTCCTCCTTAGGACTGAAACCCTAACTCAGCCCCACCCTAAGAACCAGAAGGAAACAGTGAGGCCACCCAGCATCGGGGAGATGGGAGGGCTCTGCAACTCCAGCAGGGCCCTGGTAAAGCAGCATCTAGAAGTTGCTGGACATGTGGTTAGTTAAGAATCAACTGACCACCTAGGGCTACCATTCTTCATTGACAAAACTAAGCAGGGTGTATTTCCTTTTAAATTTAACATGTAAAACTTGTACAGTTTCACAGAGTAGAGCACACTATTTCAACACATATGCATCACACAAACCAATCCTAACCAAGTACCTAGCCTTTCTATTTCACTACTTGGAGCCTACCAACTCCCCTCCACCAATCCATCATGCAGAATACAATGTATTATTGTGAACTGCCATCATCCAATTGCCCTGTGGAAGGTAAGAACTTAGTACTTCTGTCTGACTGTGTTTTGGTATCATTATTCAACTTCCATTTCATTTCTGTATCAGAGTGTCATTACATTATATTTGAATATTTGGCAAAATTGGTTCTCTTAATATTCCTCTATTCTACAATGTTCTTTGCTTTATTAAATTCTTTTATAAATTTTATACAAGCTCATTGGAGCAAAATATATTATTTGTTCAAAAAATTGTTTTCTTATTTGTTGAAAAACAAAATTGGTGTAGCAGGTAAAGTTGCCCCTGCAGTGCCAGCATCCTATCTGGGAACAAGTTGCAGTCTTGCTGTTCCACTTCTGATCCAGCTCCCTCTTAATGCACCAGGGAAAGCAGCAGAGCAGGACCCAAGGTCTTGCACTCCTGCACCCAGGTGGGAGACTGCAAAGAGCTCCTGGCTTCTGGCTTCAGCTGGCCCAGCCCTGGACGCTGCGGCCATTTGGGGAGTATACCAGCAGAGGGAAGAACTCGCTCACTCGCTCGCTCTCTCTCTCTCTCTCTCTCAATCCCCTCTCTGTGTACTTTGCCTTTCAAATAATCTTGAAAGAAAAAGAGAGAAAGAAAAAGAAAGTAAAAGGAGAGAAAAAAGAATTTCAGGCTAATTTTAAGGACAATATATACATACAATAAGGATGGAGGAAGTGCTATCTGAAGTAATTTGTGAAGTTAGGTATTCAGAATTTGTGTACAATTAAAAAACAGTATTGAAATGCAAACAGGGGGCCTGGCACAATGACTCAGTGGCTAAATCGTCACCTTATATACACCAGGATCCCATATGGGCGCCAGCTCGTCTCCTGGCTACTCCACTTCCCATCCAGCTCCCTGCTTGTGGCCTGGGAAAGCAGTGGAGGGTGGCCCAAAGCCTTGGGAACCTGACCCACATGGGAGACCCGGAAGCTCCTGGCTCCTGGCTCCTGGTTTCAGATCAGCTCTGGCAGTTGCAGCCACTTGGGGAGTGAACCAGCAGACGGAAGATTTTTCTCTCTGACTCTCTCCATCTCTGTAAATCTAATTTTCCAACAAAAATAAATAATTTTTAAATATGCAAAATGAAGTGAAAAAGGACATTAGAAAGCAAAATTCTGGTCATCCTGTTCCTGGGAATTCTCAAAATTTCTTCTCTTGCTCATTGGTGTTCATTCCTTTTCTCTCCCTCCCACTCCTCTACCCCTTTAGAACTAGAGAAGTCCGCTTAAAATTTTTCCCTTCCACTGAAAGTATGTCTTCGAAATACACTAATTAATGGATTAAGACTGGTACAAAGGCTTCTAAAACCCGAGGTCACGGTGGGCACATGGCTCTGTTGCCACTCCTGAGTGCCTGTGTTTGAATCCTGGCTTCCCGTCCTGCTTCCTGCACACGCCCACCCTGGGAGGTGGCAAATGATAACTCAGGTACTTGGGATCCTCAGTATCTTCATGGGAAACTCAAATTACAGTTCCTACCTTTTGCTTGACCCACAGCTGGCTGGAGAAGGTATCAGGGAGCGAAGCAGCAAATGAAAGACCTCTCTCTCTCTGCCTTTCAAATAATAAAAACTTTTTTTTTAACTCAGTGCTTAATAGCTATTTTACAACAGCAAAAACTCAGCGCATTCACTGAAAACATGATTGGGAAAATAATCTTATCTCAGTTTCCAGAAAGGTAAGCTCTCCAGGGCTGCCCCCAGTTCCCTTGCAAAGCAGACGCACTGCCGAGCAAAGCTGCAGTCGCCAGGAGGATGTGTGTCTTTGAAGCAAACCACCGCCACATGCCCTGGGCCAGGCTTGCAGCCTTTGTTTGTGCTGCCCCAGAAGAGAGACTTCTCACAAAGGGACTGTTTTCCAAAGAACAACAAGCCCTGCTATTTTAAACATGGGGGTGGGAAATCGTATCTGGACCGTTTACACAGGCCGAATGCTGGCTGATTGACATCTAACCCCAGTGCTGGCAGCTCCCAGCTTCCAAGTAAAGCAGAGGAGGGAGGGAGGGACTCCCTTCCCATCAAGCCACAGCAGATGCTGTCTCCCGCAGGATTTGAACTTTGCAACGTAGGCAGAAAACCCTGCCTAACAATTCTCCACAAGTCCAGGGTGCTGGTGTTTGGCACCCATGTGGCCTTGGGAATTCAAGGGCTATCAGAAAGCTACCGCAAGATACATCACAAGACTTAAGTGTCATCAGCCAACACAGGAGTTACTGGATGCAAACCTAGCTGTGTGTGTGTGCGGGCGTGCTCATTGCTACATAACACTGCTGCAAGATTATAAATCAGGCTATCTGGATGCAAACCTTGCTCCACCTTTGGCTGGCAATAAGGACAGTGACGGGGTCCCTGCATCCCAGTGGTTGGATGGCCCAATGATGCTTGCCCCTAGAGTTACAAGGAGCTCTCCACCCTGTCCCCTCCATAGGAGAGTGACCCTGACCCTTCCAAGTACAGGGAAAAGCTGGCTCGCATACCTCTCCCTGTGCACTACCTACTCCACTCTCAGGAGGCATGAGGCTCACCAACAGTACCAACTTACCCACCGCATCTCCAATGCCATCTGCAATATTGCGGCCCTCATACGGTTGGGGGAAAAGAAACCGCATCTAGGATCAGCCAGGCAAGACAGAGAAAAATAAGCCCGACAGCAGGGAGGAGAATTCCCTCTTCTCTCCCCCCTCAACTTAATCCTAAATCTTTCCAGGAAACCCAAACACAGCCAAGGGGGCTCAGCAAGGGAGCGGAATCACATTTCTCCTTCCCACCCCAGGCGTTTAAAACCAACTCCAAAAGCTGCAGTGACCGACAGCGCCAGTTAGAACTTTATTCTTTAAAAAAAAAAAGCAATTTCATATCTGAAAAGCAGGGAGCTGAAACAGCGTGGTATTCAAAAGCAGGGAAAAGAGAACGAAGAAGCCACCAACTAGCCCTGGGGGCTTTGAAAGATCCCAGTGTTGTAGGAAAACTCCTCACCTTTCTGTATGAATGAAGAAATGATTCACTTAAAGCTGGAATTTTGAGCAAGCCGTGGGTCGCTCAGGCCCCAGCTCAGCTTTCCCTACAGCTTAGCCCAGCCGCTTTGCAGAGTTCGGAGTGGGGGAAGGGAAGAGGAAGCACCCGAGTTGCAGCAGATCGACCACAGCATGGATTTAAAAAGGAACAGAAGGGGGGGGGGGGAAGCCACTCACCTTGCCTCCTATCTGGAAAGCCAAGCAGGCCTGGCTGAAGGTGTCGCCCAAGACAAAGCGCCACGAAGCTAAAAAGCTGAGCTGCGGCGGAGAGGCGTGTGAGCCAGCTCCTCCGGGCACATGGCATGGTTCGGGTGCCGGGGAGTAGAAAAGTCAGAAAGTTTGAGCCCTCAGCTCCGGAAGCAGACTTGTCGCCAGTGGCCTGCCAGAAAGGTGCAGAAGTGCATGGTCCAGGCGTGGGAAGGGAGAGGCTGCAGAGCCGCTGAGTTGCCTTGGCTTTTCCGAGGAGGAGGGGGCAGATACCTTTTCCCCTCCCCTCCTTCCTAGAGGAGAGTGAATCAGCTGACAGCGTCTATGTGCAAAGAGTCAGAGCTGGAGGACGCAGCCCACCCTGGGTCCCCACCCTCCGCCTTGGACCTGCCCGCAGGGGGGTCCCTAGCCAGCTCTCCAATTCTGCCTGCATCTTCTTTCCGGCCTCCCACTCCCGCCCCACCCCTGAACTCCTCCGGCCCCGCCCAGGGCCCCGGACTGAGGGCCAAATACGGGAGACCCGGGACCGCCACCCTGGGCGGGCAACGCTGGAGGAAGTGGTGAGAGAGACATCCCCACCCCACTCCCAGGGTAGCCCCTCGCAGACGGAATACCCCAGCCCCCTCCGCATCTCAGCCCTGCCTCTTCGCTGCAGTTTCTCCTCCCAATTCTTGAACTTTTGCTAACATTGCTGTATTGAGCGTGACTCCTCACCCACTCAGCGGTCTCCGGGATTCCCTTCCAGGATAAACTAAGATTTCTATTTAAAAATCAGTAAGCTTCCCGTTAAAAACAGAAAAAAGAAAGAAACCTTATTCGTTGCCTAGTTCAGAGTGAGGTTGAGATGAAGTGTGGGGAGCCCCTGAGGGCCCCTCTGTAGCTGTGGTTTCTTTCTGCTTCTATAATCCCATTTTTCCTAGCGCACTTCCAGTCACCAGTAAGTAGCCAGGAGGGGAATGATGCAGGACGGTCCAAGAGGGACCCATGGTATTCATTCATCCAGTGTATCCCAAAAAGTTGCTCGTGGAGCCAGGAGTCATGGGGTGGGAGTTGGGAGTGGGGCACAAATTTTTACTTGGGTGAGAGAATTCTACAAACCAGGATGCATGCCAGGCATCTTGAGAATTTACTGGAGTAACCCAGCCAAGAATCTTCCCAGCTGGGCTGAAGCAGGCCTCCTTACGCCATCCAGAAGGAATCTGGCCCAGACAATTGAGCTCCATTTGGTTGTTGTCCAACTACATGTATTCAGCAACAGGTTTGAGATCCCAGCTTACCCAACCTTGTACATAGGGTCAGGGCATCCAAATCAACCCCAGTGTTTCAGGTGCCCAAATAGGGTGGCGCTGCCTGGCCTGGGATGACTTGTCTGAAGGATTTCAGGCTGGGATACACAGACATGCAGACTTTTCAAGGGTGTTAGTTTTCTGTCACTGCTGTCACACATGGCCATTTAAGTAGCTTTAAAACAATGCACGTGGTAAATGCATGGTTCTACAGATCAGCTATCTGAAACCAGTCTCCTGGTCTACAAAGAGTGAGCTAGCACAGCCAAATTCCTTTCCTCTGGAGGATCTAAGGGGCAGTCTGCTTCCTTGCCTTTTCCAGTTTCCAGAGGCTGCCAGAATTCTTTGGCCGACAGCCAGCCCTCTTCCCCCATCTTCAAAGTCAGCAGTGGCCGCCTGCACGTTTCTTTCAGAGTCACTGTCACTCTATCCTTCTATTTCCACTCGTGAGGAAACCCTGTGGTTACAAGGGAGCCCATCTTGGCTATTCAAGATAATGTCATCAACCCATCAGCGACCTTAATGCCACCTGCAACCTAGAAGCCCCCATTGATGTTTTACATGACGGGCAGTGTAATCATCATGGACCAGCCAAAGGAGGACCTGAGCCTTTCCTCTTTTCAAATAAATAGCAGGCAACAGGATCACAGCCAAGGAGAAATACATTCAGATGTGAACATCCCGGCAATTCGGTCAAAATGTGTCTACAAGGGTTTTAAAGAATCACTTTGGGACACAACTCTGTTTCACTTGCCTTTTTTGACCATATTCTTTTTCCTTTTCCTTTCTCTACTTCCTCATCCTCTTTGTTCCTTCTTCTCCTTGGAGTCCTCCTCACCTTCCTCCTATTTTCTTCTACTTTTAATAGCAGGAAGGATCACATTGCAAAGGTAGGATCAGTACTGGTCCTCAAGCCCAGAAGATATGAACCCTTCTGCTGGAAGCAGAGAGAACACTGCAGGACTGCCGTGCCCACACAGACGGGATGATCTGCGGAGCCCTTTGGCCTCAGCCTGACACTCCCCGTATTTGACCATTTCCTGTAGTCCCTTTCACCTCTTTGCCGACATCTGTAAACAGGCCTATCCATCATCCAGAATTCAGACAAGAGTGAAATACTAAAATTATAAAATTTGCTAAAGTTTCCTCTACTGTCAACCCCTTTTAACTTTCCTTTTCAATTTTTTAAATTTTATTTATTTTTTTTTATTGGAAAAGCAGATATACAGACAGGAGGAGATACAGAGGGAAAGATCTTCTGTCTGCTGGTTCATTCCCCAAGTGGCTGCAAAAGCAAGAGCTGAGCTGATCCGAAGCCAGGAGCAAGGAGCTTCCTCTGGGTCTCCCATGCTTTCCCAGGTCACAGGGAGGGAGCTGGATGGTAAGTGGAGCATCCAGGCTATGAACCAGCACCCGTACAGGATCCCAACAGATACCAGGCAAGGATTTAACCACTAGCCTATCACACTAGGCCCTGTTTTAACTTTCATACCCAGCACCTTGGGTCTTGAAGCCAGCAAGGACTTCCATCTCTTTAGCATTCCATTTTTGATTTTCAATTACCCAGTCATACCCTAATATCCACCTCCATAAATCAGTGCGTTCGATATCTCAAAACTTCCACCTCAAAGTCTAGCATCGGTTTATCCCAAGACTCAAATAATTGCACCTAATGGTGCAACTACCAATTCATGTCTCCAACTTCACAGATTTCATTAGTTCATAAACACTTTCTGCTACTGTTTTAACACCAGTGGTTTCCTATTCTTTTTCTAATTTACAGAATCCCCCTCAAGCTTTACATTTCCTCAGGGTATAAAG
This sequence comes from Ochotona princeps, assembly GCF_030435755.1. Lineage (NCBI taxonomy): Eukaryota > Metazoa > Chordata > Mammalia > Lagomorpha > Ochotonidae > Ochotona > Ochotona princeps. The sequence continues at coordinate 23,385,668 of NC_080854.1, read as the reverse complement.
ACTTAATCTTCTCAACTTTCCCTTTAACTAACATGAAAAAAAAAATCCTCTTGGGGCCTGGCACAATAGCATAGTGGTTAAGGTCCTCGCCTTAAACGTGCCAGAATCCCATATGGGTGCCAGTTCATATCCCAACAGCCCCACTTCCCATCCAGCTCCCTGCTTGTCACCTGGGAAAGCAGTCGAGGACAGCCCAAAACCTTGGGACCCTGCACCCGCATGGGAGACCTGGAGGAAGTTCCTGGATCCTGGCTTCAGATCAGCACAACACCGGACGTTGTGGTCACTTGGGGAGTGAATCATCGGACAGAATATCTTCCTCTGTCGCTCCTCCTTTTTGTATATCCACCTTTCCAATAAGAAATAAATCTTTTAAAAAAAAATCCTCTTGGTGACAAATACTGGTGGCAATAAAAGAGGCCACCTAACTTTGCTTTCCGCTATAGCAAACAAAGTTGTGAATCACTGCACTGCCTCCAAACTATCCCTGAGCCTGCAAAACATGAACATCCCAGAGCATTTACTGCTACATGCACAGATTATATCTACTTGGTACTGTGTTAACCAGAGTGTCTTTCTTGCTTTATTTAATCTTCACAAAATTCTATTTGGTAGATAGTATTATTCCTACTCTCATTCAATCAATGGGAAAACAGACTCTGAAGCGTTAAATAACTTAGCTAGCATCACATCATTATGAAATAAACAAGCAGAATGGAGGAATTGATGTTCAGCATGTTTAGGAGACTGATTCAAGCCCCTAAGCGTCTTCAGCCCCTAAGCGTCTTTAAATATAGATCTGTATTACTTAAGGCTCCTCTACTATCCCATCAATTATTAGGTCTAGGCGTTATCACAGTGCCTCAAACCACAAAGGTGCCATCAGAGTAACTTAGGAAGAGAACTAGTTCATTGTAGGAAAGTATTTTTCATGCAAAAACATAAATTGGGACAAAACATCTAAGATGCCAAACAAAGCACTTCCTGTCCTGGTCCCAAACCTCAGGAGTGAATATCTCACATCCGCTCACACAGAATAAACACTACCAGCACCACCTCACGATAGCAAGCATTGCATTGGGCCTTGTAGATCTGAGGTGCTTTTCCTAAGCCAGATTAGAAGGCGGACAATTCTTCCTCTGATTTCAAGCATGTTAACGCCTTAACTTCACCTGGAAATAAAAATATCATCTTCAAAATCCATATTTAAGTATTGTGATGACATGCAATGCTTTCTTTTTAAATCTCTGCAGACTTTTGGAAGAAGACAGGGGTTGGTATTTGCAACCCACAGGAGTGTTAATTCACTTTCATTCACTATCCAAGTGCACTGAATGTCTCACTGGTTCAATACTGAGCATGACCTACACTGAACATTCCCAGTCCAGACATTTCACTTTTCTGACTCTGCTCAAGGACCTGAATTCTATGAATGGCAGATTTTTTTTAAACTCATTCAGCTTTGCGTTTAAGTGAGTGCCATATTGGATTTTCTTTTTCCAATTCTGTAATGAATCGGAAATTTGAAAGCCAGGGCTGATGCATCCCTGATGAATGAAACTTGTTACTAGCTGAACAAAAGCAGCCCACTCTAGAAAGAAAGGGTGAGCTTCAGGTCTACATTCTGTAGTTAGTTGAGACCAGCTTCCCTTGGCAGATCATGTTCAGCTGAATTAAAGTGTAACTGGCTTTACCCAGAAGGCCAGAAGATAATTCATATGAGAGTTCTGAAAAAGAGAAGGGACTGGGAGCAGCCTGTTGCAAGGTTTCCAAGCCTCAAATATCTTGTCAAAAGGGCAGCTGTCCCAGTATAGAGCTTGCCAGCAGAGCCTGGACAGAGTGAGGAAGGTGTCCACCTTAGAGAACATGTCCTGGAGTGAGGTATCAAATATCATCAAGGGCCAGTGCAGTGACGGACATGGCAGACTAATCCCCCAGTTCAAGTCCCAGCTGCTCCACTTCCAACCCAGCTCCCTGCTGAGGGCCTGGGAAAACAGCAGAGACTGAACTGAATCCTTGTGTCCCTGCACTCATGTGGAAGCCCTGGAGGAGGCTCCTGGTCCCCAGCTTCAGACCGGCCCAGCCTGGCCATTGTGGCCCCTTGGGGAGGGAAACAGCAGACGGACCATCTCTCCTTCCCTGTCTGTGGGTTTTCAGCTTCTCATAGTATAGTTTTAGGACACTCTTGTTTGCCAGAGGCACACATTCAACTATTTGAAGGTGAGATCAATTTGACAACCAACTCTCAAGTAACAAAAGAAAACATTGTTTTCTTTCCCCTACCTCAAGCCTAGTGGCTAACTCTCATCTTGCATGTGCCAGGATCCTATACGGGTGACACTTCATATCCTTGCTGCTCCAATTCCCTTCCAACTCCCTGCTTGTGGTCTGAGAAAGTAGTCCAGAAGAACCCAAAGCCTTGGGACCCTGCATCCATGTGGGAGACACAGAAGAAGCTCCTGGCTTCAGGCTTCAGATCAGCTCAGCTGCAGCCATAGTGGCCACTTGGGGAGTGAACCAGCAGATGCAAGATCTTCCTCTCCGTCTCTCTTCCTCTATATCTGACTTTCCAATAAAAATGAACAAATCATCTCTTTAAAAAAAGATTATTTTCTTTCAGTTCATTTACAACTTCTCCATAAGTTTGAGATTATTTATGAATTAAAAACATCACGCACAACTCCATTCTCATCTTTCATAACAATGTAACAGTTGGTGGAGATACAATGGAATTGAAAACTAGAGAAACCGAATTCTGAGACATGTGTTCCTCAATTTAGTAACCAATTAAATGCTCTGGTGATTTCTGAGAAGTAGGGGCAAGAGCACACAGGCTGGCAGCAATTCTTACCACGATCAGACTTCATCAGACTGATCCCATGTGGTTCGGAACCACACAGGCATCACACTCTTATTTTACCTTGAAGAGTAAATCTGAATTGAAAATGGTGTGCCCACTGTGTCCAAGCAAAAAAATAAATAAATAAATAAAAAACAGGAATAGAAAGCAGTAGGGAGCCTTGGGATGCTTCTGCTTTAGGAAAAGGAGAATGCTCCTTTTATCCATGAAACAGGGGGCTGCAGTGCCCGTGGACTGAGCCCGGCTGAAAGTGGGAGACTAGAACTCCATCCTGGTCTCCCACTTGGCTTCCCATTCCTGTTTCACAACCTCTTCCTCCCTCCTCCCATCCTTATTTGTATCATTTCCAACTGCAGGCAGCCAAGTTTGCCTTCTGTCATTGGAGGCTAATCTGCGTTTTCTACAATGCTATGTAACCAGACACCCACATTGTGCCTTGGTAGGTTAACCCTCCACCTGCAACCCTGTCATCATTTTATACACACACACACACACACACACACACACACACACCAGTTTGAATTCTAGCTGTTTCTTCCTGTCCAGCTCCCTAATTATGCACCTACAGATTCAACAGGGGATGGCCTAAGTGTCTGGGTCCCTTCTGGCCACAACTAGCCATTTGGGAAATACACCAATCTATGAAAGATTTCTTTATATGTAATTCTACTTTTCAAATGAATTAATCTTTTACACAGAATTTTTAGGAACAGAGTCATGCAGCACACACTCACTTTCGTTTGCCTTTTCACTCAGCCCATTGGAGCCCAAGCATGTGTATGTGCTGACACACTACTCCTTTTTACTTCTAAGTTTTATTCCACGACATGGAATATTCATTCACCGTATCCTCAAATACTACTGATCAATTGAAAGGAGTGGAGGGCAAGTTTGATCAGAGATGCCTACTGTAAAATCAGGCAGATGAGCACACATACTTGTAATTCATGCTATCAGATTTTGCCCCAAACTGATGAAGCAAGGTTCCTAAGTGCAATCAAGCAATCGTATTCCTGTGCACAGTCATATTTATCCTTGGGACAAAGTGATGTTAAGAGACACATACTGAAGTCATTTGAAGTTAACCCTAGATTAAGATGAAAGATTTTGGGCCAGTGTGACGGTTCAACATGCTAATCCTTCACCTACAAGTGCCAACATCTCATACGAGTGCCAGTTCATGTCCCAGCTGCTTCACTTCTGATCCAGATCCAGACATATGGTCTGGGAAATAAATAGAGGATGGCCCCAAATTCTTGTACTTCTGCATGTGCTAGAACCAAAAGAAGCTCCTGGTTTCAGATTTGCTCAGCTTTAGCCATTGGGACCCTCTTGGGAGTGAACCAGCATGTGGAAGATTTCTCTCTCTGAAAATCTGCTTTTCAAATAAAAAAAATGAAGGTTCATTTTTTTAAAAGGTGAAAGACCTCCATGGTTCTTCAGAGTTTTCATATAGCTTACCCACACTGCTAGGGAGGGGCATGGGTCACTTCCACAAACATATATGCCACTGACTCAGAAAGGCAGACTCCAGCCCCCAAAGCCCTTAATGAAGCCCAGGGGATGGCTGCCCGGGTCTGGAAGCCTCCACTCCTCCCCCTCTCCATATTTACCACACTCCCCCAGCGCTGCCTGCCAGGGTCACCTCCCAGGCTGCAAGGAGGCCTCCTGTGTTGTTTCATCATCCCTGCCTGTGTTGCACAGAACATTCTTGACTCACATGGTAGTTACTTGTTTTATTGTCACACTACACCTGCACCAAGTCTCCTGAGAGGTCTCCAGGATCAAAGGGTCCTTGAGCTCAGGCGCTGCCTCCTGCAGGAATGCAGTGCCCATGGTCACAGGAGGGTATAATTCATTTACAGTAACTTCATACAGCCTTCAAAATCCAGTGGGGGAAAGCTAGACATGCAGGCTATGTTGACTTAATACAGGGATGTGAGGCCAAGAAAACTTCATAAAAGACTCATAAAAAGTGTATCACATAGCAAACTAGAAAATAGGCCGCCAAGTGACATTTCGTGCAGTGGATTTTGAATCCATTAGGTGTTTGTTATTTTTCTTCTATTTGGTTATAAACTGAAGGTGCTAGGACTATGCTCATTTCTGCATTTGCCTCAAAAGGGAAAATAAACACATAATCGGAGGGTGAGTCTGTGCATGGATGAGCTGGTGGACAACACTCAGGGGAGTGATGCACTTGTAGGGCCAGAGAGACACCCTTCTGTTAAAAGAAGCTGGCTTCCTCTTCTAACACTCACTCTTGGGAAAGAAATTCTGGCTTATTATTAATTTCCTCTCTCCTATTTTTGTACCAGGAATAAATATTATACTTTGTAGACTTGCTGAAAGCAATGGAACCATTGTTTAAGTCACATTGGAAAGATTGATCTAGGGAACCCATCACATGAAAACAGTCTACACAGCCCCGTAGGAGGTGTGGTCAGTCATCCCTCTCGCTGGTCTTGCCTGCAGCATCTAACCACAACAGATGGACAAAGAAGGGTAACCCATGCCTGGCTCTCTCACAGTGGGTGACTCATGACAGGACCACAATTCCAACTCCACCAACTCCCTAAAAAGGGAGGTGGAGATATGAGTTCTATTATTTACACCAAAATATTTTATTATGGATGAGACCAATGGGTAATCTTTATACCATAGGATAATAAATGAATGTGAATCCTGAGACTGGTTAGATTATACATTATCCAGAGTTCCCACTACAAGTCAACAACGAAAATGTCTTCAGCTCTCCTTATCTCTGACAAACACCAGGTGTTTCTTAAGTAGAATGTTAAAGATATGTGGCTTAATTAAGATATTGTAGAGACATTTTCTAACCTTGTAAGGACAGGATATAAATACCTAGCAAAAAGGACACACATCTTCAAGCTGATGGAGTAGAAGTGCCGTTTGTGCTTTCAGCTCAAGCTGATAAAATACTGGGTCAAAGCATGTGTTTTCAGACACTGAACAACCCCTAGCACAGGCAGTAATTCCAGAGAGAAGAGAAACAACCTGAAGCCGGTGTTTATCCATCTTCCTGTCTAGAAATACTTCCTAGTTCACAGTGAGGGGCCGGGGGCAGGGGCGGAGAGAGGGGAACAAACAGCTCCAAGGTCTGTCTGAATTGAGACAGTTGAGAATTGGAGGGGACTGAAGTGGCTCTGAGCTGACAGGGCACACCTCAGAAGAGGAAGGGAGAGAGTTACATGTAAGGGGAGTTCTAGAAATTTATAGAGGATTCCTCTCAAGCCATTTAGTCAGTGCTGCTTACAGAAAAAGAAAATACTAGAAGACTTCAGATGAACTGATTCCAGTGATTACATGGAGCTGGAAAGGATTTGTTTCCCAGCAACCAAATTAGATAAAAATTTATAATATGCAGAGCACCTTCAATGATTTTGCCTTAGTAGTGTGGAAAATTAGATTTGTAATATAGCTTGGTCTGGGCTCATTTGACAAAAGCAAATTTTCAAAAAACCCAGCTGTTCACAAGTAACTTAATTATGGCCCCCAAACAAGAGTAAGAATTTAAAGAACTATAAAAACATCTAGCACCCAATATGGAAATTATCACCACGTGTATCATCCAATTATTTGCAAATAGCAAAACAATACACTTGGAAGTGTGAAGACAGGTGTGGGCACTTAGGCTAGCACTGAGAAGTTGGTTAGGGAGGTTGTTTCTCCCGCCAGAGTACCCAGGTTCAGCTTCTGGCTCCGGATTTCAGCCTGGTGTTCTTGATAGTAACCAAAACAGACTAATAGACATACAGAATGAAAGAATAAAGAAAAAATTTCACCTAAGACAATAGGCAACATCTTTGAAGTGCTGAAACAAACCTTAAAAACCTAAAGCTATGTTATCAGCAAACTTTCTTCAAAATCCAAGATGAGATAAAGACCTTTTGAGACAAACAGAAGCTGAAATAGTTCAAGCAGAGATAAACTCACTGTGAATTGTCATTTGGTTTTCATAAACAGTGCCACAACAGAACAATCAAGGAAATAATCACTTCAATAACTGGTACAGACACAACTGTACGAAAAAAATATAACTTTGAACTCACACCATTTGCAACAATCAATGTAAAGAGGCTGTATCTCTTAAAAGAAACTTTAAAACTATACATATTACAACTTTACAAGAAAACTTGGGAAAAATTCTTAATGAACTTGGATTTGCCAATGATTTGCTAAGTGGAATGCCAAAGTACAAACTCTAAAACAAAGAATCAGCTAACCTGACTTCATCAAAGTTTAGACTTCTGCTCTTCAAAAGACCCTGTTATGAAGATGAAAACATGAGCCATAAGCAGAATATGTGCAGAATGGGTGTCATAATTACCTTTACGTGTGCTACATAAATACCTCTCACATTAGGAGAAATGTAACCATATAATTGAGTAATTCTTTGAGCGGACATTTCAGCAGAACAGATGCATGGATGACAAAGAAACACATGAAAACATTAATACCCCTCGTCATTAGGAAAATTAAAATCATGAGATCACTCCACAGTAAGCAGTTAATGCATATTGATACGGTACATGTGTGTGTATACATATCTTTCAAGGTTTATTTATTTTTATTGAAAATGCAGATTTATAGAGAGAAGGAGAGACAGAAAGAGCTTTCATCCACTGCTTCACTCCCCATGTGGCCACTACAGCTGGGACTGAGATGCCAGAAGCCAGGGACTGGGAAGCCAGAAGCCAGGAGCTTCTTCCGGGTCTCCCACACGGGGACAGGGTCCCAAGGCTTTGGGCTGTCCTCGACTGCTTTCCCAGGCCACAAGCAGGGAGCTGGATGGGAAGTGGAGCAGCAGAGACACAAACTGATGCCTGTATGGGATTCTGGCGTGTATAAGGCAAACATTTAGGCCATCATGATAGGCCCTATACACATATATATACACACACATATCTTAAATCAAGTGGCGTACAAACAACAGAATTTTATTTTCATGTAAGTAAGAAAGCAAGGAAAAGAGTAGAAATACCTGCTCTTGACTGGGTATGAGGCAAACACAAGAACCTACAGCTATATGTCCCCATTTCAATCCTGCAAGCCTCGAGGTTAACAGGGAGTTCAAATTACCTCTGAGAATCTTAGAGAACAGGGGATCTAGCACAATGGAATTACAGCTCAAAAGCACAGAATAACCTGCAAAAATATTAACATAACTTCCAGCTCTTAATTCAAACCCATTAAATCAGAGTTCCCAGGAGGAGAAACCTGGGGATTATAATGTTTTAAGCTCCTCAAGAGAATCTTAAGACAGCTAAGAGACCGCAGCATCAACAACTTATTCTGTGGCAGAGTAGCTAACCAGAAGTTCTGCTAATTTTTTTATTCCCATAACCTTAAGAGAAAAGCAGCCACTTCTCATGTCTGCACACACCCTCTCTCTTCCCCTTCCCCAGTATCTTACCTTCTTGTTATCTTCCATGTTTTCACTAAAGGAAAAACTGGTCAACAGCTTGCCGTCTTCTTCCTTCCTTTCCTCCTCCTCCCCCTCTTCCTTTTAAGTAGGAGCCGGGGAGAAGCTGCTTTTTTCACTTTATTTTAATTGGAAAGGCCACGTCTTCGTTTTAAAACACTGATTCGCAGTCGCCACACTACAAGAATCAGCTGGTGGTGTTTCGGATACCTGCATCGCTAAACCCCAGCATTGATTCAATGGAGAGCACCTGTGGCCAGAGAAGGCGCTATCAACAAGCTCCCCCAGGGAGTCAGGCCACTGGCTGGGAGTATGTCGGGAGAACTCCTATTTTACAAGTGTTTTTTGTTTGTTTGTTTGTTTGTTTGTTTGTTTTTGTTTTTGTTTTCTCCATGATTAGCTTGAGTCATTTCTATAAGGAGCGACTGGAACAGTGCCCCAAGACTGAGCCCTGACTCCACCATCCAACACCCAGTGCCACCTGGAACACCTTGAATACCTGCTTAACCAGCACTATCGTAAATCCTCCAACTCTCAGTTCCCTTTAAGGCCCACTTGCTTAAGTAAGCTTCATCATCTTTAGGTTTAAACCGTGCCATTCCCTTCGCTTCATAATTTCCATAACTGCCCACCCTGCTCCACCAACCCCTGGAGGCATTTATCCCTGGCGTCCACCTACAGTCGCATCCGCCAATCCCTGACCCACTCTCCCCATACCCACCTTCAGTGGCTCTCTGCTCTGCGCTTCTCCGTCTCTGCTCCCCCTTTCCCTGGGCCCCAAGGATGCCTACCCCGTGGAGAAGAAAAGGACCTCTCCATGTGGCTCACTTGCTGTGTCTGGCGTCTTGGATTCGTGGTGAAAACAGCTAAAAATTTCTCTGTAGTCGATGAGACCGAGTGCAGTAATTCCCATTCAAAGTGCTTAGCCCGAATGTGAACCTTGAGCCTGGAATAGGATGGAGATTGGAGACTTCTGTCTGAAGTGCTTCCAATGCCAGTCAAGTCAAGCAGCAGATCACTTAAAATGTGAACAAGATACAGCAGTGCCTGTTTCCTTCAGATAAACAGCTGCTACTTCACTCTGTATGTTATGTCTTTTAAAAAATAATTAAAAGGCAAAGTGACGGTGAGAAAAACACACACATACACACATAGAGGAAAAGACAGACAGACACAGGGAAGGAAGGAAGGAAATGTTTGGCTTTTCAGTTTCTTTTTGTCTGGGCTACTCTTGACTCCATTTTTCAGTCAACCACCAAGTATACTGTTAGAGCCACTTCCTGTAGCTTGAGCTAATACATTGAATCTGGAATCTCTGTGTAGTGTCCTCACGGCAACAAACGTGATCATCCAGCATTATAGTCCCTTCGTTCCTAGGGTCCATTCCCATAATTATTTGCAGGTTTCAGCAGTAAAATGGCCCAGATGTTGGAACTGGCACTGCACATTCTTGCCAGCCACAATTTGTGTCTTACTTTCTGGAGTCTGCTAGAACCCACTCTGGTTATAGAGCCCCCTCTATTACCAGCTGTGTGAGGTCTTTGAGAGAAGGAAGAAACCCATGTAAGGCAGCAGAACACTGCAGGTTTCTCAGAAGTTGACCAGCTGAAGACAAGCCTGATGGTCATTTTAATTTTGAGTAGAGATTTTTCACAGTTCCAAGAGGATTTGGGGATATTTGAATGACAATCACATTGAACAAATAATTCATTCCAATGGAGATAAAATGTCTTACAAGAAAAGAAAATCAATCATTGTGTAATGGCTTTGCCATTAACAGAGTTGACATGGTCATTACAGTGCAACTGTAAAACATAACTAAAAAGAGAGGTGTTGGGATGCCAGTATAAGTGGGAGGAGGCAGTGATGGAAACAGGCTAAACCCTCACCTTCCATCATGTGAAAAAACATGCCTACAATGGGAAAAAAAAAGCCCACAGTAACAGCATAAGCCAATCCACTATAGACATCAAAGCATACAGCAAAGAATTAGCTAATATATTTTGAATGTGCTGGGCAGCAGAAAGCAATGGGCTCAGCCATCAGGAAGCTGCAGTTTTTATTTTACCCTTCCACAAATGTTCCTCATTTAATTGCTCTAAGATTGGCACTGGGCATCAATACACTTTAAGGTTTTACGCTGACTTTAGTGTGTGGTGTCTTTAAACTAGATGCAGGTGTTTCTTAGGAGAAAATAAAATATTGTAAAACAGAACTAGATTTGCATATCCTCAATGAGTGCATAATTAGGGGCAGCTTATAACTTACCTTTCCAGGTTTGCATCCCTTACAGGATGGTCTTAGAGAAATGCAAAATCCAACCAACAGTTCTGACCTGTACTCACAAACGAGAAGATCTAGACTCAGTACCAAGAGCCAACAACAATGGTAATGGCAAAGGTGCAGCCTGCAAGACGAGGGCACTGTTCCAGTGAGATGACGAGTATGCAGAAAGAGCCATGCTACTCCTTATGTAAGGATACATGCCTTCAAAGACTAATGCTGAGGCGGAAGAAATAGCATATTGTTTGCTGAAATCTTTCCAGGAAAAGTGCAACTTCATTAAATACACATATAGCAACTGGAAATTCATCTTGAGTTTAAAAATTTTTCATTTAGGGCCCAGCACAATGGCTCAATGGCTAAATCCTCACCTTGCAAGTGCCAGGATCCCATATAGGTGCTGGTTTGTGTCCTGGCCACTCCGGTTCCCAGCCAGCTCCCTGCTTGTGACCTGGGAAAGTAGTCAAGGATGGCCCAAAGCCTTGGAACTCTGCACCTATGTGGGAGACGCAGAAGGAGCTCCTGGCTCCTGGCTTCGGATTGGCTCAGCTCTGGTTTTTGCAGCCATTTGGAAAGTGAGCCAGTGGATGGGAGATTTTTCTGTCATCTGTCTCTCCCTCCCTATGTAAATTTGATCTGCCTTTCCAATAAAAAAAACCTTAAATTTTTTTCATTTGATAAGATATAAATATTAGAATTCAATCACTATATTCATGATAATGAAAGGACTATTTTCAAGATTAATGTGCTTAACTTAATTTATTTTGAAAGAGTTCCAGGGAAAGAGAGGGAGAGACAGAGAAATATTTCTCATCTGCTGGTTCACTCCCCAGATGGCAGTAATGGACCAGGCCAAAGCCAGGAGCCAGGAGCTTCATTCAAGTCTTCTTTGTTAGCAGTAGAGACCTGAGAACTTGGGGCATCTTTGACTGATTTTTTTTCAGGCCATGAGCAGGGAGCTGGATTTGAAGTGGAGCAACCAGGACAAAAACTGGTGTCCGTGTGGGTTGCTGGCATCTCACGGTGGGACTTCACCTGCTATGCCACAACATCACCCCCAAAAAGTTTCTCCTAGCAGATAATTTTGTAGCTTTCTATTTCACTTCTTCTTCCTTCTTATGATAATTTTAGTCTTATAATTCAGTAGAATTCTGATTCTCTAATTTTTATGCAAATATTTGAATGTGAGTTGTGCTGATGATAGTTTCCACTAAATCTTCAGTGCACAGCCTAGTAACTTGCATGAGTTTATACTCAGTAAATACCTATTTGATGAGTGAACAATATGTTAAAATGAGCCAATGTGTTTAACTCAGAATTGTAGGGAATGTTCAAGCCAGGCTTGTGTACAACCTGTATGGTTTTCTATCGCTGCTATAAGAAATGATCACAAATATAGTGCTTTAAAATAGAAAAGATGGCATGTTAGCCTAATCCTGCATCTGCCCAACATCCCATATAGGCCCTGGTTCTAGTTCCAGCTGCTCCACTTCCCATCCAGCTCCCTGCTTGTGGCCTGGGAACCTGGAGGATTGTCCTTGAGACCCTGCACCCATGTGGGAAAGCTGGAAGCAGCTACTGGCTCCTCGCTTTGGACCAACCCTGGCACCCATTTGGGAAGTGAACTAGCCGAAAGAAGATCTTTTTTTCTGTATCTCCTTCTCTCCTTCTCTTCCAATAAAACATAAATAAATAAATAAATAAATAAACCTTAAAATAGAAAACACTCTTCAGTCCTTCAGTGGTAGCATGGTTAACATAACAATAAGAATTGAAATGTCTAATACTCTTAAAAAATCTATTTCCCTCCAAGCTTTATAGATCAGAGATCTGAAATTAGTTTCACTGAAATGAAAGTCGAGGCGGTGGGAGATTTGGTTCCTTAGTGAGGCATGTGGAAGGAGCTTACATCACTGCCTGTCTTACCTTGTATTGGCTGCCTGTCTTCTTGGCACCGCTTTGTCTTCAAAGAGCATCACTGTGATCACTGCTTCTGTTGCCTTGTTGCCTTCTCCTGACCCTGACTCCTCTTCCCTGTCTTAAGATCCTTGGTTTCATCACATATGCAAAGTCCTTATTCCATATAAAGTAACATCCAAGAGGCCCAAGGCTGTGGATATACTGCGTGATTCAGCCTACCACTCATCCCTTTGCCGTAAAACAGTGATGAGTTGAATCCCAGTTGAGAAATACAGTATTAACCGGGAGATGTCACTTACGGTTTACACCCAGTGTGGCTGCTTCCTGTCAGTGAGATTATGAGAAAGTCCCTTCACCTCTTCAGACTTCCTCTACAAAATCAGGGCTAAAGCCCAGGCTCTCTTACATCTTTCGATTCTGAGTTTCCAAGAGTCATATATTAGAGTGTGCCTTAAAAAAAAAAAAAAAAAAAAAAAAAAAAAAAGCTTTGTTGGAAAGTCCGATTTACAGAGAGAAGGAGAGACTGGGAGAAAGATCTCCATCTGCTGGTTCACTCCCCAAGCAGCCACAATGGCTGGAGCTGAGCTGATCCTAAGCCAGTAGCCAGGAGTTTCTTCTGCGTCTCCCATGTGGGTACAGAGTCCCAAGGCTTTGGGCTGTGCTTGACTGCTTTCCCAGGGCAGAAGCAGGGAGCTGGATGGGAAGCAGGGCTGCCAGGATATGAACTGGTGTCCATACAGGATCCTGGCACATGCAAAGCAAAGGCTACCACACTGGGCCCTAGAGTGTGCTTTGACATTGTTCACATCCATGGCTTCACGAAGTACCCAGGACTCCAAGCATACAAAAGCCACTCAGAGGAAAAGTTTCAAAATCTGCCATCCCAGCACTAAGAAAGACAAAGGGCTTTTCTGGAGACACATGACAACCTGATCTTAATTAGGGGAGAAGGAAAGGACAGAGAAAAAAGACAATGCATGTGACATAACAAGCTCTATACCCTTCCTCTTTCATGATTTGGTCTAATACAGATAGAAATAGGAAAGCCTTAAGCTAACAATAACAACAACAAACCTGAAGCTAGAACAGCTCATCAAAGTTCAGTGTAACTGCTTATTATGTGCCAGACCCATGACATAATAGAGAGAAATAAAAGAACTAAAATGATAGTCCGTGCATCTGTCAAAGATCATTACATTCTAGAAAATTTAGTCATGCACAAGACTAAACAACAACAACAGGAAAAAAACAGTCATAGGCATTGGACATTCATCTCAAGAAGGCATTCTAGAGAGAATCAAGACAGAGGCCTTTTGTCACAGTACATTCTTCTATCTCATGCAGTGTTGGGCAAAGAGTAAATGACCAGTAAGTGCGGGACGTATCATACCAAGGTTCTTTCAATACTCCATAAAATGTGAGAATTGGGGCCAGCGCTGTGGCCTGGTAAGCTAAGCTTCCACCTTCAGCAGCAGCATTCCATTTGGATGCTTGTTGGAGTGCAGCTGTACTGCTTCTTATCCGACTCCCTGCCTGTCTCCTGGAAAGCAGTGGAGGATGGACCCTGCACCCACATGGGAGACCTGGTGAACGCTCTGGCTCCTGGCTTCAGATCAGCTCTTGTCTGGCTATTGCGGCCGTCTGGGGAGTTAACCAGCAGACAGAAGATCTCTCTCTCTCTTTATATAAGTCTGCCTTGCAAATAAAATTTAGAACAATTTGAAAATAAATAAAATGTCAAAACTTCACATGATTCGGTACATGTAAATTAGATACTAACATACTTTGAACAAGTTCATGGATATTGAATTAAGAATAAGTTTATTCTGCTTAAAAATATTGAAATACACAACTTGAGGTATCTTTAAAAAGATCATGCAAAATGCATGTTATGAAGAACCTATGCAGGGATCTGAAATTTTTGGCCTGGAACTAATCTTACTTTGCGGTTCTATTTTTCCACAATTTGAAAATCCTTCATACGATCCTAGGTAGGGCTGGAAGCACCTAGAGAGAAAGCTGTCTATGTGGATGGTGAGGGCCATTAGTGTGAACAAACTAACTAATAACTTAATAACAGAGGGCTTTCACATCATGTCCCAGCTTCCTGGTTCTTATTTTATCTCCTTGAGAGAAAGAAGCAGTTTCCATGCACTAGTTCCCTCCGCAGGAGTGAGCATCAAGTCACTCAGTGGAACCCAGGTCTTCTGTGGCTGGCAGGGACTCAACTAGTTGAGATGTCACTGCACCTCCCAAGGGTTACATTTGCTGCAAGTGGGAAACAGGAACTGGAGCCAGACATCAAATTCAGTCCTCAACCTTTAGGCTAAATGCCAGCTCCCTAGATGTCTTTGTTTTTCCATAATCCCCTCGGGAACATTACAAAACACAGGTTTTTTTAAAAAGTTGGAGAATTCGCAGCAAAAAATGGGCAGCAAATGGGAATGTCGGGCTGCTGAGACAGGGAAGACAGTGTTCACAGCTGCAATCTCTGGGCTGTGCGGAAGCCTCCAGATAATGATTTAGGGATGCGGTGTGGCTTGGGTTTGCTTTTGTTCAAGTCCCTGGCGCCCTCTAGTGAGAACAGAGTAACCTAACACGCGTTCTTTAGCTAGGTTCTCTTCCTTCCTGTATTCTGGCTTGCGGATCAAGGGTGTTTCCCTTTTGGGGGTCACCTTGTTTCTTTGCTGCTAACTGTATTTTTATACATGAATATAAATTTACATCCACTTCATCTCCATGAGTAAATCCCGGAGTCCCACATTACCCTAGGAGGGAGGACAATTGCCATAGGATTAAGATACTTCTGTTTCTGCTTGGCCGCAGACAGTGAAGAAAACACTTTAAAAGCATAAATAACCAGAAAAAAAATGACTTGAAATTGAAAACTTAGAAGTCAATTTGCAGTTTCCTTTGCCCAAAAGAAAAAAGAAGATTCCCTAGAATCCCAGTAGTTCGGGGAAACACGTGGTAGAGAACCCTGGTTATGATAATCAGTCTAACTGGAGGGCTATGTCCAAAGCCACACACCCCCGAGGTCTTCTCTATTCCATCTAGCCCCAGGGAAAGACAGAGTGGGTTTATCTGACCTGAAAGATTATCACTGGCAGATTTTGAATGAGGACTGGCCAGGGGAAATAGGCTCACCTGTTATCAGCTCTGTTTAGCTTCACTTCTCTGAAGACATCAAGGTAGGGGCAACACAACCACCCAACACTCGAACCAGAGCTGTGCTTTATGGAGACTCTTGGAAATCCCTGACAACCTCAGAGGTGGGATACGCGGTCAGGCAGTTATAGAAGCAGAAGAACTTGACTTTGCATGTTTCATTAGGACCTGTTGTCTGAGTTAGAAATGACAGGCAACCACGATCATTGCTGTAAATAAGGAAGCGGGTAGGACCACTTTAGTAAACGCACAGGAATGAGAAGGATGGGATGATTCTAGCCATGATGTTTGGGAATAAGGGATGAGAATTCAAATTACAATAGGCTTTCTCCTGTAATACAGGACAATGAAGGTTTATGACCATTTCCTTCTGAAACTTTGGAAAGCGAAAGAGGAGTTGCGTGGTCTGCCTGCTGCCCCACCTTCACATGTCCCCCGCTCCTCCACGGGCGCATTCAGCACCTCGGAAAGCGCCCGTGACACCCCAGGGGCTACGCATGCTCCATGGGGCTGGTCTGCGAGCGCTGCTGTAACTCCGGGAAACGTTGGCTTGCTGCAACTAACCCAGAGTTGGCAATTGCTGGAGAGAGCCAGACAGGCGAAGACCTCTAGGCAGCCAGAGCTGGGTAGCTGAAACACTTGGATCTCTGCTTCCTCTCTCAAAGGACAGCAATCGCAACAGAGAAAACCCGACAAAGGTATTGGAAAGGGCAGGCGCGGGCCCCGAATTGCGCTCCCGGGTGGTCGGGTGGGTTAGGCGCCAGTGCCCAGGGGACAGCCGGGAACAGAGGGAGGAAGTCAGGGGTGTGCGGGTCGGACATCGAGATTATGCCCTTTGCCTGGGAAGCCTGGGACTCGGACGGCTCGCTTGCCTTACGAGTTGCATGCCTCTGTTCCCTCACCTCTCTCCAGAGCAGCAGCTGAGTTCAACTCCTGGGCAGGCCCCCAGCGCACCCCTCCGCACCCACTTCTAGGCGCTGTCTTCAGCGGCTGCTTTGAAAGCTCCGGCGCGCCCCGGGCTACTAAATCGCAACCCCCCTTGCTCCCTTCGTCCTCGCCCCTCTCCCCGGACCATGACCTAGAGGCACCTGCGCAGGTAGCCGCAGCAGCCACAATGGCCACCACAAAGAAGGCGGAGGCCGGCGGGAACGAGCTCGCAGGACTCTTGGGGCCGGTCCCGGACCTTCTGGAAGTGGCCAACTCCAGTAGCAACGGATCGCTACAGCTACAGGACTTGTGGGATCTAGGGCTGGAGCTGCCAGACGGCGCGCCCCCGGGCAGTGTGGCAGCGGAGAGCGCTGACACCGAAGCGCGGGTGCGCATCCTGATCAGCGCAGTATACTGGGTGGTCTGCGCGCTGGGGCTGGTGGGCAACCTGCTGGTACTCTACCTGATGAAGAGCAAGCAGGGCTGGCGCAAGTCCTCCATCAACCTCTTTGTCACCAACCTGGCGCTCACAGACTTCCAGTTCGTGCTCACTTTGCCCTTCTGGGCCGTGGAGAACGCGCTAGACTTCAGGTGGCCCTTCGGCAACGCCATGTGTAAGATCGTGTCAGTCGTGACGTCCGTGAACATGTACGCCAGCGTCTTCTTCCTCACCGCCATGAGCGTGGCGCGCTACCACTCGGTGGCCTCGGCTCTAAAGAGCCACCGGACCCGAGGGCACTGCCAGGGCGACTGCTGGGGCGACCGCCTGGGGAACAGCTACTGCTTCTCAGCCAAGGCTCTGTGCGTGTTGATCTGGGCCTTGGCCGCACTGGCCTCGCTGCCCAATGCAGTCTTCTCCACCACGATCAAAGTGATGAGCGAAGAGCTGTGCCTGGTCCGCTTCCCGGACAGGTTGCTGGGCGGCGACCGGCAGTTCTGGCTGGGCCTGTACCACTTGCAGAAGGTGTTGCTGGGCTTCTTGCTGCCTCTGGGAGTTATCAGCCTGTGCTACCTGCTACTGGTGCGCTTCATCTCCGACCGTCGTGTGGTGGGGACCGAGGGGGCTGCAGGGGCAGGAGGCCCGACGGGAGCCAGCGCTCGTCGACGCGCCAAGGTCACGAAGTCGGTGACCATCGTGGTCCTATCCTTCTTCCTCTGTTGGCTGCCCAACCAGGCGCTAACCACCTGGAGCATCCTCATCAAGTTTAACGCAGTGCCCTTCAGCCAGGAGTACTTCCTGTGCCAGGTATATGCATTCCCGGTGAGCGTGTGCCTGGCGCACTCCAACAGCTGCCTCAACCCCATCCTCTACTGTCTGGTGCGCCGTGAGTTCCGCAAAGCGCTCAAGAACCTGCTGTGGCGTATTGCCTCGCCCTCGCTCACCAGCATGCGCCCCTTCACTGCCACCACCAAGCCAGAGCCCGAAGACCACGGGCTGCAGGCCCTTGCGCCGGTCCACGCAGCTGCAGAGCCAGATGTGCTCTACTACCCACCTGGCGTGGTGGTCTACAGTGGAGGGCACTACGATCTTCTGCCCAACAACTCCGCCTATTGATGCTGGCCTATTGAGGCCTGGGGCATGCAATCCAGCCAAGTGGCCCTTTCCAAGATGGGAAGGAGCAGAGCGGAATTCAAGACCCAGGGAGGGAAGGGTATGGGGAAGGGTGGAGGAGCAGCCTGTGAAAAGGCTCTGAGAACCTCCTCTGAGAGGGAAGCCTGCGGAATCCAGGACCAAAAAGAAGCTGGCGGAGATGCGGAGATTAGCCCATGGGAACTGGAAATCTGTCTCCGATTCCCCATCTCCCATCCCCGCTAAGCCGTGTGGGGGCGCCCACAAAGGAAGAGGCACCAGAGTGTAGAAAAGCACGGGTTCGGGAGAGTGGGTTTCAGCTACACCCTGCGCAATGAAGCACCTTTATCCCAGAGACTTCTAAAAAGTCTTTGACGGGGGCTCTGCAACCTGCCTCCAGCGAGGGGCGCTGTCCTCAGATCTTTTCCTCTGCGTTTCAGCCAGAGGATGTGGCACCTCCCGCCAAGCCATGGTAGCACGGATCCCCTGGACCGGGTGAGCGGGCACGCGCTGTGTCTGAACTCAGCAGCCTCTGAGCTCAGAAGTCATCAGGGAGAACATCTGTCATCAGCAAGGAGAGCCAGTCGTTGAGGAGTAGCGTGGCCAGGAGAAAGCTGACTCGGTGATTAAGTGAAACTTCTTTCGCACACCGTGTCTAAAGGAAAAAGTGCTCTCCCTTGCTAGCTTGGGAACCTAGCAGGAAGTGGAGCTCCAGGCGCGCTGGAAGCCCAGGGGTTTCATTTCCCTTGCAAGCCTCCTGGGCTCCCGGGAGAGACGCTGCAGGTTCAGGTCAGCCAGCTGCAGGTGAGCGGGACCTGAAACTCCTACCAGACATCCGTGTCAGGGCGTGCGCTGCCCTAGGCCGGCCCTTTCCTTTACCACCGGAACTCGGATTCCTCTTGGACTGAGGCAGTTGCCCAGAGAAGCTACAGGGCTCAAGAAAGGCTGTAACGATGTGCCTCTGGCTCTGGCAAAACAAATCCTTGGAACTGAAAGTCTGCTCTTTTCAATGAAGGTGTAGAGTGAGAAAGAGAAGGAGAGCCAGGTAAAACCTGCCCTAAAAAGGAATAGGAACAGGAAGATGCCCTTTGAAGAACCTTTTCTAGAGTATCAGGAATGGGTTGTCTGCTGCTGAAACTATTACCAAGACAATATGGAAAGAGCCTTTCATAGGACACTATCTTAACCCCTTCCTTTAATGCTTTGCACACTGAGCATTTGTGATGAATTTCTAACTTGTAGTTTCTCTGGCTGTCTATAGAATGACTCAAGTTTCTAACAATTCCATCTTGGTCACAGCCTTTGAATATCCCCCAGTTCCTCACAAGGTCCTTCTCTGAGGTTTCTTTGAGAATCGGGCTCAATGTCAATGCCCCACCCACCTGGATGCTTTCATCAGAGAACCACTGTTGTCTTTGACTATTTGGTTTGGGATAAAGAAACCATAATATGGGCAGTAATGTGGTTGTTTTAATACAATAAATGATTATTAGAAAATGCATGTCTTTGAATACCTCTTGAGCTGTAGATTTGTTGAGTAACTGTTGCAAAGTCCCTGCAGTGTTTTCAATGTAAGGCTCTAATGGTTTGTCCTGCTTTCTGTCACACAACACAGTGAAATGAATAAACAGTCGTCCCTCTCCACAACAAAATGTAAAGGGCCCAGACTCACTCCTGAGCAGCTGTGAGAAGCTAGTTGTTCCAGAAAGCAAAATAATTCTTGTGTTTTCCAGTAATCAAATCATTCATGCCTTGGGGAGGAGATTCGTTGATACAGAAGAGCAACTGGGATAAGAAAGAGGGAAGCATCCAAAAATTACAAAACAAATGAGTGAACCCTAGAAAGAACCACTACTGGAATGGCCTTACTGAAAGACTCTTGTTTTGGCAACTTGATACTTTGCTTTGGACAGTAAGTTTACGTGTGGGTATATCAGAACTCAGAAAGGGGGTGGAATGTGCACTCCACTACTAGGGGTACTGGAAAAAGACAAGGGACTGGAACTGAGCTCTCCACAACACACCCACACTGCAGAAAGCACTGCCTTGCCCAAATCCAAAGTAGAAGGCTTCTGGGAGGTTGACAGGCGGGATCCATGACCATGATCTCTGTCCTCCACAAGAACAAAGGGGTCCCAAAGGAAATGGCTGATTCAGTTGAAATCAGCCAATAGCTTTCACCCGCACCCTTTGTCTGCCAAAGCCTGTGCTGGGTGTTGAGATCAGCAGCATAATCCAGGTACATTCTGGACTTAAACCACAGAAAGACAAGCAGCCATGGACACAATCAGGATCGTACAGGGAACAGCACACAGAACATCAAAGGAAGGCTAAAAGGAAGCTCAGAGGGAAGACAGGGGAAGAAAGACTGACTCTCACCAAGGGACTCTGAAAAATCCTGGTCAACAGTGTTATCTGAGATGGGTCCAGAAGTGTGGGCACAGTCTGGGCAGAGCAACAAGGTAGCAAGGAGGTCCAGAAGATGTTTGAGGCCAAGGAGATGATCTGATCAACAGCCTGGTGTTTGGAAGGTCAGAGGTTTGACTAGGGAGGCAGGAAGCAAAGTTCTGGCTTCCCTACTCCTTCATCATTTCCTGTGATTTCTTTTGAAAATATCCACATCTCTGAATTTGTTTTGTTTGCAAGCAGGACTTGTTTTTCCAGAGAACATGTTGTTAGTGTACTGGGAAAAAACACTTTAGTTCCCAAAGCTGCACAAAAAGCTTTAAAATTGGATTCTACTCATTGAGTCAAACCTTAGTGGACTTGAACTCAATGAGTAAAGTATTTGCACATAATATTTGAATGTGCATGTTTGTGTGTGGGGGGAGGGGTGGGGAGAGAGAGAGAGAGAGAGAGAGAGAGAGAGAGAGAGAGAGAAATACCTGTTATAGCTCCCCTCCCCTCCTCAGCTCAGGAGCCCATATGATGCTCCATCTTGAAGAAGTCTCATTTGCAACCCAGATGATGGCCTGTCATGAGTTGGGGATCACTAGCGTTAACTCTTGGGCAACAAAGTAGGATGGACCAACTTCTCAGCTCCCTATGGAAGGCATTGCTAAGTCTTTTACTACTACCATGGTCTTTTGAGAAACAGGAAATTAGCCTGAATCTGTGTCATTTCTAAACTTTACAAAAGCCAAGCAGAGGCAGGAGAAGCAAGAAAAGTTTGATGCTGTTTCTTTCATAATTCTGGGAATACATGGCATGGGATCCTTGGACTGTGACCCTCAGTGCCTCACACGATAGCACTGGGAGCAGTGGTTTCCCGATTGCTCCTCTAAGTTGGTCATGACTTACTTTCCCCAGGACGGATGATGGGGCAGAAAGATGAGGAGAAGACAGTAGAAAGAATGGAATGGGGAAGACAGAAGAGTTGTACACATGCACCCTATAAACAGCCAGGTGATTTTATTTATTAATGAGGTACTAATAGAAACAGGAGACAGGGCCTGCCAGGTGCTGGTCTGGAGAGCAGAGAATAAGGCTTGAGGGTTGATACACGAAAGAGTAGCACACTCAGGTCTGAGAGGACAGCACAGCCAGGTGTGGACAGCACCAGGGATCTGGAAACAATGGCATTAACTGCAGGAGCCTGCAGGGCCTGGTGCCCCCTGCCCTCCATCATAAGCCTCTGCCTTCTCTCCATCCTCCCATCTCCTGCCTCCCAACCACACAGGTCTGTAGGGATGTCCCAGGTGTCCCACCCCACATCCCTAGCCCTGCCACAGTAGCCGGTATGATAACTAGGTGATAGAAGACAGCAGTCTTTTTAATCAAGAAGAAAGCAGTTGGGAGAATTGCAGCAGCAAGGTTCAGGCCCGAGCTGTAAGAGGAGGAACAGAATGAGCTGACAAGCCTTTGGAGACCACTCACAACTCTGGGAAGGAAGGAAGACCTTGACATTGAAAGAGGCTTGCCTGAGACTAAAACAACATATCGAATGTAGCTTGTTTCTTTTTTCCAATTCCTTCCCAGCAGCTAAAGGTTGGGAGTGGCTAGAAATTCAATGGAAGTAATCCATGAGTGCATGGCCAGACCCTGAGTTAAAGTCTGAGAAAGAACTTCCTTATTTTAATTCCTAAATAAGGATGGGCAAAATCTCAGTTCTGCACTAGCTGGGCTCACTGGGTGCTATGTAAACAAAAACCTAACAAAAGGCCAGAGAAGATCTCCGCATGGGTAACAGGAGGTTGAGCCATTAGCAGCAGTCATGATCACTGGCTGTCACTCAGCGAGCACTGACCAGTGCCAGCCTGGGCCAGTGCCACTGGTACAGCAAGCAGCAGAGCTAAGGCACCTGGGCGCAAAGCTGAGCTCTTCCATCAACCAACTGGATGACTGTGGATGAGTTCTTTAATCCCTCTGCCTCAGTTTCCTCACCCACAAAGTGGATCACCAGTGAACGTACTGGCTCCCCAGATTACTGAGTGGGTGCAGGTAAACTATTTAGAATGGGGGTAAGCAGTCTCATTCATCATCAGAACTCAGAAACAGTTTTCCTAATGTGCAGGTATGCACAGTTCAGGGAAGTTCATTTGCTGCTGAGCAGCGAAGCCAGGATTTGAAACCAGCCTGATGCCAACGCTTGTGATCCTTGTATCGATCTTGCTGCGTCTCTGGAGGTTGCTGAACATCTCCTCTGCCTCCCCTCCTAGCAAGAGCAATTGAAGAGGGGCAGCTGGGGAAGAACTGCTTAGCTTGGAGAAGACAAGATCATAGGAAAAACCAGAGGCTGTTTTGTGAAAGACTTCATAATCAGCTCCAGAGGAGGACGAAAGAACATCGACTAGAAAGGACTGTTGTCACCGTGTCAGTGAGATGAGCCGCCAGAAAGTGGCAAATCCTCCAGCTTGAGAGAGTTGGGCAGATTTGCCAGGAACATCATAAATTAATAGTAATTAATGATCAGTAAATTAAATATGAATAAAGTAATCCCACAAAATCATCAGCACAGTATTTGGATATTTGATGAAACAGGACTCCCAACAACAAAAAAATCATTCAATAAAAACAGACCCAAGCATCTGGCACAAATGAGGTCATGTGCAATTAGTTTGCTTCTAGAATTTCACCCCGTCTCTCCCAGTGGCACACTGAGAGGCAGGAAGGAGGGTGCTTGTTGCTGCCACCACCCACACATCCCCACTGCCATCAGGGCATGGAGGCACAGCCCAAAATACAGGGACAGATGTGCAGGGAACTGGCCGGTCTAGGTGTCGATTACCACAGTTGAACTCACAACAAGCAGACCCCAAGGGCACAAAACTTCAGCAAAGACAGATGTTCTGCTGTGCGTGTCACCTGTCTGAGGTTAGGATCAGTGTCTCTTTATTGACCTAATTCACATATCTAACAAAGACAGCCACAAAGCAACAGCCGATCAATGCCACCGCAGACGCCGTGATCACCACAACTACGACGCTGCCCGCCGTGTTGACCAGAAAGCCCAGGCCGCCTCCGACCAGGATCTGAGCCAGCTGCACCATGCAGGTGAGGGCGGCACAGTCCACGCCCTTCCCTCGCCCGCTGCTGTCCAGGTCCCCTCCGGGGGCCAGCTGCTGCCTCTGCAAGGGAAGCACAGGAACAGCAGTTGGTCTTCAAGGAGCTGTCGCTTAGGGCAGAGGTTGGCAAACTGTGAAGAGCTTTGTGGGTCCTTCTAACTACTCCACAATGCTGCAGCACAGAAACAGCTATCATAGGTAACCAAATGGAGCTCCAATAGCATTTTAGGGTCACTGGCATTTGATCTATCTCACGTCATTTTCACATGGCACTAAATATTGTCCTCCTTTTGACTTTTCTGTTTTGCAATCACTTAAAAAATGTAAAAGGAAATTCCTATCTCCTGCACAGCACAAAAACAGCTGACAGGCTGCATCTGCTCAGCAGGCCCTTGGCTGTACTAAGCCTGTGCAAACTTCTTCCACAAACATCACTTGATCTCACCCTTATCAACTCCCTAGATGCACACACTATCATTACCCATGCGATAATAATAACAACTAACAATAAGCACTGTTTTTCAGTCTTTGTCAAATGCAGGATAGGCCCTTTGTTAAGGACATTATATATACTATCTTGTTTAATGTTCAACAATCCTATAAGGTGAATTTTATTATTCCCATATGGCTGGCAAAGAAACTTGAGTCTTTGAGTTTGAAGAAGAATTTCCCTTAGTGGTAAGGGGGGGAAGCATTGTACTGAAATGCATGTTATTATTTTAAATAGATTATATTTGTTTGATTTTCACTTAAAAACATGAAAGCTAGGGGGCTGATGCAATGTTCAATTGGCTAATCCTCAATCAGTGAGCACCAGCATCCCATGTGAGTGCCAGTTTGTATTCCGGCTGCTCCACGTCCCATCAACTCCCTGCCTATGGCCTGGGAATGCAGCAGAGGATGGCCCAAAGCCTTAGGACTGTGCACCTGCATGGGAGACCTCAAAGAGGCTCCTGGCTTCAGAACAGCTCAGCTCCGGCCACTGTGGTCATTTGGGGAGTGAATCAGCAGATGGAAGATCTTTCTGTCTCTCCTTCTCTCCATAAATCTGCCTTTACAATAAAAATAAATGTGTTTTTTTAAAAAAAACCTGAAAGCTAAACAAAAGAGTGTAACAGATCAGGGCTGGGGTCTGATGGAAGCAGCCACTTCAGGATATACTTTCATACATCCTTGAGATGGCTGAACCATGGGAATAATAGCTAACCTAGAACTGAACCCTTGGGACATGTTACGACGTGGACACTTGCATCCCATAGCCTACTGCCTAGTGAATATTCTAGTTTTGCTTCCAATGTGGTTTCCTGCTAATGTAGGTCATGAAAGGCATCTAGCAACAGGTGAAGTACTTGTGTCTCTGCCACCCACGTGGAAGACTTAGACTGAATTCCAGGCTCCTGGCCTTTGTCCCGCCCAGCCCGCGCTGCTGAGGAATTATTTGAGTGAGTCAGCGAATAGAAGATGTGAATTTGTGTGTACATATATGCACACACGTGTGTTCCTCTTTCAAACAAAATGGTACTTCTTAATATTTACAACAATTAAAAGGAGCTTTTTATAAGTGTTATTTAATAAATTAGTAACTTCCTCAGTGTCACATCATTTTGAAGTGAAGGAGGCAGAAATTAAATCCATGCTTCTCTGAGTCCAACATTCTCGCGTTTCTGCCTTCCTGACGTGGAAATCTCTATTGGGAAGGACAGCTCTTTGCAGTAACTCCCTCCTTAACAGCCAAATCCTTGTGGGGAACTGCAACATGGCCTGCGGTGGAAGACAGCCTACATTCCTGTTTGAAAGGATTTATCTCCCATTATAGCTCTGCCCTGCTGTGTTTGCCAAATCAAACGATGGGAAGGGAGATGGGAATTATAGTCACATGGACATGTGTTCAGTGTTTTTGCAATTTCAAGCTGAGATGGATTAAACTCAAAGTTATATATTTATTTTTTTCTGCCCCCACAGTAAAGAATCAGAGAAAGTTGTACATTTGATAAGAGGTATTAATTTTAGAGCAGAATTGTTCAATTTCTTGTTCTTTCAAGGATTGCACAGCAAACTGCTCTCTAGTCCAACTTCCTAGGTTTAAGTGGGACACATCCCCTTGGGGGCTGCGTGGTCAGGTGGAATGACCACAAATGGCACCAACTTCCCTCCCTGCATATTTACTAAAGCCTGGACTCCCCCTCAAACAATACTGCTTATGATCCCTATTGCCCAGAGATTCCACTCTGCAGGAGGAAGTTTAGTTCTCCACAGTAGGCATGCAGTAATGCTGCAGGTGCACTGTGAGACGCGTGGGGTGGATGAAGAAGAACCATCCTTTGCGTCTCTGTGTGGTGGTGCTCGGGACTCGGCTTTACCACGTTCCCCAGTTCCTAACTGGATAACTGTGAGTGATGCTGTTTATCCCACAGCTTCTCAGACATACAGGGTGCCACTGCAAGGAGACAGCAAAGCTGGTGCTCATGCCTACATCAGAACTAGTTACGGCTGGCTGCCCAGCTCAGTGCTGCTCATTCAAGGACCATCATTTTCCAGCTCTGTTCTGAACTTTCTCATTACATCCCCCACTCCAGCCTGAAGGCAAGGTTCAAGGTAACCCATAACAGAGATTTGACGATGGTGACCCACCTCTTCCTCCTCCTCACGGTGATATTCAGCAATGAGGTTAAACGGCACAGTGTACAGCGTGCTGGACATGACGCCAAACAAGGCACACAGGACCAGGGTAGAGTAGACATTCGGGAAGAGTCCAATGAATCCTGTTCCCAGGCCAAAGAGAAAATACCCCATGAAGTAAAGACCCTTTAATCCGATGTAGGATACCAAGGCCTTCTGAAAGTCTGTGGGGAGAAGAGAGGAAGACGTTACAGCTGACAGCACCTCAAAGCACTCAGCAATATCAGACAACCCTTTCTTCTGAAGATTCACTTCCTTTTAGGAGACTTCCTTTGATAGTGAGTTAGGAACAAAAGAACCTCTTCATCTGCAGTTAAAAACAGCTGGCTTGGAAATCAGTTTCAAATCCCTTGCAAGAAAGGGCAGCTTGAAATTGCCTTGCTAGGCTGATTTTCTTTTCCACAATGGAGGGCGGGTTGGGTTTAGCAGGGAGCAGAACTGCAAAAGGATGTGAAAGAAGGAATGGGGTGGGGGAGTCTCACCTTGACTGCCAGACTCTGGGGCTGCAAGGCATGGCAGAAAAGTGTGGGACATTCTCAACAGAGAGGTCTGACAGGACCAAACACTTTGGCCCAATTGCTTAACATCATGTTAGAGCAAACAAAAACCACAGTTGGCAGATTTTGCAGAATGATCCAAGTTGTTCACAATATCTTAGCACCCACCTCTCACTCAAAAGAGAAGTAATGGATACACTGTTATCTGTAGATGCTCTCCCTCATTTGCCAGCCTTTCCCTGGCTGGGAAGTGGCCTTCACGGCACATGGTGCCTATCTACTGTTGACGGACAAGTACCTTAACCTCTCACCATGGCATCATCTCAAAAATGTGAACAATAAAACTCTCCTCTGGGGTTGGTGTCAGGGTTGAATAAGAATGAAATGTCAGAGAAATTATCCATCCCAATGTCAAACACGTAAAAGATGTTTAGTTAGTGTGGTTGGTGTTATTTCAGCAACTACAGGCTTGGTTGAAGTCAGATTAGGTTTAACTGGGTTCTTATCTCAACAAGTACCCCTGGCATGCTCATCAAGACATAAGAGTAAGGCTAATTATTTTAAAGCTAAAGATTTTGCTTAAAAGATTTGTAATGTTTTCTATAGTGATAGCAAAAAAATCCCTAAAGAATGTATATGTTTGTTTTTTAATCTTCTCACATCTTAATTCTCCCCTATACTGTTCTACTGGACTACCCAAACCAGAGGTAAATGCAAGTGTACCTATTCAAGAAGGAGACTTTCTATATATAGTCAAATAATTTTTGGGTTTAGTGTTGCACAGATAAGAAACTTAACATGTGTCACACTTGAATCAATTCTGAAGCAACACACTGTCGCTAGCAGATATAAACACAAGGCTCTAAAAGTGACAAAGGGACAACCTTGTATCCTCTATTAAATTCAACCACACCTGGAGGGTCACTGTTAAAATTGAGAGTGAAAACGGTATAATGCTAGGTCACTTTCTGTTTGTGTGATGCTTATATCTGTGCAGCAAATGCAATCCAAGGTGTCTCAGCATCTGAAAGGCAGCTTCACTCTTCACTGGGTAAATGCTTTTATGCAAGTGTGTAGGCTAGTGGGGGAAAGACAAAGAAAGCAAAAGATATTTGGAAACACAAGCGATGTCTGAACAAAGACTGACAGGCTGAAAAAGAGGGCTTTATTCACGAAGGGAAATCACTGAATTTCAGGGTCAGTCTTGCCTGTCCATGGGTCTGATATCCTGTGACAGTCATATCCTCACACAGTGCCTCTCTTTAGGCTTGGACGGAGACCAATTTTACCTCGTTACATGTGGAGAAAAGTGTTTTTCCTACAAGATGAGGATAGTAGTAAATAGTCCCTTCTAGTCTTTAGGATCACAGGGGAATTTAGATAATTGGTTAGACCATTTTGTGCTAATACTCTGTTTCTAAGTATTTGAAATTCCCCTCCTGGGATTTTCTTAGTTCATACATTCTAAACAGAAGTAAAAGATTTGTTAAGAAATGCAAGCTAAGACAGAGCCCATGTGTCAGGGAGCCTGGTTTGAGTTCCAGCTACTCTAGGCTTTCCATTCAGTTCCCTCCTAAAGCACTTACGAAATGAAAGATGATGGGTTTCTTGCCACCCAAGTGGGAGACACACTTGCAGTACTTGGCTCATGGCATTAGTCTGCTTTGGTCCTGGTTGTTGAGGGCATTTGAGGAGTGAACCAGCAGATGGAAGCGTTCTCGGTTACCACTCCTGGCATCTGTGCTCAGATCATTCTACATGTTGACTTTATCAACTACTGATTCTGATGGGTGCATCTGAGTGTCTCCCATGGTCTTGCCCCAGTAGATCCCTTGCCCATCCCAATACCTCACCAGCTTAAAAACTACATATATATTTACATATATATGTAAATATACAAATATTATATATACACACATATATATATAAAAGGGTCCTTCTGTTTTCCAAAGAACCATGGATCAACAACCTGCTGATGCCAAATACAAAAGAAATCGGCATGTAGTATTCACTATATAAAAGCATACTTTTGTGGTCTTTTCTCAAGTTTTCCAATCTCCATATATTCATTATGAATGTGGCGTTTTGAAGAGCAGAAAATAAGTACAGACACTTAAAATTTAAGTTTGTCTAGGTAAGCATTTTTTAGAAGACCCTCTTTGGGGAGCAAGACTTACAAGAATAAAGTGAGGAAGATACGGAGTTGATGCACAGGCCCCAACATCCAATCTCAACCCCTCTTTCGTAGGTGAGAAATTCTGTGGAGTTGTGCGGGCTATAGGGATCCCCTTGGAACACAATCTGAAAGACAGGGATGGGGCTGTTGAGCTATAGACAGCATGTGGCAGGGACCCCTCCTCGGGCACTGTGGGGAGTAATGTGCACCTGCCCAAGGAGCCACTCCCAGGGCACAGAGCTCATTGTGGCACAATCAGTTCACCCCGTTCATCCTATCACACCTCCATGCTAAGACAACTCCTTAAACTTAGACATTCTAGCTCCTTGGAAGTCTGAAGTCTACTCTGCCATGCTGAAACAGAATTCCTCTAGGTCTTGGATACACTTCCATGTAGCCTTGCCTGACTGACACAGCCCCTCATTCCCCAGGACACTACCAGGCTCCAGCTCATCTCTATACATGAATTCCTACCAATGCTTGGAATGTTTTCTTTCTCCATTCAAATGGTTCATGAAAAAAAATGAAATTAAAAGATAAGTTTATCTTACTGCAAAAAAAATTTTCATACATTTTCCACTAAATATTTGAAGACTTGTCATGAATCTCTCTAACTCCTAGCCACCATTCAAGGTGAATACTATACTGCTTTTATAGTCAGTTAGCACCGACTTCCCCTGTTGTATTTTGTTGAGTACTAATAGGCCCTACAGTGCCCTCTGGTTCTTTAGAGTAGAGCAGCTTCCTTCTAGAATCTGACCAACTCCTTGATGGTGTTACTTCCTACATTCCCACTGTGCTCATCCTAAAGTCCAGCCCAGAAGCAGCCTGACAATTTCTGATTGTGGATGGCCCCATGAGTCAAAGAAGGAACACACACAAGCTCATTACCTGGCCCATGAAGTCTGTGAAGAAGAGCATGTTGGACAGGAAGGCTGTCCATCCAATGAGGTGGCTGATACAAAGATAGCGATAGTGGGCAGGCATGGTCACCAAAGCCCTCAGGAGTGACTTCATGGTCATTGCCCTTTGAGTCTGAAATAAAACATGAAACAGTGTGACTTTTGATCAGAGTGAGCACAGCAAGTTAAAGTTGTATGTGATACTAAGTAACTACTTTTGTGATGATATGGGGGAAATGGTAGGAGGCAAAATGAGGAAGAACAAAGCGGAGAGAGAAGGATGAGCCATTCAAAAATGTATTGCAACAAATGTTGTAAATAATTTTTCTTAAAGAAAAGATTCACCTGTCCCACATCTACATTCCTGGGTTCAAAGCCCAGCTATGGATCCTGACTCCAGACTCCAGTTTCTTATCAATGTGGGCAGCAGAAATGACAGTTCAAGTAATCGGGACAGAATTCCTGCCACTCACATGACAGACTGGATTGTCTTTCTGAATCCTGGCTTTAGCCCTTAGTCCTAGCCATTGTGGGTGTTGAGGAGCCAATGGTTGGGAGTGCTCTCTCTCTCTCACTCTGTCTCTCTGCTTCTCTATTTTCAAATAAAAATAAATATATTTTAATGGCTAATATGTAGGGGCTGGTACAATGACTTAATTAGTTAATCCTCAACTTGTAAATGCTGGAATTCCATATTGGTGCCAGTTCATGTCCCAGCTGCTCCACTTCCCATACAGATCCCCCCCTGATCGTGGCCTGGAAAAGCAGGGGAAGATGGCCCAAATCCTTAGGACCCTGTACCCAAGTGGAAGACCAGGAAGAAGCTCCTGGCTCCTGGCTTCAGTTCAGCTCAGCTCTGGCCACTGCAGCCATTCAGTGGATGGAAGATCTTTCTTTTGGTCTCTCCTTCTCTCTGTAAATCTACCTTTCCAATTAAAAAATCAATATATATTTTTAAAAGACGCATATATAAGCCAGCATTTATATGATAATCTTTGCATTTCTAAAGATGGTAAGACAAGTCCACAATGCCTTTTATGATCTCTGTCCCCTAATATTAGCTCCATGATTGTATTTTTATATGAAAAAAATTATTACAGATATAATTAAGGTTACCAATCAGTTAATTCTTCTTTTTAAAAAGATTTATTTTTTTTTATTGAAAAGGCAGATCAGATTTACGGAGGAGAGACAGACTGATCCTCCATTTGCTGGCTCACTCCCCAAATAGCCGCATGACCAGCTGAGCCAATCCAAAGTTGGGAGCCAGGAACTTCCCACAGGTCTCCCACATGGGCACAGGGTCCCAAAGCATTGGGTCATCCTTTGTCACCCTCCCAGGCCACAAGCAGGGAGCTGGATGGGAAGCAAAACAGCCAGGACATGAACCAATGCTCATTTGTGATCCCAGCGCTTGCCAAGTGAGGATTTAGTCATTGAACCATTGTGCCAGGCCCTGATCAGTTAATTCTAAGCTAATTAAAAGGGAAATTAGATGGGTGATCCTAATTGAATCACAGTTTTCCCCACCCTAAAGCACAAAGATTTCTGGTAGGAAGGTAGCCCAGGGAAAGGACCGGAGAGGAGGCTTCAGGGGATGAGAGCAGCACGCCAACGGCCAGCAAGAAAAAAGGGCCTCAGTGCTACCATCACCAGGAACTGGATTCTGCCCACAACTGCAGGGATCTCCGAGAAAATATTCCTTCCTGTGAGACTTTCACATGAAAGTACAGCATCGTCCAACCTGCTGACTTTCACGTTGTCAGACTGTGAGCAGAGAGGTTCATGAAGCCTACTCAGATGTCTGATCTACAGAACTGTAAGGTAGCAGATGAGAACTGATTCAAGCTACCAAGTTTGTGATAATATTTCATGCAGCAAGAGAAAACTAGTGGAGAAGACCCCTCAGCTGCCTGCTGCTGGCCGAGAGCCTGTTGCTGGGTTATTACCCCAGATCCTGCCAGTGACACATGTGAGTCTACCCTATGTTGAGTCAAAATGAGAACAGAGTCCAAGCATACATGACACACAGAGACATACATTGCACACTTAACACATACTATGCACATGTGCCACAGCCAGCAAATACACATAACACACGTACCACACACTATACACATTATACACACCACACACCCACACTGTATGCAAACATCACAACACAATTCGCATATACTATACTAAAAACCCACACACAAAGAAGTTTTCAAAAAATTTATGCAAATGAATATTATGAAAAAACTGCATGGGCACTTTTATTTATTTATTTATTTTTAATAATCTTACTTAGTTGATTAGGGTACAAAGGGTCAAGGGCTACAGGAAAGTGGGTAATATTGCTTCCACACTAATATAATCATTCCCCCCCTGTATCTGGGGTCAGAGGAGAAACAAAGGGAAAAGCCCCATCCAGCCTCCCTCCCATCCCAGGTCCCCAATGTGAGGCACACTCCGAGGGTCCTGCTCAAGCAGTTTTGATTGTTCAACAGTTCTGAATTGCTGCCAATCTCGCCGTTCCAAGCGCGATGAAATCTCTTCAGAATCCACTGGCTGACATACTTTCTTCATGGTTGGAGTTCTGAGATCAGCAGTTCAGTTGGAGGGATCTCCAAAGAAACTTCATCTGAGGTGATCCCAGACCTGATTCTTGTGTGTGTTTGCCAGTACAGGGTCCGGCACAGTCCGTCGCCCCATCAGCTTATGCACATGCTGGTGGTTTCAACTGCTGGGTCAGTTCTGTTTCCAGCCCTGTCTTCCACGTGAACCCAAGGGTGTTGTAGTCCAGCTTTGTAAAATGATTCTTTGTGTTTCTTGTGGAAGATTATATTTACCCATTTTTGTTTTGTCATATAAAATGATCAGTCTTACAGTATTGAAGCCACTGACCAAAACTATACTGATTTTGTACACTTTATCCCTATTAAAAAGTATACACATTCCCTTGATGAAAGAAAAAATAAGTTTTATGTAAGTAGAAAACGCTATCTGTCAAAATACAGACTACAAATGTGGCTAAGAATTACGTCTTTTGCCTCAACTGCAGAATAAAAGCAGCTAAAGCCAGAGCCTATGCAGCACCAGCCTGGTTTCCATAGCCCAGACTCAGTGATTTTTCTTCATTTTCCTCCCTCTTCCCCAAACTGCAGAACTGAGAAAGTTACTCTGGTGAGCAAATATTCAGCTTCAGTGAAATATTAATTTATGCCTCTTCCTTATACATAATTTCAACCTGCCTTCATTGTGGCCTAATTGTTCTTTTCTTCCAAAAATAAATAGGCAATTTCAAATTGTGCCTAGTATTTCTGTAAAAGCTGGTGATGTGAATATTCAAAGTTCTATTGGTTATTCTAATTCAGAAGGAAATCCAGCTGGCACCACGTTCCTGACTCATCAATTGTTTTGGCACGGCCTTTTCATTGACGCTGAGCCCCCTGGGAGTTGTTTTGTTGCATAAACTTTGTACCACCATCAGCAGCAGAAGGGATGTGGATGGATTTATGAGCGGAAAAAAAAGACACTGGGGCCCCAAGGAGAAGAAAGCTCACAAATGCGCACTCAAACGGACACTTCAAATTTGAAGAGAGCAATTGAGGCAAGGAGGGAGGACTGGAGGTGGATTTGATAGATCCACTTGGAATTTGAAAATGTCTACCATGAAAAAGAAAAATCTCAGCTCTCAAAGCGCACAGTCATTTTCCCTTTGGAAGGAAATAACCTTGACAAACAATGGCAGCCTTGGTGCCGGCCCTGACATGATGCCCAGGCCTCAGCTGGAGACCTCTCACCACTGCAGCGTTCAATGACTGTGAGCCTACAATACGTTGCTGTTTTTAATTTTTGGTTTTTTTCTTTAAATCAAGTACCGAACCACTTAGTCTATAGTGCTATGTAGGTGGCACATACTAGAAAGCTTATTGATGTTTTTCTTATTTTTTACTGTATATCTTTGGGATGTACAAAATAAAATTTTGAGACATATATGCATTTTGAAATGGATAATGAAAGCAATAAACATATTATGTCAAATACGTATCACTGCATTGTGGCAACCATGCTTAAAATGGACTCCTGGCAGATATCAAGCATACAGCACACTATTAGTAACTGTAGTCATCATGTGTACAGTAGAGCAATCACTTGAATTTTTAAGTTTTATATCCCTTAACACTTGTCCTGTGAAAATTATCTGTATAGCATTTGATGAATTTATTTTCTTACTAATAGGGACAGATTAATGCTTTCAAAAAGCTTTCCCCACTGTTGATTTTCTCTAATACTCCCAATAGTCTGAAAGGGTGAGCTAACCCACGCTGAACGGCTTCTTGAGGGAGACTTCCAGTCTTCCCAAAGGGCACTCTTGGAACCAGATACTCAATTGATATAATGGCCATCTCTCTACTAAAGATCCCTGATGTCTTATTCCGTAAATCACAACCTTCCTTGTTCTTTATTTTCACTGTTTCCTTGATTTTCCTTTATTTTGTATATCTATTATAGAAATGTTTGTTATACTTCAGTTTTTTAAAAGAAAATTAAATCTGTTTGACATTCAGAGAAAATAACTTCAACAAGCCTTTTTACCACATTGTTTTAACTTTTTTCTCCATATGCGAGTAGTTTTTCCAAAAATGTAGATAATCTTGTGCATATGGATGTTGTGCCTGATCTGTTCCTCAGATCTTCACACACACACACACACACACACACACATCGTTTAATGATCACCGGGCTTCTACGCACACCTGTTTCTCAATGTCCCAGCTGCCAGGAAGAGCTGCCTGAGGATTTTCTGGTCTAAGGAGTTGTCCCAGAATTCTGACTCATTAATGCAAGAGAGGCAGGGGTGCAGGTGCTGTTGCCCCACGCCGCCTGGTGCAGGGCAAGGGAGCTGAGTGCAGGTCTCAGATGATCTAACCGCTCCTGGTTTCTCTGTTTGCTCTGTGATCAAGTGAAGGCTTCATGGCAGTGATGTTTTAGTTTCTCTTCGCCTACTTCTGTGGAAAATGGTTCATTCATCCTAAGATGGGGGTCCCTGGTGGGAGGGAGGATGGCACCTGAAGAAATTGAACTTCCAGGCCATTATGACTACACAGTGATTACATCCCACATAAAGAAGCATTTTATCAATTCAAACACAAGCAATGTTGAAGTTTACTTTGGCATTAATTTTACAAAACTAAATACTATGGACATAAATAGCTCAAACAAAAGTGGAGGAATTCTTCACCTTGATAAAACTACTAATAATAACTAAGATTTAATGTTTGCTGTTTGTACAATAATGTGTAAATATACAGGAGGTTCTCTACTAAGTAGCAAAAACATTTCCTTGAAATACCATTAATAAAAAGCACAGCTTCCCTATTTTTAAAGCCAGTTAGTGAAACACAAAGTGGTTTCCCTAGATTGGGTCCTAAAACAGAAAAAGAACATTAATGGAAAAATTGGGGATATCCAAGAAAGTCTACAATTTAATAGTTTGTACCAACATTGATTTCTTAGTTTTGGCAAATGCACAGTTCAGAAAGCTGTTAACATGTGAAGGAAGCTGCTAAAGGGTAGACAGGGACTCCCCCTACTGCTTTGCAAATTTTCGTATGATTAAAACTGTTATTTAAAGATTGGTTTATTTTTATTGGAAAAGTAGATGTACAGAGAGGAGAGACAGACAGAAAGATCTTCTATTTGCTGGTTCACTCTCCAAGTGGTTGCAACAAGCAGAACTGAGTCCATCTGAAGCCAGGAGCCAGAAGTTTCTTCTGGGTTTCCTGCATGGTTACAGGGTCCCAGGGCTTTGTGCCATCCTCCAGTGCGTTCCTAAGCAATAAGCACGGAAGTGGATGGAAAGCAGAGCGCTGGGACATGAATCAGCACCCACGAGGGATCCTGGTACTTCAAGGTGGAGGGTTAGCCAACTGAACTACTGTGCTGGACCACAAAACTTTCTTAAGAAAGAATTCTGGGCCCAGCATGATAGCCTAGTGGCTAAAGTCCTTGCCTTGCATGCACTGGGATCCCATGTGGATTCTGGTTCTTTAACGATGGAAAAGTCCCGTATTCATACTGTTCTCTACAGCAGTTATCAGCCCCCTCGAGCTATGGGGCATTCGAACTCTAAAGGGACCAAAGTTCTAGTTTTGTTTTAGTTGAATTAGTTATTATTTAAAAAGCCTCAGCAGCTTAATAACTCCTGTATTGGTTAGCATAATGCTAGCCTCTTCTTCCTCAGAATGTGGCCCCATTTGTCTGCCATTTAGTGGGTTCTTCTTCAACAGTTTAATCTAATAAACTCACTACATAGTCACAAAAAATGTAATACAAAGAATATCCAATTAACTCTCAATACGTAAGTTCAACATCTCCAACTCAACCATTAACCTGGATATGCTGCTATGTGGAAGAACAAATCAATAGTTTATAATCTTAGCCTTGAAAAATATTTGTTCTGGCTCAAAAATGGTTCTAGGCTACTCTTAAAGGTCTAACCTGTCAGAAATGGCTTTCTGGTTTGATGCTTTAAAAAGAGTAAGAAACACAAGGACTAGAGGATAATGCATACATTTGTCTTTGAAGTCCAGAATTTTAATTCTAAGGGATAACAGCTGCTGGGGATTTGAGGATTCAATTAGACTTTACAAAACTCTTCACATCAAACAAATAAACAAAACAAAGATTAAGAAAGAAGAATGAACACAAACAAAAATGTTTTTCCCAAGAACAAAGAATATGTCTACTTACCTGTGAAGCAGTGTTTTTGTTTTTCTGTCCCTGAACAGACAGCTCTGGGTTTCTGCAGCCATTTTTAACTTTCTCGATAGAGCCATACTCATAAAGTCCTTCTGATGACAGCAGAGGACCCTGCAGGGATGGCTGAGGGGACAGAGCTTCGGTAACATCTCTAAGTGGGGTTTCGGGGATACTACATAGATGAATAATAAAACAAAAAATGAGCACCAACGCAGAAAAGAAGAACATAACCTGGAATTCTGTGCCCAGCACTCTTCCCAGTTCCAGATGGGCCCAGTCCATGGCACCCAAAAGGTAACCCAGGGCACCTCCAAAACCTAGAATGAAAAAAAAGAGCTGTATTAGAATGCTGGGAAAACCATCTTTCTATTTCCTTAAACCCAGGCCCTCCCCTGCAGTGGGAAGACCCCTGAGCACAGCAGAGGCAGCCTGTGTAAGACCAAGAGGCCGAGACACCTGCAGCCCGGCAACATGGGTTCAAGTCCTGGCTCCAGCACCCACTGGCTATCACCCTGGGCTCCCAACCGGTAAAGTGGTGATAGTAATAAAGGAGGAACCATCTAATAAGATCTGAAAGTAGCAAGTGCTCAGAGTAGTGCTAGCTTTGTGTTGAGTATATGTTGTCATCTTCATATATATATATATATATTTTTTTTTTCATTCTTCAGATATCTGTCAGCCTTTCCAACCTGTACTGTCCACAGTGCTTTTGAACTGAACTTCCGATCTGAAACAGTCTCAAAGAAAAACAATATTTAGCTGAAATAAGAATATTTATCTGTTGATAAGTGTCTTAGGATGATGGAAGCGAACTTGTTAAGATCAAATAGCCTTGAAAATTATCCTCTTCCCTTTAGTAGGAGTTGAAGGTACTTCCTTGCAATGGATAGCTACAAAAAGATTGTAAGAGTTACAATATGAAGCTCTCAAAAGCCACGCTAGCATCCCATAGGATTCCAGCCTGAAGTTTTTTGTGACACTTGCTTCACCTGCTTAGGCTTTCACACAGTGTCCCCGGAGGCTCACTGAGACAGGATTCCTCCAAGTGGATCCCAGCCTACTGATCTAATATCTGAAATTCCACTATTGGTGATGTGGCTTTGGGCAAGGCATCACACTGTTCAGCACCAAAGGCTAAGTGTTGCTCTGCTATTACTTCTATTACAGGCAACAGTGACTTCTGGGAACACCAGACTAAAGAAGGGATGACACGCAGGATGGGAGGGGAGGGAGGACATGAAGGAGTTGTACACCACACATACCCTCTGCAGATGTCAAAAGTGTACTCAAGGCTGTTGCTTCAGACAAAAACCTTGATCAGCCTCCAACATGCCCTCCCTATCTCGGGCTACCTAACAGCACAGATCAGCTTATGTTTTCTGTCTTGTTTTTTCTTATAAGTGAAGTCTCCATTCTATGACTCAAGTAAAGACATCATCTTCATTTACCAGAGAATTAAGGAAGAAAACAGAATATAAAAATTTCTGTCCCTGATCCTAAGTTAATATAAACTTGATTCCATGGACATACACCTGAGTGACAAACACCATGAGTCCTACTTTATCCAGAATTATGTAAGAATGGACAATTATGCTGACTTTAGAGGCAATTTAACATAAAAACTATTTATAGATGACCAACTATCCTATCATTGGATTCCAAAAGATAAGCATTGTCATTATGTTCTGAATGAAGTGTTTTAAGAAAAAATTATGGGAAGTTTTTCCATGTCCAGTGGAATACAACGAAGTAAGAAGTATGTTCTCTGTCACAAAGGAATGTGTGGTCTAGTTATGGGTGATGGGAATATTTGTCCGCACATGCA
Source organism: Ochotona princeps (assembly GCF_030435755.1). Taxonomy (NCBI): domain Eukaryota; kingdom Metazoa; phylum Chordata; class Mammalia; order Lagomorpha; family Ochotonidae; genus Ochotona; species Ochotona princeps. The sequence goes on along the minus strand of NC_080854.1, from coordinate 23,347,161 downwards.
ATGCCAGGACCTGAGAGGAAGGGGATGCCTCACACAGCCACACTCTGTTCTGACACAGATGGTCAAGCTGAGACGTGCAGCACATGCAGTGATCAGCACACACTGACTCTCTTTTCACATGATTGTAGAAATACGGAGGGTGTCAGAGGTCATTGCCAAGCCAAGGAATCAACCAGAACAATCTGTGGGTTTCCTCTCTTCTTCATGCCCATTATGACAACCAAGAATGCCTTCGAACATTTCCAAATATTCTTAGGAAATGGGAGAGGTTTAAAAGAAATCTCTTGTTAAGAATTCCTGACCTAACATTAGGACAAACGTACATTTCCGTTTTTTGAAATTACTTATCATTTGTAAACAGATTGATAGTTACCATTTTGCCATTCAACCCTCTTATCACTTACATTTCTTTTTTTTTTTTAAAGATTTTTTATTATTATTGGAAAGCCGGATATACAGAGAGGAGCAGAGACAGAGAGGAAGATCTTCCATCCGATGTTTCACTCCCCAAGTGAGCCGCAACGGGCCGGTGCGCGCCGATCTGAAGCCGGGAACCAGGAACCTCTTCCGGGTCTCCCACGCGGGTGCAGTGTCCCAAAGCTTTTGGGCTGTCCTCAACTGCTTTCCCAGGCCACAAGCAGGGAGCTGGGTGGGAAGTGGAGCTGCTGGGATTAGAACCGGTGCCCATATGGGATCCCGGGGCTTTCAAGGCGAGGACTTTAGCCGCTAGGCCACACCGCCGGGCCCTATCACTTACATTTCTATCCTTCAAATATCCAAGCATCTCCACCAAGGTAACAGGGAAAACCCCCACATTCCCTGCCCATCTGAAAGAACTGGCAAGTTAAATAAATCCTCCAGGTACAATGTAATATTAATTTTATGTGTAGAAGTGCATGGTTATAAATATGAAGAAAGATTTATGATAGATATTGATTTGAATGACTGAGGTTTGTGATGGAACGCTTTCTCAACTCCATTGTCTCTACTGGTTTACTCTATTTCCATAAGTATTTACTGAGGACTAAATCTGTGAAGAGGACGCTGTCAGCTTCAGAAGGTATAAACATAAAAACACTGTGTCCTAACCCGTGACAATTTCAAGCGTGAGAAGCAAATAAATAAATGTGAAGAGCTCCTTCCAAAACCTGCAATAAACGAGCTCCAACAATGAACTGGGTACTCAGTGACCACACTAGAGCTCCACAGAGTACTGGTGCTCAGTTAATGGTATGAAAAAGGGGCTGGCTGTTAACAAATATGGTAGGAGTCCTCTAAATATTTAATTAAATTTATTAGAGTTCAATACTTCCTTCTACCCCAAAATTCTTGGATTTAGTGAATTCAAAAATGGTGGAAAGACATTTGAAGTGGAAGGACATTTGAAGACTAAGCTAGGTAAGCCCTGAGCTGCAGCGTGCAGTGAAAGGGAGATTGTGTGGACAGAGGGATTGGGAACCATGCCTGTGTGCTTTTTAGCCATGGGATCTTGGACACTGATCCATAGGCTATAGGTAACTAACAGAATTGTCTACATTCTCTTCTATTATGGACAGAGGAAAACACGCAAAAAAAATTTTTTTAACTCCCAAGGTTACTATGATATGTGGCTACAAATTACAATAGCACAACAGGATATACCTGGGAGCCATTGTGGGCCACAGAGGAAATTATTCTTACAGAATATTAGAACACTAGGAGGAGACGTAGCTTTATTTTATACTTTCAGTAGAGAAGTATAGAAATTCATTGCTTTGCTTTCTTAGCTTAAGCTAAGAAAGATAGTCTCTAAGATAGTCTCAAAGATAGTCTCTAAGCAAAGTCTCCTCATTTTGGCTGAGACAAAGGCTAATCGTTTTACCACCTTCCCCATCTACATCCAGACTGCATTTATCTCTGCTGCCAGGATCATTCTCTTTCAGGCCCTTGAAACCAACCACCAGGCTCTCGGGCAAGCCCTAAGCTAGAGCATCCCAGCAACAGCTGCTGCAGCATTAGATAACAGGTCTTTGCAAAGCAGGGCCCACCAGTGGGCCAGCCGGCTGATTCCTCACAGCCCTAGGCTGTGTTTTCAAACCAAGAACATAGTGAGCCTATGGAGAATCAATGGCTTTAGCAGACAGATGCTGCATTTCACAACTTAAGCTACAATTTGAGCAACAACTCAGTCCAAATACACAGAAAAGTGTAGCTTTTTCCTGCGTGCTAAGAAAACATGGGTGGAGCCACCAGACATACCCTGCCTATGCCAGGGTTGGAAGAAGGGTACAGTTACTTTTAAACAGAAGAGACAGAGGAGTAGGCATTTATCCCAAAGGTTAAGGGACTCGCATTTTACAACAAAGTACACAGTTTCAAGTTCTGGTTTTTACCTCCTGACTTAAGCATGCTGCTAATGGAAGACTTTAGTAATGATTCAACCAGCTGGCTTCCTGCCACCCACGTGGGAGACCTGGATTGAGTTTCTAGCTTCTGACTTTGACACTGTCCCAACCTAGCTGTCGCAAGTATCTGAGAGTGAACAAGAAGACGGGAGCTCTTTCTAAATATCTGCCTCACCGTTTTTCTCTCTAGCACTCAAAAAAATTAATAAATTTAGTTTGGCACGTGAAAGACAGAAGCTGGAAGAATAAAATTTTTTCCTGAGAGCCAGTAGACTCTTTTAAACATAATATCAAAAACACACTAGGAAATATCTTGGGAGTGAACTCTTTGACACTTATCTGTGAGGCATTTGAAATTACTAGTCCATGTCTACAACTCTGAAATAAATAAAAAGAATTTCAATTTACAGGAATGATTGGATTCCTTGGATGAATAACATTGCTATTAACAAAAAATCAAAATAGTCAATGACACCAAATAACCTTTTGCCAGAGAATACTTGTTTCAAGTGGAATGCTACAGTCATCTGTTTGCCAAGTTTATGTAAATTCATAAGGTGTGTCACACAATAATGTGTCGTAATAATGCACTGCTCTTCATTTTCACTTTGTTTTTTTAACTGGCTTCCATTTAGAACAAGGAAAATACAGTAATGTCTTACATTTACATTTAATTCATCAGAATTCAACTAGTCACACTTTATAAGAGGAGCAGGCAAGTGAGGGAGAGAAAAAGGGAAAGAGACAGAAAAAGCAAGAAAGACATGAATAACATTTGAAAAAGCGTGGGTGACTTGTGGCACAATGGATTAACCCGTGTAGATGGAGATCCTGGCTCCAAAGTTTGGCCTGGCTCAGATTTGGCAGTTGCAGGCAAGTGGGGAGTGAACTGAAAGAAATTTGCTTCTCTCTCAAATAACGTGAAAACATACATTTTTGAAGCATTAATTTTTTTTTCTAAAAAAAGACATGAAATTACCTTCCCTTACTTATTACATTATCCCTTTGCCCTCTTCCTCAAGCAATCAAGTAAACATAAATTCAATATTTCTGACATCTGGCTGCTGATCAGAAACTATCCAAGAAGCAGCACCTCTAACACCAGGACACCATCTAGTTAGCAGCAGGTATCAGGCTTTATTTGCATAAGAAAAATGAACCTGTGTGTTTAAGCTACTGGGGGATTTTGATTTGTTACACCCAAACCTTTCCCTAAGCAATAAATTGCTTGAGTGTAATCCAAATAACAGATAAAGAAGGGGCCAGCAGCAAGTGGAAGGTGCTACAGGTAGCTTGTAAAAAAAATAATAGTAATTAGTTAATAATAATAACAACATGCTTGATAAGAAAGAGCAGGGCAGACTTTGAGTTCACAGGCTGCTGGTGTCAGAGACAAAGGTCAGACTCTGAAGGCAACAGTCCACCAGTGGGTAAAGGTCTGAGACCAGGTCAAGGCCTGCAGGTGAGGGTCTGCAGTTGAGCAACAGTTCAAGGCCACAGAATCGTGTGCTTCCAAGCATACTGACTTCTGTACTTGGGCCAAGCTGTTGCTTCCTGTGGGTAGGACTTCCAAGGAAGTCACTAAGGCTGAATGAAGCCCTGATATAATACGATTGGTGTTGCTGTGACAGAAGGAAGAATCCACGGATGTGCAGGGGAAAGGCAGTGTGAGCATGCTGTGTGAGAACTTCCACGAGAAACCAACCATGCTGGCACTTGGTCTTGCATTTCTAACCTCTCCAGGCAAGGTCAGTCCAAGAAGGACATACAAGTGCCAAGGGGAGGTAAAGTTCAGGATGTGTATGTGAACTGCTGTCTTGACTGTCTGTTCCTGCCAGAGTTACAAACATCGCTCATATCTTGATGTTCAGTCACTCAATAAATCTTTGTGCTCGATTCTTTTTTGGACCAAGTCCCTAACGAAGTTAGAAATTCAGTAGATATACAATCTGGGAGCTAGTAAGAGGTCCACTTCCTAGAAGTGAATGTTTCCAAGCAATCTTGATCTCCATAGCAGAAAAGGGGACAGCGGTTTTCCAAGACCCAGAACTTGCAGAAGAAATTTAAGGTTTCTTCATTTGTCCATCAGTATTAATTTTGGGTACTTGTGCTCTGCCAGGCAATGTGGAGAAATGATGCGTGAAGTGAATAAAGCAGACCTGCCCTCTGCCCCTGGGGACATATTGGGAAATTGGTTCGAACCCAAAAAGTGGGGATAGAGTAATAGAAAAGAAAGTTTGGCAAGGAAGATGTAAACAGATTGGAAGAGTTGGAGCTTGAATTCTATCTGGAAATCAGTTGCTTATTCAGGAAGTAAATGGGGAGCCACTGTATACATGTCATTAAGTCCTTATTACAGTTGGTGAAAACGGGAATCTAGAAACTGTCTATTGGTTTAACTGGAGTGAGAAGGAATTAGAGATTGGAAAAAAATGGTTAATGGGTAAGTATTGTGGTTCAGACATGACACAGTAAGAGCCTGAGCCAGGGAAATACCAAACTTGTGTGTCTGGTGGCTCCACACAAGTACCAGTAGCAGCAGAAAATCTCAAAATGAATGTATGCCTTAAACTAGCAGAAATCTACCATGTGTTGGCATTGGAATAATAGGGTTCTTTACTTCTAATATTAGCAGCAGCAAAGCATACTTTATTTACATTGGTAAGCTGGGAAGCCATGGCCACATGCCTAACATCTTTTGAGCAGTAACTTTCCATGTGTCAGGTTCCAAAGCCAAAAAGTCTCCATGACGTTGCTTTAATTTCAGCCAATATGATGAAACAGAATAAACTTTGGGATTAGGAGAATAAACTAGGTAAACAAAATCTGAAACTAGGACAACCAGTCTATGCAACGGGCCAGTTACTTCATGTATGAAGGGAGCTCTCTCCTCTGTCTGTGTCACTGATTCTCTTTTTCTGAGTCTCTCAAATCAGTAAAAATTCACCATTCACATGTTTGCTCAAACAGCAATGACCCAATGTCTCCCACATGACATGGGCAGGGAGGTAGGTAGGAGGAGGTGAGATAGTCTTCCCTGTGGCCTCCACTGTGCTGCAGAGCCACATACACTGACCCGTCTCTACCTCTGTCAGTGCCACAGAAAGCCTCAGCCTCCATTACACCACCACTGAGAGCTGATATCAGCAAAAATCTCCAATTGGCTTCTGCTTGTGTCCTCATGATGACCTTTGGCTCATTACAATGCTACTATAATAGAATTATAATTGATGACATTCATTCCCATCATGCATCTGACACCATTATACTTCCATTTCCAACAAAGAATGCAATGCAAGTCCCTTCTGAAACTCTGCCCTTTATATTCAATTAAACGCTACCCGAGACACTGCTCCTTGTGCCTCTAGATAGGATCCACTGATAAGTAGGATCCACTGATAACCCAAACCCTGTTGAGTACAGATTTCTCTTCAGCATGCTCACATTCCTTGTTGACTGTGTATTTTCTCTTTGCATGTGAATAAATCTTGTATCTGCTGACCTTCATTTATATTTCACCCTCAAATTCCTTCTTGCATGAGAGACAGAAATTTAGACCCAGTCACCCCAAAATATGTGTGCAGACACTACTCATTACTCCACAGATATAAATCTTAAACAAAAGTGATATTTTTCCTTTTCTGGTCACAGAAGGAGACAGAACACAGCAAAACATAAAATGAATAATACACTAGTTGTGCTATGAAGACAATCTAATAAAGTGGGGGCTAACAAAGTCCCTCTCCTAGATGTCACAATCTTCTCTGGGCCAGGATCCTGATGTCATGTAACACGCATCCTCGCACAGTACCAACTAGTGCCCTAAGTAGAACTGTTCTAAGTGATTGACCCAACAGCAACCAAAAGAAAGGCTGACAGCAGTACCTAGTAATCCAAAGAATCCCAAAACACACTTGTTCATTTGGCATGTACTATTTCAAGCCAGGACACAGAGAACTACCCACTTGTTGTATACCCAAGAAATCACAGACCTGACATTTTTTATTTACTTGGTTTGTTTCTGTTTGTAAATGTGATTCTTAAGATCCTTGCCACAAAATCATATGAACTGCTTATTAAAGAAAATACAAATTTCTAGGCTGAACCCCAGATCATCTGAATCAGGAGAACTGGAAGAGGGGCCCAGGAATCTGCATTTTCAGTAAGCTTCTACCTTATGCTCCACTGTTCTAAAACGCAAGTATACAAAGTTTCTTTTAGTTTCTTTTATTTCACTTGCAAACATATCTACAAAGAGTTCTTAAGAAAGCTCTTGCATAAACTTCCTTTGCTAAAACTCTTTAACCCCAGTCACAAGCTGACTTTGTTTAGAGAAAGGCATGTGGAAGTAGACTCCACATCATGGGAACATCCCATCAATGAGTCCATTCATTGAAACAATTCCTGTTCAGAGATGTCAGATGACCCAGAGAGCGTCTCCCTGTCTGCAGAGCTGAAGGAGAGACTCCCTGGAGCACCCCGTACCTGTGAAGAGGGCATGATAGTGGAGGCCCCTCTCTTTGTCCTGATGGGAGCAGACATCAAATAAGTAGGCTTTGATGGGTCCATCGATGAAGTCAGCAGCAAAATCGAAGAGAACCACACCTATCATGGTGATTGTTATGGCCCCAACCAGTTTCCTCCTTGGATTAGCAACCAAAGCTAAGAGAGAAAAACATATCTGTCTCCAAAAGTCTTTAGAATGATCCACATTTTTTATTTCCATCTAAGCTTCCTGTCAGCTCATTTCCCTTTGCTTTCATTTTGCTTTGTTTCCTAAATAAAAATAGCTTCATTATTATCAGTGAATGCCCAGGAAAGGTGAACAGAGATGCATAATAAATCAATGATTTCCTATGTCTGGTTCATTGGAGGGAAGGAAAAGAAGATGAGAGCAACTGCTAAGGAGTTGCTTTCTGGGTTGATGAAAATGTTCTGGAAATTGATGAATATACTAAAAAGCATTGAATTGCATGTTTTTAAGTGGTGAAGTTTCTGGTAGTGAATCATTCGTCTTTAAATAAAAATGTAGGCATACTTATCATAAACAATCACAGTGATAAATAAAGGCACAGGGAAATGGTTCATATCCCAGGCCCAGCCGTGGCACTCTTTTCCAACCTTTGTTAATGAACATCAACACACACATGGAGGTGTATCACTGTCCTCAAATGCAGTGCTGTGCAAACTTGAGTGTGTTTACCCACCACTTAAGCACCATGTTGTAACTTTCCCAAAGTTCTGATTCAAGAGGTCCAGGGTGGGGGAACCTGACAATTCGCATCTCCGATCATCCCACATGATGCTTGACGTCCTTGTTGGAGCTCAGAGGCCACACATTTCAGCAGTACTGGAGAACGAGGTCACAGAGTGTGCACCTGCTCATCTGTCCTCAGCCATCTTGTGCTTTTCATTTTAGTTAGGGAAGAGTTCCCTTACCATTTTTAACTTCATTCTATGGATAGACTGTGACTTATTCAGTCTTCCCCCATTGAACATACATTGTGGACTCCTTTACCATGCATTAATTTTCTTCAGAATGAAATGCAATGCATGCCCATGCTGAAAAAAAGTTGCTGTATAAAAATAAGCATAGGAGTGGTCTAGTCATTAAGGCACCAGTGTAGATGACCATATTCTCACTGGAGTCCGTGGCTTTGCTACTGCCTCTTGCTCCTCACTCCAGCTTCCTCCTAGTGCAGACCTTGGGAGGCAACAGGTCACATGTCACCCACAGGGAGAGTCAGACTGAGCTTCCTTCTCCTGATTTCAGCCTGGCCCAGAAGCAGACATTTGGAAGAGTCACCACTGAATACTTTTTTTTTTTTTCAAAAACATAAGCCTACTCTTCACTTCTCACTTCCAATGCTTTAGGTTTCACTAGAGCCAGCGATTCTTAATAGTTTTTTGTTCATTATTCCAGAAATATCCTAGAAGTACTCATTTTTGCATTCTTTCAAATATATACAAATGGTACCTGATCTGGCTGGTTCACAACCATCCAGCTTGCGAGTTAACAGCCTAAAAATGTGTGCTATTTTTAACAATCCTTCTCAATGCTACCTTTATGTTGTTCCTCTGCCAACTACTGATTAATTGATGGCTGATTAGTGGCTAGAATAGGGCCTACCACCAGGTTTATTTTTGTCCAGAATTTACAATGCCAAAATGTCTCCTTGAGCTGACAGACTGATGCTCTATACACATTAAAACATTCTACACAAAGTTATGGGCAGAATCAATATTCATTTCTACATAAAGGTGATTTACTAGAATTACTTATGAGGCCAGTTGGCAGACGGCCAATTGGATAAAGTACTAAGTAGGGAATAATGCGCTCAAAGGGAAACTCAACTGATAAACACATAACACTGATTTGTTAAAATACGTACAAATGTGACCTTATTTTAAAATCTTCACCACAATAAAAGGCAATGCATTCTATTACTTTGTTTTCAAAGGCCACAGAACCCGTCACTCAGAGGTGGGAGGAAGTTCACTGTGTCCTAAGAGAGATCACTGATTCTAATCAATTTCTACAAAATGTCACTAAGTAGAAATTAACCATGTCCTCCTAAAAGGGGTACAAGAGGACATTCATCTCCACCCGCCCACCTCATGCAGTCCACGTACCTGATATGACTGCATCCCCATTGAGGTACAGGGCCATGCCTAACAGCATCATGATGCTCAGAGCCAGGATGTAGGGTCTGCGGCGGCCCCAGCTGGACCTGCAGTGGTCGCTGGCCGATCCAACCACTGGCTGCAGCAGGAATCCGAGGACAGGGCTGAGGAGCCAGACGGTGCTGTACAGATTCTTGGGCAGGCCCACGCTGAGCAGGACTGGGGTCACATAAGCCGCCTCCACCGCATAGCAAAACTCCCGGCCGAACATAGCCATGCTGTGCATGATCAGTCTGCCTGTGGGCCTTTTAGAAGGCTCCACAGAGCCGAAGGGCCCATCTGCAGCTAGAGAGTGATAGGTGTGGGTGTCTGTTTGCCCACTGTCGCTGCCCATGGTCGATGAGACAAGGAAACCTGCTGGGCGCCCAGGACTTCCCTCACGCTCCCCAGCTCTGTGCTCCAAATGGCTTGACATGGAGCCAGGCTGAGCAGCCAACAGAGATGGTCAGGCTGGGGGAGGGGCTCAAATTCTTTCATGCCTTTCAGATCACAAGTCACGATGAAAGGACGGGTGGGGAGGTGCTGGGGTAGAAAGCATGACGGAGATTAGCTGCTGGGAGCCCTCTGGCTCCTTAGAATGTCTGAATGCTTCTCTTACACTATCTTCCTTTGCCCTGTTTCTCCCGCTTTCTCTTTTTCTCTTTCTCTCTCTCCCTCCCCCTTACATGGCTTAGAGATAACAAATACAGAATGTAAATCAAAATATAAATGGGTCAGTATTCTTTTACAAATATACTTTTGTCTGCCTTTAGATATTCTGTATCAGACTATATAAGCTTATACATATATGTAGTCAAAAACCAGACTTAGGGCGTAAGAGCTGTAGCACAGTGGGTAAATCAGCCATTGAGATCCCTGCATTTCCTATCAGAGTGCCTGGGTTCAAATCCCATATTTGCTTCCAATCCAGCTTCCTGCTTATGTGCTTGGGAGGCAGCAAATGATGGCTCAGGTGTTTGGGCCCTTCTCACCTGTAAAGACTCAGGCGGAGTTCCAGGCTCCCAGATTCAGCCTGGCCTAGACCTGGCCGCTGCAAGTATTTGTAAAAGTAAGTAAGAGGATGGAAAAGTCCTCCGATCATATCTCTCTCATATGAATGTTCATGTATATGTGTGTATGTTTGGGTGTGTGCTGCTCTACCTTTCAAATGAAAATTTTAAAAATAAAGCAAAAAACAAACAAGACTTCAAATGGTGCAAAGGCTCACCCTTCCTTTAAATCATGAGCTGTCTCCTGACACCCTGATACTTTCCTTGCACATCCTGTAGTGTTATAGCTGGCAGGTCTGTGTTTGTGCTGTATCCTGTGTCAGTCTTTGATCTCCTTAAGGGCAGGTGAGGTCTGTTTTGCTCATTAATTTACCTCTAATGTCTAATATAACAGCTGGCACTGTAGTTCATCAATAAACATTTGCTGAAAGAACATGAAGTGAGTAAACTATGTGCGCTGCATAGGGTGCCATGGATAACAATTATGGAGACACTACAGAAGGGGAGAATTAATGAGGCTTAGGATGTTCTGAGTCTCTGCTCCTCTGTGAAGTAGGGACACCTGCTCTGCCGTCCCCTGCAATCACTGAGGAGCAGTAGAGATCCTGTCTGTAACAGACCTCGCTAGCTGCCTCTCCAACCCCCACCCTGCAATCCCTCCATCCTGGTGGGACCTGGACAGGGTCCTGGAACACACTGCTCCATCCTACACCCTTGCACTTTGGGAAGCTGAGTTCAGGGCAGCTCTGGAAGCCAGCTGACCTGCTAAGCAGGATCTTCCCTTCCTTGACAAAGACTGGGGTAGGCCTGGCTTGTGACTTCGCTCAGTCCAAAGTTTGCGGGGAGCTCCTGAGACCTCTCTTCTGCTGTGGCTCTGTGTGGAGATAAGATCCAGAGCTTGCTATTCACCTGATGATAGAGCAAACAGTCAGCCCAGGTGATGCCCAGCCAAGTGACTGGATCTGGCAACCTCTTCTAGCCTCTAGGTTGGGAGCCAAAATTGTGTCACCAACACCCTTGTTTGATTCACATGACAATATCTGGCAAATTATCAAGCTCAGTCTAATTGCTACTGAACACTAGAACTGGCTTATTGGGAAATACTGGAAGTTTGGAAAAGCTGGCCAGAGAAAGCCTAGAATGTTTATAAGCAGAGCATTAAGGACAGTTCCAGTGAAGGCTTACAAGAGCAGAACGCTGACACAAATGTGGATGATAAAACCACACTGATGATACTTTAAATGGAAATATCTTACTGGGAATTGGGCTAACAATCACCCTTGCTGCACTGTAAGAACCTGATTTTATTGTGTCTTGCCCCAACATCATGCTGGAGGCCAAACTTAAAAGTGATGTGTACAGGTGTTTGACAGAAAAGCATCCAGGCTGTCCAAGAGTGTTGCTGGACATGTGTAGTAAATCCCACAGCGAGAATCAGAGGCACTAACAAAAGTTTGCTGTCTGGCCAGAGAAGAAAGAAAGAGCTTTTTTGGGAGAGGAAAGGTGTCACTGGCTAAGGACATGAGCACCCATGAAACAGAGACATGTGCTAAGACAATGCGAGAAGGAGCCCCAAGGGCACTCAGGAGAACTTAGATGCCGGACGCCCTTCTCCCTTGGTTGGCAGGCCAGGACACCATAGGATGCTCTCAGTGAGACTGTCTAAAAGTAACCAGCTTTTATCCCTGCTTTCAGGCAGTGGAGCATGCTAGAACAGCAACTATGGCTCAGGTAGGCCTGGGGGTGGCTCATGCTGGTGTTGTGGGGGGTCAGGTGGCTCACACCACGATATAAAGGAAAGCCTGGGAGGCTGGCCAAAGCTGTACCACGGGTTTGGAACCTCTGATGAGGTCATGCTCAATAGAGCCGCAGGAAAGCTGCGATGGAGATCCCAGGAAGTTAGAGGTAACAGCAACACGAAATGCTCACCAGGGAAAGCAGCAAGCAGTGTGGCACATGAGCCTCAGAAAAGCAGAAATACCAGGATGCCAAGGCAGCCCCAGGGAGCAGCCTGCGGGCAGGGACCAACTGCACAGGTGGCCACTGCAGCCACCTGCGGAGCAAACCCGGCAGTGGGAGATTCTCTTTGTCTCCTCCGCCTTTTCCTCTCTCTGTAACTGTGGTTTTCAAAAAGAATTTTCACGTTGGTAAAACAATTGAACCGAAAATATTTCAATTAATCACAAAGTTATTGAAATGGTATTTGAAGAGATTTCTCACAAACTTAAAAGTACAAGCAGAAGCGGGCATATGGCCTAGTGGTTAAGATACAAGTTACGATGCTCAGGTATGACATTAGAGTTCAACCCTTCCTGTTCCTGCAAACCCTGGGAAGCAGTAGTGATGAATCAAGGAACCAGGTCACTGCTTAGCTTCACGTCCCTCTATACCACCCCTCCTCTGCATCGCTGGGCATTAAATTACGGAATGGGAGCTCCGTCCCTCTCTGCCTCTTAAATAAAATTTTGAAATGTTTTAAGGTATAAGCACATTTTAGACGAAAACAATTTAATTAAACACATTAAATTTATCCATTTAAAATATATAGTAGCATTTTAATATCACTAAAATATCTTAATTAAATGTATAGAAATACTGTCCTAAATCATTATAAATACTCAAAAGGCTTCAAAATCAACACTTTCATGATCATCATACTGAGAACCCTATCACGACCAGGAAATCAATGCTTGTTTGTTTCATGATCAGGATAACTGGATCACTGCATTACTGTTCTGCCATGTTTCCATGCATATAATTTTGCAGATTATTCAACACTGTAAAAGCAATATTCAACTTCACCTGAACTATGAGCCCTAAGTTACAGATTAGCAGTTGGTCTATTAGTTGTAATGATTTTATCTAATTTCAGCTGATTTATCTCTTCCTGGCTGAATCCGAATTCTTTAAGGATCTCTTCAGAGTGTTCTCCCATAAAAGCATCTCTTTGGGCAGAAGGGCGGGCTGGCGTGTCGGACAGCACTGGGGCAGGGCGGGGACTCACATCTTGACTTCCATCCGTGATGAACGAGCCCCGTTCCCTGTTGTGCTCGTGACGAACAGCCTCTTCAAGGGACAGCACGGGAGTCACACAAGCATCTGTGCCATCAAAGATCTTACACCATTCTGCCTTGGTCTTCTTTGCAAATACATCTGCAAATTTCTTCTTCATTTCTGGCCAATCAGCTACACTCATCTGATTAGGGAGTTCATCAGACTTCAGTCCGAGTCCTGGTGGAGGTTGGGGGAGGGAGAGAAGAAAGGGGGAATGCAATTTCTGAAATTACTAGGCTATGGATAGAGTGATTAGAATGAATGGAAATAAATTTTGAGCCCACCATGCTGTTCCAGATAAGATGTTCTATGATGATTTCTTAAATGTGACAAGGGAAGAAAATCCAGATTCAGTTTGAAATTGAAGCCAAAGGCTGGAGAAGGCAGCGATAGTAGGGGAGGCAGTCACTGCCAAGACTTTGATATTGACATTTCATCAAAAGTAGTCTGCTATCAATGTCCAGCTTCCGGAGACTGATGTCTTCCCTTCCTCTCTGGGTTGGTTTTGAGAAAGACATTTCCTTAGGCTGTTATTATCTGTCACACTGAATTAAAACTACCCCACGTTTTGTATCATATATCTAAGCTCTAAAAATAATAAATTTAAGCAATATCACTCACTATCTCAGTTTTTAAGCAAGAAACCTTGAAGACAAATGATTAAATTCAGGATTGCAGTGTCACAAACATTCACTTCTATATTTGGTTAAAGTAAAGGAAGCAAAAAAGGCTAAGTTCCAGGAACAAAGGATGTATAAAGCCACAGTCTCCTACAAATTGTCTACAGTATATAAGCAAGAAAGTTCTCAGCCAGCCAGTCAACAGTGGGGAGTGCACACTGACCTGCCAGCACGAAAGGGCTTGGCAGGACCCCTCAGCACCAGGAGATGAAAGCCTGAGCCTGGGGACTCAGCAGGAAGGGTGGCTTCCTCTGCCCAAGGCCTCATCTGTGCTTCTTTATTGACTGCACAAGCCGACTCTGCAAATACTGCCGAGTGCCAGTACTGGTTAACTTCTACCCTAGGCCGGTTTCCTGGGGCGGAGAATAAATGTCATTTTTCTTCTCTCATAGAAGAGTGTGTTTTAATGTGGATGATGAAAGGCCCTTTCCCGCATGCATGCCTTTACCTTCCTTTCCGCCCCCTCATGAAAAGCTCAGTGGCTACTTGAAAAATGCTCTGAAGATGCCCAAGTCCCCAGAGAAGCAAGAAGACAGGAAATCCTGCTATCCATCTAACAGGAATTCTCTATTCCTTCCTTCTCCCAGCCTCCAACAGCCACCATTTTACTATATGCTTTTATGGATTGCACTATTGTGACTATCTTACAGAAGTGCAATTACACAATGTTTGTTCTTCCCTGAGCTTATTTAACACAACATCTTGAAGGTTCATCCATGTTGTAGGTGAGTCAGAATTCCCTTCCTTTTCACAGCTTAGTAATGTTTTTGCATGTAGCTGCCATATTTTGTTTATCCTTTATTATGCAGTCACAGCATGGTTCTATGTTTACCCCCACTGTAATACCAAAGGGTTTCAGCTTCTCCATGCTCCCAGTGATAATTTCTTTTTTCTGGATTTTATAAAAACAGTATTTTGAAGTTTTAAGACAATTTTTTAAAATTCTCTATTGCTTATTTCATTGCACTCTAAAAGGTTTTGTTGTCATAAAATCTAACAACACTCTCAGTCCAGGAGACCTCGTTGCCCCGGAAGCACGGACACACTGCAGCTGAGGTGCAGCTTACACAAAGCCTGTGCACTTGTGTTCAGACACTGAGGATGTACCCCAAGACACGGCCACAGAGACGTCACGAAATTAAGAGGAAACAAACAACATGTGCAATTAAAGCTACTTCAAAAACCACTATAAATGTGGGGAGTTGTCTAGTATGTACTGAGAGAGAAATAATAAGTCTTCTAAAAATGCATGGGAAATGAATATTATGAAAAACTAGGTGTGGGTTTCAAAACTTTACAAAAATACATACTTTTGAGGTCCCTTCATGATGAGTACAGGTAAAATTTTTATAACTAAATATTGTAAAAGAAAAAGAATTCTGGGATATTTTGGCAGGGGCTGGTAGACTATACAAAAGCTGATTTACCCACTTGCAACTAGGATCCTTTGTAGATTTTGAAGAAAAAGCAGGCTAAGGCCATCACAGAGGACTGTGGATGCAGAGAAGGAACAACCAGACATACATGTTACAGAACTCCACAGGAGAAAACTTACAAGAAGGTGATCAGAAGTTGAGGACTGAGGCAATTAATTTGCTAAAACAATGTCTTGTTTAACTTTTAGCACTTCAGAATGATTCCTTCTTTGAGGCAGAACAGACGTTCAATGAGCACTCCACACAAGCACGTTTGAAAATAACAATGTGCGGGCCCAGCGGCGTGGCCTAGCAGCTAACGTCCTCGCCTTGAACGCCCCGGGATCCCATGTGGGCGCCGGTTCTGGTCCCAGCAGCTCCACTTCCCATCCAGCTCCCTGCTTGTGGCCTGGGAGGGCAGTTGAGGACGGCCCAAGGATTTGGGACCCTGCACCCGCGTGGGAGACCTGGAGGAGGTTCCTGGTTCCCTGCGTCGGATCGGCGCGCATCGGCCCGTTGCGGCTCACTTGGGGAGTGAATCATCGGACGGAAGATCTTCCTCTCTGTCTCTTCTCCTCTCTGTGTATCTGACTTTGTAATAAAAATAAATCTTTTAAAAAAAATAACAATGTGCACCAAGCATGGGACTCAGACCTGAAAACTTCAAGGCATCACTGAAAGAAACTAAAGAGACCCAAATAGAAGTGTCTCACGTTCTGATTGAAAGGCTTAAAAGATGACCACACTCCAGTCTGATGCACAAGCTAATACAGCCCCCTCTCAAAAAAAGCTTGCAGAAACTAGAAGTTGATGCTAAAATGCATATGAAAATGCAAACAATTTTGAATACCCTAAACAATACTGAAAAATAACAAAGTTGGAGGGTTTATTCTTCCCAATGTGAACCTGTTGCAAAGCTATAACAAGCGTTGGAGCTGATCATTGGGTTAATTAGAGAGCGGATAAACAATAAAAGAAATGAATCTCACAAAAGAACCCAAAATAGAGGTTAAAGAATACCCACAGCAAAAGGAAGTGGGGAGAGGCCAATCAAGATGACTACCTTCAATCAGCAGCTGATAGAACTGAGGTTCTATTGCTCCCACAGCCATGAACTCCCCGTCCGCAGTCCTGTATGTCGCGTAGAAAGGTGCTCCACCGTCTAACAGGTTCTTTCCTGGAGCTTGTTCCCACAGTCCCGATTTCAGAGTTTTCCAGAGAAAGGAACTCAGATACGCAGTTCCCTCCACCTTTAAAGAAGCAAAATACAATGCAAATCCAGACAATCTTACCGTAAGAGTATGACTTATGGGCAAATCAGGCAGGGTCAAACCAAACCTTTGCACACTGGCATGTGCAGGAGCCAGGCTGAAGTGTGGAACATGCTGGGTTAGGCTATCACACCTACTGGTTTGCATGAGTCAGGGATGGGAGCAGACTGGGCAGGGCTAGGCTGCAGCACCCTCCAGGAAGAGCTGGGACTGGGGGCAGGTAGGATCAGACCAGGATGCAGCATCTGATGGCAGACTGAGATGGAGGATAGGCTACGCTGGGCTGGGTCAGAGCAACCACTAGAATGTGTGCAAGCTCTGTGGCTGGAAACAGGCCTGGTTGGGGAGGTAAGGGGAAGCCCCAGTTGGATTGTGCTTCCCACTTGTGAGCACAAAAGCCAAAATGGGGTTGGCAATCTGGGCTGGACATGGCTGTAGTGTCCTTCAACATGGATGTGGACTGAGTTTGGGGTGTGCCAGACTGGACGAGAACCCAGCACCCACTGGTGCTCATGAAAGCCAGGGTGAGTCTAGAACAGGCTGGGCTAGGTCTCGGCATCCACTAAATCACATGAGAACTGTATCTGGGCATGACAGATCTGGCTGGGCTGTAACATCCAACAGCAAGAACCGCATTGGGTATGGGGCAGCTGGGTAAGGACACTGTTCCTGGCAGGAAAGTAAATTAAGTCAGCCTGGGTCAAGGACCCACTGGTGTGAGCAAAATCTGCAATTGAGAGGAGACCTGATACAGCAGCTTGGGGAACACCTTTACCAAGAAGCAGTCCCTAGAGGTAAGTGCAATAACCAAGACAAGTAATAGCAGAAACCATGCCAGGTTACAGTACCCATTGGCATACGTGTGGATCAGGGTGGGGACAGGCCAGGCTGGGCCAGTTTATAACATTCAATGGCAGATCTGAGAACCAGGACAGGCCAGGTTGGACCACATACCAGCCTATTCACTTCAGGGCCAGGACTGGGGGCTGACTGGGTGGGGTTAGGTGGCAGCACCTACCAGCATGAGCTGGCAGTGGGCACAGACTGGGCCGGGCCAGGTTACAGCACTTACCAACAAATGTTGAGGTTAAGCAGGCCATGCCAGACTGGGCCGCAGCACACATCAGTCCATGTGAAATCTCAGGGGAAGGGTGGCGAGCCTGGTAGTGGGGCAGCGTGGACTTCCCTGCTGGGCTACTGCTCCCACTGGCAAGTGCGGGAACTGGGACTGTGGGCAGACCAGGCTGGGGAGGGCTATAACACCTGTTGGCCTGGATGTGGACTAGGTTGAGGGGAGAACAAGGCTAGGTTAACTGGTGCCACTGGTGCATGCAGGAACCAGGATAAGTGCAGGTTGATTGGACTTTGCTGCAGCATCAGCCGACAGATGCTAGGACTGGGGGCAAATCCTGTCAAACTACACCACAGAACTACCTGGAGAGTGCGAGATCCAAGAAAGGGAATGGGCCCAGTGGGGAAACTGTGTCACAACGCTGGGCAGCAGTGAATACAATTATAGTCTGATGAAAGCAGCCATCTTCTTTTATCTATATTTGACTTCTAATAAGCAAGTAATTTATGTTTAGTAAATTCCTCAAATTATGGCTAAATATTCATGTAGTCCTCAGTAAGCCTCAGATTCTCCCCTAAACTCCAAGGGCGTGTGTTTGCCCCTCATTCACGGCCCCCATGGATCATGTGAAGGGCAGCAGAGACACATGACTGAAAGCCCAGGCTTCGGGGTCAAAAGGCCTGCCACTGCCTGCTGCAGAAGAAGGCAGTCTGCTCTCTCAGATCAAAGGTCTTCCATGCCAATCACCTTCACGGATGAAAGGAGGTGAACAGCAAGGTATGAAACTGATATGGTATAAGTAGGTATGAAACTGATATGGTATAACTGGTAGTGAGCTGGAAGTCACTGCAAGTCTCTCTATGTACTTCTGTCCCCTGACTTGTACATTACAATGTTTTTTTTTTCATCTGGGACATTTGGGGGGCTGTCATGGAAACATGGAACTTAAGTTCCAGGTGGAACTTGTGGAGGTGGCTTCACACCTGTGGAGGTACTAGCCCCCTACTCCCTACCTCATCATGGAGGCCAAGTTTAGGGGAGTGTCGTGCTCTCTTTCACTGGGAAACACAGCTGGATATTCTTCAGGTGCCTCTCTCCCTTCCCCCAGACCTCTTCCCTTCGGGCAACTCTGACCCATGATGGCAAGCAATTTCCCCATGTGAAACAACCCCATTCATGCATGTGTCATGCTCACTTTCTCACCTTTTAACACAAGTAATTACTCTGTGCAGCTTACATGTTTCTGCATTTAGAACACCTGTCTTTGAGGGGGACAAAACTCCATGTGTCCACAACAAAACCAGAGCTCCTGCTATTTCATGCTGCGACTGAACCACAGTTGAGCCAGAAGCTGGAAATAAAACCACAAGCTGCCCATATCTGGAACACAGGCCAGGGAGGACACAGGGACAATGTCAGATGTATCCTAATGACAGTGTCACAAGGCACACAGTATGGGGTGGGCTGGGCTCACCTGGTAGGACAGAGAGGAAGTAGCAGGCCAAGGTACCCCAAAGAAGGCAATTTTGGTGTGGAAATAGATTTTGCAAAGGTCACCAATGACCCAATCCAAGTTACACAGTTTGGTCTTCAGACTCTCAAGGTGTTTACCCAGGTTGGGTAAATCTTTTTCTCCCCAGCACCTGATCCTTCCTTGGTTTCTATGACAATTCTCCAGTTGGTACTCACCATGCTTGCATCAATGACTTGACCTTTGCCCGAGCGTGTGCGTTCGAAAAGGGCCATCATGATGCCCAGCGCACACACAAGGCTGCCGCCACTGAAGTCAGCCAGGAGATTCAGAGGAGGATGTGGGCTCTCACCTGTGCTGCCAAGTTTGGACAGAATACCTGCACCGTGAGAAACAAATCTAATGTCCCTTCTAAGTAAACACATGAGCACCTTAGAGAACTAACACGTCTCTCCAGTAGCTGACCTACATGAACACCAGTACACAGCACTTTTCCAAATCCAACTTCTTCAGCAGACTAACAGGCTCTCCCTCAAGACAGGCTCCTAATTTTGAAATTTTTTTGTCTACAAAAAAATTGTTATAAAGATTTATTTTTTTATTGGAAAGGCAGATATACAGAGAGGAGGAGAGACAGACAGGAAGATCTATCCTTTGATTCACTCCCCAAGTGGCCACAATGGCCGGAGCTGCACTGATCTGAAGCCAGGAGCCTCTTCCGGGTCTCCCATGCGGGTACAGGGTCCCAAGGCTTTGGGCCATCCTCCACTGCTTTTCCAGGCCACGAGCAGAGAGCTGTGTGAGAAGTGGGGCAGCCAGGATTAAAACCAATACCCATATGGGATCCTGGTGCATGCAAGGTGAGGACTTTAGCTGCTAGGCTACCATGCCAGGCCTATCTTCAAAATTTTACAGCTGACAATTGTGGAATTTTAATGCTGACTTCTGGAGTAGTGAGAAGGAGATCATTATCAATTTAGCTGATTGTTTTAGAACAGCATAACAGGGCAGGCATTTGGTACCACCAAAAGTTTAGAATGTCTATATTTCAGGCATAGCACATGGCTCAATTGGCTAATCCTCCCCAGCAAGTGCCAGGATCCCATATGGGTACCGACTTGTGTCCGAGCTGCTCCATTCCCATCCAGCTCCCTGCTTGCGGTCTGAGAAAGCAGTAGAGAATGGCCTATGACCTTGGGTCCCTGCATCTGTGTGGGAGACCTGGAAGAAGCTCTTGACTCCTGGCTTCAAATCAGCTCAGCTATTGTGGCCATCTGGGGAGTGAACCAGTGGATGGAAGATCTTCCTCTCTGTCTCCCCTTCTCTTTGTAAATCTGCCTTTCCAATAAAAATAAATAAATAAATCTTAAAAAAAAAAAGAAAAAAAAACCGAATGCCTTTATTTTCTATTAGAGCCTAGGTTCAAGCCAAGCTCTGCTTCCAGCTCCCTGCCAACACACACACGCACACACTGGGAGGCCCTGGGTGAGAGCACAAGTAGCTGAGGCCCCACCACACAAAGTCAGCAACTTGACAATCAGCCTGCTATGGACTTGCTCAATGCCTGGTCTCTTCGGCAGTCTCAAGTGATTTCTTTGGCTTTGTACAGTTGGCCGGCCAGACATCCCCTACCCATGCTTTATCATGTAACACAGAGTTGGTAGAATTCTAGAATCAGGTCCTCCTAAGGCAAGTTCTTACAGCAAATATTGTAATGAAATGAGTATAGCACCTGAGATCCAGGTGCTTTTTCTAGTGTTCACAGAAGCCTGAAACAATGATTCAAGGGAGAGGGGTGGGGAGGGGTGACACAACCATCTACGGAACAACCACCCCAACACCAGCAAGTCTCTTGGGTCCTGCTAGGGGCTTATCTGATAACTGACACCACTTACGCAGTCAAGAAATATGACAAGTGAGACTATATCATCGCTCAAATGTGCTGGTTAACTCACTTCAAATAACCGAGTTCTTACTGCGCCTGACACCTAGTTACATGTTCACATATAAAAATGCTTCTTCATCAATGCACCTGTAGCTCCACAGG
This sequence comes from Ochotona princeps, assembly GCF_030435755.1. NCBI lineage: Eukaryota > Metazoa > Chordata > Mammalia > Lagomorpha > Ochotonidae > Ochotona > Ochotona princeps. The sequence goes on along the minus strand of NC_080854.1, from coordinate 23,326,094 downwards.
AAACAAACACAAGATCCAGAGAAACTTCTAAATCTCCCTTCATGACATACCTGACAGAGCCAAATAGTTGATATCATGGCCAGCTACCCTGGCGAACTTGCCTGACTGGCCAAACCCAGTCAACCTAGCATAGATGAGCCTGGGATTCTCCCGCCGCAGGATCTCGGGGCCCAGCTGCATCTTCTCCATGACACCTGCAGAGGCAACAACAATTTCAGACAGCTTGTGCTGAACCTAGAGAAAATCTATTCTTCTAGGCCAGCAGTGGCCAGCATCCTGGAAGTGATCCCAATACCCACATTTGCGGTGGGTTTTCTAACATGTTTCCATTACAGACCCAGAGAGTGAAGGCCCTGCCTCTGGGATGGACAGCCTCTGCCCCAGAGAGTGATTGTTTTCCTAGGACCCCTTTACTTCCCTGTAGGTGTATCAACCCCTACTCAAGCTACAGAGCTGGCATACTTGTCCCTGTGTCCCCCTTTCTATGCCCACATCAGTGCCTATCACCTTCAAACTCAGGCTGCAGGCCAAAATCTCATGGAAAATGAAGCTAAAAAGATTCCTATTTGGAAGCAAAAAAAAATTTTTTGTTTGGTTTAAAAATTTCATAATGTGAAAAATGTACACTGTGAAAATGTATGCATGATTAAGCTTTTTTTTTAACCTAAAATTCAGGATTCACTCTTTTAAAGCCCCTGAAGTGCCCAGCATACATCACCACCTTCAATAGAGACACAATAAAGACCCATGGGAAGGGGCTAGCTATCCCAGAAAGGCCAGCTCTCATGGCTCCTGAGTTCTTAATCTAGTTACAAACATATTTAGGGAACAAAGCCAGGTGCTTGGCACCCACATCTGCTGGGACTAAATACAATCAAGGTTCCATAATAGACACTATCATCTGAGAGCTACGAACACTGGATAAAGAACCTGATAATCCTCTAGCTAGCCAGCCACCAGCCATACAACCTCTAATCCCTCATCTTCAATTAAAGTGTGATTTATTATATAACCCTAATGATTAAGTCCTCACACAGCTGCCAGGGTGAACCGAGCTACACTTCAATGCACTCTCCAGCCACCCAATGTTCTCATCAAACATTTCCTAACTCTTTCTTCCCTGGCAGTATTTTGGCATAGGTAACTTGAGCAAAATTTCACTGGTGGTAGGTTGCCTGAGAAGGCTTGCAAGTGATGGTGGACTTCAAACTCCAGTTTTTAAAGGGCTGCCGAGCCAGGGTCCACGTGATTGTACCTGGTATGGACAGGAGCCATTCCAACCCACTAGTTCCCGGATCGCTGAAGGCAGGTGAGCTTGACAGAAATGGGTGTCAAACGAACTAGGGGTACCTGACTCAGGTACCTGCACGGATACTAGTTCTGTCCCCAGGAGAGGTGACTGGGAATTCAGGGAGCTGCAGAGGGACCAGCCGAGATCTGGGTGTCACGTGGGATGGACAAAGTGACACCAGGGAGCTGAGGGCAAAGTCAAGGAAGCTAGCTGAAGCTGAACACAGGAACACCAATCCTGAAGGCAGAAAGTGTTGGCCAACTCTGTGTAGAACGGCAGTTAATGGACCAGACACCAGATCGCAGTTCCCCAGGGGGACAATCTATGGTTCACACGGGATTCTCACAGGGCTCAAACACGTCCACAAGCAAGGTGATTAGGAATAAGGGGGAGGAGGGTCAGCGAGAAGCCAAGAAGAGGGGACCACCGCCGTTATCTCAAGATGAGCCTCAGAGGCAAAGGTCGGGCCTCACACGCCACAGGAAGACCTAGAAGGGCTGGGGAGGTCAAGCGTCCAGGGCGCACACGGGGCAACGGGGTGGCAGCTGCCATCTCCATCCTGGACCCGGGCTCACCACAGCGGAAGGGCTCCAGCAGCACGTCCGCCCGGGCGCACAGGCGCCGCAGCACCGACACCCCTCGCGGCTGCTTCAGGTCCAGCACCAGCGAGCGCTTGCCCCGGGACATGACGCCGCCGTCGCCGCGGGAGCCCGGGCGGTCCACGCGCACCACCTGCGCCCCGAAGTCGGCCAGGATCATCCCGCAGAACGGACCCGGCGCCAGGCCGGACAGCTCCAACACAAGGATGCCCCTCAGCGCCATGGCGTGCCACCTGGCCCGCCGCTATACCACAGCTGACTGAGCGAGCCGCGGAGCTGCGCCAGGCCCCAACCCGGGGAGGCGGGGTGCGCTCGCTGTGCGCCTGCGTGCGACCGCCCGCCGAGTCTGCGCACTGACGCGCTTCCCTGCGCAGCCTCGCGGGGTCGCTGGCGCCAAGTGCAAAGTGCGTGACTTTGACTTGCAGCTCTCTTCTGGGCAGAGGCTGTGCCTGGGCGCACCGTGCCCGCTGGGCGACTTTACCTAAGCTGCGGTGCGCCCCTTCCCTCCTGCTATTTCAGCCCGCGCACCTGCCGAGCCCTAGAAGAAAAAAAAAGCATAAATCGATAAGAACAATGCCCAAGTATTTCTTTCCTTCTACGGACTCTGGGCGGTCGGCTTCATGCCCTTTTTCCTTAGCTACCTGTTGATTTCCTCCAAAAAATGATTTTGAGTTACACTTTTCGTGGGTTTTATTTATCTATTTTTAAAAATTAATCCCTCTCTGTGTGCTTTTCAAATAAATAAAATATATTAAAGGGCAAGGTACACTTGGAAAGCATTTGAATTTGCCTTTGGTTTCTTTTTCAGTTTGCTCACTGGCCTGACATGGATAGCTGTCTGTTTTTTTAATCTGCCTCACTTTGTGAATTTAAAACATTATTTCCATGGCTCTTGTGACTTTCCTTCTGCGGGTTGGCACCCCGGGAGTGGCAAGCACCCTGCTCTGCCTGCATCAAGAATGTCCATGTCTCTTTCCTTTTATGTTCTGTTTTTGAGAAACTTAAAACGGACAAAGTTAGAAAGCATTCAGATTGGCACATTAGTCTTTCGTCATATTTGCTCCAAATCTGTTTTTTCTTTTTTAAAAGAAGTGCAGTTGTGGCTTGAGTTAACGCTCAGGATCACATTCAGGTGAATCAGAGAACTTACCGGGCACCCACCTTTACCAACGAACCAAACGGAAGCCATACCGTGGACACGAATCCATTAAGGCTTGTGTCGTCATGAGAACAAGGGATTCGCCATGGGAATCACAGGAGCCACCCTGTGAGGACACAGAGAACAGGCAGCTAGCAGGAAGCCATAAAGAGCGCTATGCAAGAAGCTAAGCCTGCTAACACCTTGACTTTGGACTTAGAAGCCTCAGAAAAAAAGTGTGTTGGGCCCGACCGTGTGGCCTAGCAGCTAAAGTCCTCGCCTTGAACGCTCCAGCATCCCATACAGTCATCGGTTCTAATCCCGGCCGCTCCACTTCCCGTCCAGCTCCCTGCTTGTGACCTGGGAAAGCAATCGAGGACGGGCCAAAACCTTGGGATTCTGCACCCGTGTGGGAGACCTGGAAGAAATTCCTGACTCCTAGCTTTGAATTGGTGCAGCACCGGCTGTTGCAGTTACTTGGGGAGTGAATCATCGGACGGAAGATCTTTCTCTCTCTCCCCTCTGTATATCTGACTTTCCAATAAAAATAAAGTAAATCTTTTTTAAAAAAGAAAATAAGTGTGTTATGTAAGTTATATGTAGCAGAACCTAACAACGTATGTGCTGGCAAGCATACGCTTCTACCTGCTGTGACAGGTGAGTCTCCCACAAGGGTCTCACAACACCCAGTGGGTCTTCGCGCTGTAGCCTGGAGGGTTACTTTGCTGTGGAGCCATGCGTTCCAGCTTCTGCGTGTATTTACCATAAGGAGTCCTTTGACCCAGGATGTGCTGGCAAGGACATTTCATAGATAAGTTCCGTTTTTTTCTGTCAAATACAGGTTTACTCAAGGGACATGGATAAGGACGTTCGCCTGACTTGCCCTCGTGTCTCACCATAAACTGCTTTTCACTCATTCCCTCGTGAAAAACCTAAAACTCCACCTGCAGCTAGTTCTCTGCCCACATTGCAAGAGGCACACACTGTCGCACTTTCAGTGTGTGTCTCAACACCCATGGTTTCTCTGCATAACCACAGCTCTACTGCTTATGCACTACACATTGAGAGAGCAAAAGGTTGCATTATTTTGTGCTTTTTGATGTATATAAATTATGTTTTTATACTTTTCTTACCTGCCTTTTAATTCTTTTTAAGGTTTATTTTCTCTTTTATTGGAAAAGGAGATATACAGAAAGGAGGAAAGACAGAGAAGAAGATCTTCCGTCTGCTGCTTCACTTCCCAAGTGGCTGCAATGGCCAGAGCTGAGCCAACCCAAAGCCAGGAGGCAGGAGCTTCTTCCAGGTCTCTCATGAGGGTGCAGGGTCCCAAGGCTTTGGGTCATCCTTGACTGCTTTCCCAGGCCACAAGCAGGATGGGAAGTGGGATCACTGGGATTAGAACTGGCACCCATATTGGATCCCAATACATGCAAAGTCACGATTTTAGCCGCTAGGCTACTGCACTAGGCCCCTTTTAATTTTTTAAAATATTAACTGGGCTGGGCCCGGCGGCGTGGCCTAGCGGCTAAAGTCCTCACCTTGAATGCCCCGGGATCCCATATGGGCACCGGTTCTAATCCCGGCAGCTCCACTTCCTGTCCAGCTCCCTGCTTGTGGCCTGGGAAAGCAGTCGAGGACGGCCCAAGGATTTGGGACCCTGCACCCGCGTGGGAGACCTGGAAGAGGTTCCTGGTTCCCGGCATCGGATCAGTGCGCACCGGCCCCGTTGCGGCTCACTTGGGGAGTGAATCATCGGACGGAAGATCTTCCTCTCTGTCTCTCCTCCTCTCTGTATATCTGACTTTGTAATAAAAATAAGTCTTTAAATATTAACTGGGCTGCCTAGTTCTAATACTTCCTTTTAGATGCAACAGGATTCTTGGTGGAAATACAAAAATAATTCACTGCAAGGATAGATGGCTCCCATAATTGCTGAGAATGGGCTGGAGTTTAGGCAACTGGCAGAGTATAAAACAGTCTGGGCCCCAGATGTCACCTTCAAGTTCATAACATCAAAGTGTGGCTAGGATAGAGAGTCTGGAGTTTCTACAAACCTCTGCCCTGTGGTGAAGGATTGGCACCAAGCTAAAGCTGAGTCAGAAGGGTAGTGAACTGACATGATCTTCACTTAAATGAGAACATTAGAATCATGACTAAAGTGGATTAAAATACATATATACATATTCATGATCTAATAATCTTTAAGGCCTTCAATCATCAACATTGAATTTCTTTCAGCACCAAGGTGTTATCCTGAACATGGAGTGTTTCTCTAACCTTCCACATGAACGGTACTCCAGGATAGTCAAATGGTTCATGAAAGGATGCCTGTTTTAGTCTGTGTTCTGTGGCAATTGAGAGCACCAAGTAATTAAGAAAGAGAGGTTTATGTTGGCTCCAGTTCTAGAGGCTAGAGAGCAAACATCAGGCTTCGGGTTGCCTCACATGTGCTGGGACATAAGGCGCGTAGCTTCCTGGGAAAGAGGCAGAAACACCAGGACAGCCTTGCATCCTAGCAGCCCATTCTCTAGGGAGCTGATCTTGGGGCAGAAACGCATTACTGTCTCTTAACAACCTCAACACCCTTTCAAGGTCCCACTTCTCAACACAACCACAGTGGCGTCATATCTCAACATGAATTGCAGGGGACGAACCATATGTAAACCATAGCAATGTGCTTCCTTTAAGCTTTCACTCTTTAACAACTCCCAGTGAAATCATGGATTTCAGCTCTAGGCAAGCCGCTAGTAAGGGGTGATCTTAGTACATTCCAACTGCTATATCACACTGGGTGGCTTACAAGGCAAACACTTAATTCTTCCAGTTCTAGAGACTGGGAAATCCCAAGTCTGGGGGCTGGAAGATTTGTTTGTTTGTTTGTTTGTTTGTTTGTAAGGAGCTCTTCCTGGCTTCCCATTACTTTCTCACAGAGGGGAGAGGTCCTTTACCGTAAGGGCACTGATGCCATCTTGAGGACTCCACTCAATTCCAAAATGACATACCATAGTTGGACTAAGTTTTCACCCTTTCCGCATTGTAAATCTTTGGGATTAAACATGTGGGAGTGTATGGAGGCAACCCTTACACCAAACTATTGTAGCAACTCCCTCAACAATGCATTAACGCATGAGTGCATTGATTCATCCATTAGGGCTCTGCCAATCACCTGCCAAAAGTCTCCCCTCCAAATTCCACTAACAAGGACGTTGGGGGTTAAGCTTCCAGCACAGGATATTTGAAGGACACATTCAAACCGTGACAGGTTCTGGAGATTAGAATCTGTTTTACTAGCAGACTCTCTACTGCCTTTCCAACTGAAAACATCCCAAAGAGAAGGCCGTCTGACAAGGTTCTGAGAGCAGCTGCCAGCAGGGATCTCAGGCTCTTGGTCCAAGCATATTAATGTCAGGTATTAATAATTATGCTTGTTTGTTAAGTATTACTAGAAAACTAATATATCAATTAACTACCTTCTTCCTTGTAACAGCCCTTTGACATCCATGCTAATAGGCACCCCAGTTTTACAAATGAAGAAATTAAGCTACAGACTTAGATAACTTTATAATAACTTGGCCAAAATAATACACCTGTACTGGTTGCCTGGAGGAGGGGGGGAAGGAGATTTTCTTCCTATAACCCAATACTGCTGTGATGATAAGCAGTTACCAACCTAAAGTAAGTGACTGAGAGACAGCTACCGTTGCCCACAGGCTCCATTAGCAAGGGTGTCATGAGTCCAAGGTTGACCAGGCTGTGGCTAAGTTGGCCTCCTGCAGACCCTGTGCAAGGCGGCGGTTTTGACAGTGTTTTGTGATAGTTCTTGACATCAGGCAATGTTGTGTGAAAGCCCATCCTGTTCATGGCCTCCCCACTCCATTCTGTTAGGACCTGACATACTGACTTCAGTTTTGATTCTAAACTTTCCACAGTCAAGATGACTGACAGTGGGGGAGAAGTGTTTTGCTGGGTTGCTGCAGGAGGAATGGGGGTAGAAGATACATCAGGTATTGTGTAAGTGCACAATGCTCGTGTGTGTGTTACACTGGGCTAATACCACTGGTCAAAAACTCAATCTTTACCCTGCACTGATCCTATCAATATCTAAAGAAATGGGGAATATAAGTCAGCTTTAACTAACCAGTATTTGTCTCAACAAGAAGGGAAATATGAGCCCAGAAACCTCACTTTTCAATAGACTAATTTGCCTGCAAGTTCCAATTACTTCAAATTATTGATGACAGATTAGCGGGGATTCCTTAGCTGTGAACTCAACTACATGCCTCACCTTGGCATTGGAAACATGCGGCACTTCCGCAGTCCCTGCATCCGACCGGTTAGCCTTACCCTTCCTTGACCAGTTGCTCCGGGCAAGCAGCACACTACACTGTCACCTACAAGACAGCCCGCGGCCTCCCAGCCAGTAGGCCGAATTTCAGACTGTTGGTCTCTCAATCCTCCTACCCAGTTTTCTGGCATTCTCAAATATAGCTAGAAGGAGTGCATGTTCTTGGCATGGCAGTTCAATAAATACATGGTGTTGTTGAACCAAACTTAAGCCCTATGCTTCTGATAATAATCCTTAAGAAATCTTCCCTTCACTTTTCTGCTCTGGGAAATGACTTAAAATCTCCTCGTTGACTCAGAAAACAATGACTTCATCTAATAAATTAGATGAAGCATTTGAATTTCTCATAACACATACCATCTGCTTTTTAAAAAAGATTTTATTGTTTATTTTTTATTGGAAAGGCAGATAAACAGAGAAGAGGAGAACAGAGAGGAAGACCTTCCTTCTGCTGATTCACTCCCCAAGCAGCCACAATGGCCGGAGCTCAGGTGATCCGAAGTCAGCCAGGAGCTTCTGGATTTCCCACATGAGTGCAGGGTCCCAGGGTCTTGGGCAGTCCTTGACTGCTTTCCCAGAAGACCACAAACAGGGAGCTGGATGGGAAGCAGGCCTGCCGGGATTAGAACTGGTGCCTGCCTATACAGGATCCCAGTGCATGCAAGGCGAGGACTTTAGCTGCTAGGCTACTGCATTGGGCCCCTACCATCAGCTTTATACCTGCCAACACTGGCATCCCATATGCATGCCAGCTTATTTATTGGGGGGGCACTATCTGCTTTATAACACCTATTTTAGAAGACACATGTTAATCAGTCAATAAGTCTCAAGACACAATAATCTCTCCTTCAAGGATTTCTAAGACACCCAGTGGATTCCTGAAATCACCAATACTGAACTTTATATGCCATGTTTTCTCTTCTACATATATTTACAAATCAGTGTATTTCCATCCAAACTAAGCACTGACACACCGTGGCCGTTAAGTTTCACACTTGTGGAATGCAACAATAAAACTGGTGTTAATTTTTTTCCTTCATGCCTTCTGAATCACGTAGACAGAAGAACCATTCTTATGACAGATTTTAGCAACCTCAACATATTTTTTTCCTTGTTGAGACCTTTTGCCTTTTCACTTAAGTATGGTTTCTTGGTAGTATATCCAAACTGCCAGCATCACAATTCTTACAATTGGGGACCACTGTTAAGTAAACCAAGTGTTAACTGAAGACAAGCAGTTCAGTGGCAGGAAGCTGGTGAGTCTCACACTGGAGTGTAGGGCAACAGGCCAGGAGCACGGAACGTGTGGATGAGCTGGGCAGAGGGCTGATGTGCGTCTCATAGTAGGATGGCATCACATGATTCACATATGGGCTGTTTATTTCTGGGACTTTCCATCTAATATGTTCAGATTGTGGTTCACTGAAAGTAACTGAAGCTTCAAAAGGACACATTGTGGTTAAGGAGATTCAGTTTAGAAGTCTGACCTATAGCGTGAACTGTAAAAATCACTATTACTTTGATTTTTCCCCATTTCCCTTGTGAATCTCCTTTCCCCAAACTTGCAACTACCTGCAAACCCACAGTGCTTTCCACTTGCCTACACTCCAGCCCTGTGTGTCTCTAGGCACAAGCTAGAGTGTAGGCACAAACATAGAAAGATGTCAAGTCTGTGACGAAATCCCCCTCCACCAGTGATACCCAGACTCCACTGGGTGAGCCTCTAAGCAGCCACGTCTTCTAAAGTCCCAGTGATAACAGGAGAATAACTGAGAAGTGGCGCTTTTAAAGACGGGGATCCCAAGTATGCGTCCACATCATAAATTTACATGGCTGTTCACATTGTTTTAAACCATAGCAACTTAGCAATTCCACGACTATTATACTGTATTAAGAACATTTTAAAAAGTACATTTACAAATATGTATTTATTTTCACATATTATTTGGTACATTTTTCTTGTTACAGTTTTATATAAAGCCAGGCTAAAATTTTCCTTTCAGGCACTAAGCAACATATGCTGCTCAGCTATGACCCATGCTTTCTGACAAGGAACATTCAGTTATCTAATGGCAGTACATGTCTATGAACATCTGTGATATTTGATCACAGTAAACCTCAACCTGACACCAAAGCCTAAGAAAGAAAAACATGCAAAATCAAGCCAGGTATAGTTAATATCCATTCAGTTTAAAACAGCATTACATGTAGATTCAGAAAGCGTTTGAAAATGCTTCTGAATCAAGGAAAAGATCAAAAGTGAGCTGGACACGAGGGGTGCCGTGTGTTAGTTAACACAGGTCCTCGTTAGCTTTGCCTGCCTCAGATGTAACAGCAAGAAATCTGTAGTTTAAAATAACAGAAGGGCTCTTTATTTTTTAAACTGGGTCATTTTATATTAGTATTCTTACTTTCTGTTTTACAATTTTGTGGGCATAGGGCTTCTTCCTTCTCTCCCAACCCCATCCCTGAAGGACTCTTTATTTCCAAGAAAATTCATTGCATGAGTTTTTTCAGACCAGCCTCTCTTCAGTTCATTTTCAATACGGTTTACCACCAGAGTAAAAATACATGCCCATGACGTTGCTTTTGTCTAAAATAAATCAATTAGGGGTACCACCTTTGGATACTTTCTAAAGAACTCATGGCATAGTCTTGTGAAGGTTGTTCTGGTCGTAAGTTTGTTCCTCCAAGAATAGACTTTGGGGTAGGAAAAGAGAGGCAACAGCCAAGTCACATCCCTACAATACCTGGTACATAAAAAGCTGTTCTGTGAATATCGGTTAAACAGAGTAATCAATATAGGAAATCATATTTATTTTTATTGACCAAAAGGTTTTGCATATGTCTTTTTAATGGAATATCTTTAAATTTGTAGATATTATTTGGCTCGCATAGAATTAAGTCTGTGGCACCTTCAATGTGACATAGTGTGTGTAGAAGATAATATATCGGAGTATTTTGAGTATTTTGTGAATGAAGACAGACAATGGTATTCTCAAGAGACAACTGGTCCTTTCATCCAGAATCATCAAAGAGCCCTTGCAGCTGCAGGAATACAATGCCAAGGATGCAATCTGACCAATCAGACTGACAATCCAACGTCTAGATCATGAGGAAATTCTACTGCTAAAAGCACAAGCCATTAGAAGTCAAGATGTAATAACAGAAACACATTTTTTAAAAAAGGTGTCAGTTCTTTGTTGACCTCATCAACACTTCTGTCATCTAAAAGCCACATGGAGTTACTAGACAATGCCCAGATTTGGGGAATACTGACCCTACCCAGTGGATCAGTATTTCTTCCCAGTTTGGACTTTGAGAGGTTTCTGCTCAGATCCTGACAAGTACCTCTTTTCTTATCCCAACTCTATCATGACTCCTATTCTCAGAAATACTACAAAGAACGTCAGAGGCTCCTGAAAGCTGGCACTAACTTAAAAACAGAGCAACTAAAATTTTGTTTTTTCAAATGGCTTTTCCTCATGGGAATAACAGTTTCTAGCCTGCATCAGAGGACAGAACTCCCTTTTAGGTACCAGGGAAGAGTAATAAAGGTGTAGGCATATTGGTTCAGGTCCTCTCTCTGAAAAATCTTTTGGTTCATACTCTGAGTCCCTGAGTCTTTAACATTATCGGTACACCTGTAGCATGTTTAGCATTATAACCAATAATTTTTTTAAAAACCAGATTTTTAGAATCCTCAACTTTATTGTTCCTCATATAACAATCCCAGCTCACCTACAAGTGTTCTCCAAGGTGGAGCTAGTCTATTCATATATTTACTTCGTTTCAAAGAGCAAGAAGCCAGCAAAGGTAGAGAAGCGCTGGTGGTCGCCATGGAGCGCGCCATTGCCCATTCTCAGCCAAACCTCATCCCCTTTGGCCAGCTTCAGCACCGCATGGTTGCTTGATGTATCTGATTTCCCCTTTGTCTCATAGCTAGAAAGAAAACGAGGCACAGACTGGTTAGTCTTCAGAGTGAACAGAAGAATCCTCACCAGCACCTGTCATCTCCTTCTCTCATGCATCTAGGTATGGGCGTGGGATACAGTTCTCTCAGTGACAGGAGAGCAGAAGTGACTCAGATGACCTTGGAGGTTGCATGTTGGAGCCTGGATCCTTGAAAGTTGTGTGGAGAAAGCTCTGACCGTGACCCAACCTGGAACATTTCCCCCAAACCGCTCACACTCTGGACTGTTTGATGGGAAGGAAAGTTCTGTTAAGTTTGAGCCAGGACAACAGTGGACAAAGCCCAAAAGGACTAAGTTCAGGGTACTGATGAAGAAGATTAGGAAAGCAGAGGAAATGGCGGAGAGAAAAGGTAAGTGTACAAAGCAAATCCTAACGCCTGGGCGAGGGGAGAAGAGAGGTACTAGTGGATGACTCAAGATCTGTTACAAACCTGCTGATGTTCAAATTCATCAGATTTATTTATTCCCAAGCATGAGCGATAACCTGGCCATGCGTTGGTGTGTGGATGCTCTCATTGAGGACAAGAACTGGGGAAAGGCTCTGCTGCTGGAATGGCCTTTGGGCAAACAATGGTCACACTCTGGAGTCTGGAGCCCCTGGCTAGGCTAGACCACTCACCTATACATGCTGAAGACTGTGTTGCCATTGTGCATAAGGTACACATACACTTCCTCAACATCCTCGTGTTTCATCATGCTGAAGGTGAAGAAATACACGCCTGAAAAAAGCAGGTATTTATCCAGTGTTATATGAACGTATTATATAGAGAGAAGCTGAAGACAGCAGGAAGATGTGCCAAAAACTTCACATTTCTTTCGTCAACAGTCTATGTGGCGTGTTTGGCCTCTGTGTATCCGAGTATCTCTGTATCTGTACTTTATTACACATTGCCCCTTCAAAGTTCCTTATGATGTTTGAGGTTTTCTTATTGTGTGTGTTATGTATCCCTGTCAAAAAGACAAAGTCCTTTATGAGCTACATTTCACTACCTTGTCCGCCAACAAAGGGATCTTAATAGGTATTAGTTAACTATTAACAGCAGTTGTCACAGATACAGACAGCCCAGAGAATAAACACATGATGTATTCCATGACTTGACAAATGGTCCAACGTTGCGTTACAACTGATGCCTAGAATCACCAAAGGTGTGGGCCAAAACTAAGGAAATATGGTAACACAGAATAAAGGTTCAATCATTTCAAAGAGACGGTTCTAATGATTTCTCACATTATTCATTGTTAAAGAGTGAAATTATATATAATAAACAGAGATATCAAACTGTGACTCTGCCATGTGATCTTGTTATAAAAGTCTGTATTCTTCTGATTTGAAAAAGACCAATATATTTTGAAAGGTGTGAATTTTCTAACTAGAGCTGAGGGCAACTCGTGGGAAGCAATTTAATATGACCTGATATACTCCAAATGCCAGTAGGAAGGTTCTTTTATTGAATTTATAAAGAAACGCTACAAGGAAAAATGTTCCCAATTCCACATATTCTTGGATTTGAAATAGGAGAAATAATTAAAGTCATCAAGCTCATATTGATTTCCATGTGATATTTTTAAACTAAAATGCCTGCAAGAAAAAAAATAGGGAAACAAACATCAAGAACAAAAAAAGGCACTGATCAGTCCTATTTCTTTTCCATGAGTGCAATTACTATGGAAATTGAAAAGGTGCCATGTTGACCCATCTGTTTCAGAGTCAAGCCAAACCAAATCAAACAGTTGCAATTTCAATGCGCCAGCAACAAAGGAAATTGCGCATAAATCAGTCACATCTACACACCTAGAGACTGACCCACAGATGAAAAATAAAAGATCAGTTAAAGGATTTAAAGAGAATGATGTATGTATGTCTGGATTTCCCACATTTTATAAGTCTTCATATTAGACCATACCCACACACAATTTTCAATGGCTTCGATAATGTTAAAATCAAAATGAGAGGAAATAATATTAATTTTCCTCAAAAATGATGAGCACTATTAAAAAATAGATTACAAAAGAATTTCAAAAGAGTAAATTAAGAAATCAGATGTTGAGTAAGTGAAACATCTAGAATGAGAATCACAGAAGTGAATACATGTGATAGCCACTAATGGCTTTCTGCCCAGGTGCTGGCATTGTAGCCAGCCATCAAACTCACACTGTGGTTTTCAGGTCTTTGTGGAGCTGTCATTATAGAAATCAAGCTCTTCTATCTCATCCAAGCTGAAATGTGTAAGACGGTCATTTTACAACCTACTGGATGAGTTCAAATAGTAAACTGTGGTGGTCACATGAGCATGATGGTCATCAGAATGATATCCCACCCAAGAGAGGCTGAGAAACTAAGTCTTAGTTTTCAACTACGTCGGTGGAAACAAAGAAAACTGAAATCAGTGGAAACAAGGAAATGACTGACCTGGCAGAGCCAGGCATGTCTACAATCAATGATACAGATCATGTTTAAGAAAACAACCACAGGGAAATCGTAACATAAACTTTCAGACTAAAAATATGACAATCATATGAGCACATTAAAGCTGACTGGAGTGTGATGGAAGATTCATTCAAACTACCTCATATATCAGTTCATTTTGCTTACTTCAAATGGGCAGATCAGTGAATCAAGACAGACATTAATAGCACTGGTCACAAATGTAAGATATCCCTGTATCCATCATTTTCTTCATTTTCCATTTGGATGTTGTGTACAAACATAGGAGAAATTGAAAGGGAAAAAACAGAATCTATTTTCTGCCAAAGTATCAACAAAGCTTCAAACACCAAAGCCCCTTGACTTACAATGGGATCATATCTGGAAAAGCTTAGCCCATTGTAAACTGAAAATCAGCGAGTGGAACATACATTTAATATACCTAACTTAACAATGTTAGCTAAGCTTTTGCATTAAACTACAGCTGAGTGAGATCATCTAGCACAAACCATACTTTATAATAAAGTAGTAAATCTCTAATGTCATTTATTGAACACAGGCTGAGCATTTCGAATCTAGACATCTGGAATCCTGTAAGTTTACTATCACACACAGGGAGTCCTGGGGCTGGGAAGGGTTTCTGAGCAGATGTCAAACTGTGCCAGCAGACTTTTAGCCCCCACCAGGGAACACCTGCTTTGAAGTGTAGCTGCTGAAAAGGAGCTCCTGAGAGCAGAGCTGAGGTGAAGACTAGGCTGTGAGGGGAAGGTTAACAGATAAAGCACAGACTGTGGAAACCAGTGCAGCTCTCAGAAGCTTCCAGCAAAAACTAGCTCCCTGAAAGCAGAGGAGTTGGCAAGTCTAAGATTGGTCTCAGCAGTCCTCCTGAATCCAGAGCAGTCTGGGGAGGCAGAGAAAGTGAGGTCCCACCAGGAAAACACACACAGAGGCCATGCTGAGAAGAACCAGTTCAACCTCTGTCCACAGAGGAGGGAGCCACTGAGTTAGTTCCATACCTGGGAGGCTTGCCTAAAGCCTCACCTATGGTAGTCCAGGCAAATCCAACTCACACAGTCTCAGTTCATTTGAAAAAACAAAAAGCAACAACAAAAATTACCCCAATCAGTAGGTCACCAAGATGAAATGTTATCATGTAGTATATGAAAAAATGTAGACAAATATCATAGAGTTTAAAATGTACTAGTGACATACACACCCCCAGGAAAGAACCAATACAAGAGTTTCAGGTAGAAATGAACACATTAGAGAAGAAATTAAAATTTGGGGCAATCTGAAATGAATCCATATTCTGTCGTATTACTGAAATGAATCCATATTCTGTCGTTTATTCATCTTAGACTTTAAAACTCACTTGTATAAAATGCTAACAGTACATTGGCTAAAGGGGATACAATGACTTGTAATATTTTTGTAATTCTTCTAAAATTATATCAAAGTAAAAAGTTTTTGCTTCTTAAATAGCATTCTTTGCCCAAGTCTAGACATCATTCAAAAGCATAATTTATTGATGAGGCTTACTGGCAATAAGCACTTTCATTTCCTGACAACAGAATTACACCAGCACAGTCTCACAGAGAGCAATTTGGCAAAACTAATCAATCCTGTGGATAAATTTGTCTCTTCACCTAGCAATGCCACTGCTAATATTTCAGCCAACAGGTATACCTTGACATGTTCCCTGACAACATGGTGTTCTCAGACTCAGTCATTGCAGTCTTGCTTTTTAATAAACAAACCCTGCAAATATTGCAAATGCCCAGCAATAAGGGAATAAGAAAATATGCTCTGGAACATCCAACCATAAGATAGAAAGATGAAACAATGTGAAAAAAGTTGCAAAATCTATTGTCAGCTTAAAAAAAAAAGCAATTTACAACCAAAATGCAAAATGGCCTAGGTTTTATAGAAAAAGGAAAGAAAACCCATTTGTATAAACTGTTTTAAACTATATAAATATGTTACCTACTTTTTATTTTGTTTTGTTTTTTAATTGAAAGGCTTAGGAGTGAGCATTGAGCCTGGCAGTGTTGGTTATGACTCTGGCATCCCAGAGCAGAGTGTCTACACTGGATCTGGGGCTCTGGCTCCTGGCTTCCCAATAATGCAGATGCTTGGCAGGAACTGGGAGGAACTCAAGGGATTGGGTTCCCAACATGCCTGTGTAAGACCTGGGATGCATTCCTGGCTTCTGGCTTTGACTGGCCCACCCTTTGCAAGCATTCAAGGCAGTGAGTCAGCCAGCCCACGGGTGCTCATTCACTTTCCCCCCCTTTTCTCAAATAAACGCATTCTTCAAAACAAAACAAAAGAACTGGATCCTGCCCTTCTTGAGGTGAGAACAACGGTAGGACATGGTTACAATAAGATGTGAATTGTTCTCCAAGAACAGAGCACTGTGTCCTTATCTTGTTTGGTTGCTATCTGAGTTACTAATCTTAATAATCATGGCCATATTTTTGAAATGGTACTTGTCTTTTCAGATCCTATTCATTTACTTTCAGATCCAGCAGAAATCCATACGAGCTGTTTATTCTAACCAAAATCAGAAAGTGTTTCGACCCTGTCGTCTTCCCTGCCTCCTTTAGGCTTTCCTCCCTCCCCTCCCTCGGTTTCTTTTTTCCATGTCTAGCATGATTGCAGCTCACCTGAAACCGGGGCCCCAAATCGACCAGTCATGACGTCAAAGAAGTTTCCGATGTTGGTCTCCACGCTGCTGAAGATGATCCCACTGTTCTGATTGCTGAAGTGAGTCGCCAGAGACGCCATAAACGCAATCTAAGAAAAGAGTTTTTGGTTAATGATTTCATCTTAAATAACTCCCTTACATAAATAAGTTTATTACAGAATTATCCATCACAGGAATGTTAAGAAATATCCATTTGTACACACATAAGTAAGTAAATTACGGCAATTTCTAACATGTTTATAAGATCCAACCTATTAGAATGATTACATACACCCACATTTCTGAATATGTTTCAGAAGACATCAGTCTTCAACGAACTTTTTGACATTAAAATTCTGTTAATAAGTACTAGTGACAAAATTTGGGTAAAATTCTTCATTTGCAGCTATCAAATTCACATTGGCATATTAAAGGATTGAAGAAATCCTACAGTCAGTTTTTTAAAATTTTGTTAACCCTTCATTATTCTTCCCCAAGAATTTGTTAATTTCCTTTTGAATAGATTATTGGAACACACTTTGAAAATCCTTGATATTGATCCAAATGTACACATACACATATAATGGAAAATGTATTTAGTACATTTTAAATTAAAAAATCAAATAACACAGATCATTATGACCTGATAGCAGACTTTTTGGAATGTATTTATGTGGGTGAGATTCTTCAAGCTGAGAGAAATATTTGTAAAAATATTCACAAAATTATTAATAATAGCTCTCAGTAAACTTTTCATGGAGAAGTTTTTTTTTTCATTGAACTTACTTTTTTTTCAAATGAGCACATATTCCTTTTGTATTTGGATAAAAAATAGATCCACTTTAAAGGTACAGAACTTGGGGACAGCATTGAAGCTGTAAAACCACTGCTGGCAATGCTGACCTCCCTTATAGTCGCCAGTTTACAGCCTGGATGCTCCAGTTGTGATCTACCTGCCTGACAATGACCTGCAAAAGCAGCAGCAGATGGCTCAAGTGTGTGAGAGCCTTACACCCACCTGGGAGACCTGGATCAATTCCTGGCTCCTGACCTTGTCCTGGCCCAGCACTGACCACTGAAGCCATGCATGGAATGAACTAGCACATGGAAGATCTCTGTTTTTCCCTCTCTGTAACTATGACTTTCAAGATAAATAGATTTTTTTAAAAAGACATATTGGTTGATGTTTGTTTAAAACATCTTATCATTAATGAAATAAGCTAATTATATCACTACATCTCCTAACATTTTAAAATCATATATGTGTTCAAATGTGCACACATCTGTAAAGATGGGTAACCATATTTTGAAAGTAATCATCTCTGGACTTTGTTTTTTTGAACAGCTGTTTTCTAAGTTATTTTACAGGGGAAAGGTATGAATAATCTTTAAGAGATGAAAGGGAATGCTTTGAGTTATTTAAAATGTCAAAAAATGGTTTAATAACGCTAGTAATCTACTTGGATATTGAAAAAATAAAAGTTTTTGGGTATGATTTTGGCTTAAAAAATGTCTTATTGGAACATTAATTTAGACTAAGGGAATGAGAGAAGCCAGTGGGTGCCAGAAGCTATTTCTGGGACTGGTTACAAATATTTTATGAAACTCCAAAAGCCTCTGCTCAATCAGTAAAAGATCAGTAAAGAGAATTTGAGAACTCTGTTCCTGATAGTAGCCAAAGGGCCCTAGGAGTCTGGGAACAAATCATCTAGTTAGATTCCGAGATAGGAGATTGAGTCCCAGCAGTATTAGTTCTAAGTGGCTCATTCAACATGTTATTCCATATGATTTCCAGTGTCTGCAGTGCTTAAGCAGAGAGTGAGGCACTGCTATAACTTTGCTTTGTGCACCAACTTAACTCCTGTTGCAAATACTACCAACTCCCACAGACAAAGCTGAACTTCAAAATAGAAACTGCTAATGATAATTAGAAGAACCTTCAGAAAATGCTGTTGAATGCCTTTGCTGGCAGCCACCCTCGAGAGATATCTGTGAAAGCCAATGCCAGTCCTCTCTCCGCAGGAGCCATTGCAGCCTTGCGTGAATCAGATGAATGCAGTCTAACACTATGGGATTCTGTCTGCAGAGAATGTGAGGGTCTCCCCTTCACAAACTGCATGAGACCAGATTTCCTTCTTTTACAACACCATGTGACAGGAGTCCTCCCGAGGGATTGTACCGTGGCTTAGGGTAAGGGCAATGTCATGGTTGTACAGATGTCCACTGTGCAGCAGCCTTTCACCATTGTACAAGCACCAACAGGGACCCAGCTACTGTGTCTGACATATCCACCGTCCATCTTATTACACCTTCATCTGACTGAGTGGCATCTCTCTTCCCGATCCTTGTCATTTTATGCTTGCACACAGATCCCATGTTGCTGAAATGATTAAACAGCATTCAATCAAAAGTTACAAAAAGTGCTAAAAGCAGTTAAAGAAACACCTAGGACCTTTTATTTCACACTTGGAAAAAAAATGAGGCCTAGAAGAAAGATAAAACTTACTCAAGGTCAAACAGCCATCATATAAATGGCAAAAATCTCTCCTACTTGATCTTTTAAATATAAAAGTTGCTTTATATTCAAATTATTTAAAAGTGTCACATTTGTAGACATTTCTTTTAATTACTTCATTTTAACCACAAAATTTTAATCTTTAAAACACTAGGCTTTCTCCAACAAATCAGATGACCATCAAGAAATGGAAAAGTTCTTAGATTTATACAACCTGCCAAAACTTAGCCCAGAGGCAACAAACGACCTGAACAAGCCCATAACTGAAGCAGAGATTGAATCAGTGATTAAAGAACTCCCAACAAAGAAAAGCCCAGGTCCAGACGGCTTCACTACAGAATTCTACAAAACATTCCGAACAGAACTAACCCCAATCCTCTACAAACTCTTCAATATAATAGAAAAGGAAGCGACCCTTCCAAACTCATTCTATGAAGCCAACATTACCTTAATCCCAAAACCAGACAGAGATCCTACAGAGAAAGAAAACTACAGACCTATCTCTCTGATGAACATTGATGCTAAGATACTCAACAAAATCCTAGCCAATAGAATTCAAAAAATCATCCGACAGATCATTCATCCGGATCAAGTAGGATTCATCCCTGGAATGCAGGGATGGTTCAACATTCGCAAATCCATAAATGTGATACACCACATCCAAAAACTGAAAAACAAGAATCACATGATAGTATCAATAGACGCTGAAAAAGCTTTTGACAAAATCCAACACCACTTCCTGCTAAAAACCCTAACCAAAGTAGGCATAGATGGAAAAATCCACAACATAATCAAAGCAATATATGAAAAACCCAACGCCAGCATCATACTGAATGGAGAAAAACTGGAACCCTTCCCACTAAGAACTGGAACAAGACAGGGATGTCCACTTTCTCCACTGCTATTCAACATAGTCCTAGAGGTACTCGCTGAGGCCATAAGACAAGAAAAAGAAATCAAAGGAATCCAAATTGGAAATGAAGAAGTCAAACTTTCACTATACGCAGATGACATGATTCTTTACATAGAAGAGCCAAGAGGCTCAACACAGAGACTCCTAGAACTTATACGAGAGTTTGGGAGTGTGGCAGGGTACAAAATTAATGAACAGAAATCAACAGCCATAGTGTATGCAAACAACCCCAAGTTGGAAAAAGATCTAAGCAGCAAAATACCATTCAAAATAACAGAGAAAACTATGAAGTATCTGGGAATTAACCTAACCAAAAATGTAGGAGACCTATTTGAGGAAAACTACAAACCACTTAAAAAAGAAATTGAAGAAGACCTCAAAAGATGGAGTAACATCCCATGCTCCTGGATAGGTAAAATCAATATCATTAAAATGTCTATATTGCCAAAGGCGATATATACATTCAACGCAATTCCAATCAAACTGCCCAAAACATTCTTCATGGAACTGGAAACAATGATCCAAAAGTTCATCTGGAAGCACAAAAAACCACGAATAGCCAGAACCATCCTGAAGAACAGGAAGGTAGCAGGGGGAATCACAGTTCCAGACCTCTGGACATACTATAGGGCAGTGGTTATCAAAACAGCGTGGTACTGGCACAAAGATAGAGAGGAAGATCAATGGAGCAGAATAGAATCACCAGACAGTAATCCACATAGATACAGTCAATTAATCTTTGACAAAAAGACAGACAACAATCCAAGCAAATGGGAAGGTCTGTTCAATAAATGCTGTTGGGACAACTGGTTGATAGCCTGCAGAAACAAAAAGATAGACCCACATCTCTCACCATACACTAAGATCAAATCTAAATGGATAAAAGACCTAAACCTACATCCAGAAACCTTCAAACTTTTGGAAGAAAATGTTGGAAACACACTGCAACACTTAGGAGTAGGCCCTCACTTCCTAAAAAAGACTCCAAATGCAGTAGAAATCGAGACCAAAATAAACAATTGGGACCTCATCAAACTAAGAAGCTTCTGTACAGCTAGAGAAACAATCAACAAAGTAAAAAAGCAACCCACAGAATGGGAGAAGATCTTTGCGCACGACATAGGTGACAGAGGGCTAATTTCCAGAATATACAAAGAACTACAAAACAACCAAAATGTCAAAACAAACAAGCCACTCAAGAAATGGGCACAGGAAATGGGCAGACATTTCACAAAGGAACAAACCCAAATGGCAAACAAGCATATGAAAAAATGCTCAAGCTCCCTGGCAATAAGGGAAATCCAAATGAAGACAACCTTGAGGTACCACCTAACTCCAGTAAGGATGGCACACATACGTAATACCACCAACACTTGTTGGCGAGGATGTGGGGAAAAGGGAACCCTTCTCCACTGCTGGTGGGACTGCAGATTGGTACAGCCTCTATGGGAATCAGTTTGGCGAATACTCAAGCAACTGAAAATCAACATGCCATATGATCCAGCAATAGCACTCCTAGGGATATATCCAAAACATCTCCTACTCAAGAAACCAACATGCACGTCAATGTTCATAGCAGCACAATCTACAATCGCAAAAACCTGGAAGCAGCCAAAATGCCCATCAATAGAAGACTGGATAAGGAAGCTATGGTTCATCTACTCTATGGAATACTACTCAGCTATTAAAAAAAACGAAATGCAGTTCTTTGTGGACAAATGGGCCCGACTGGAATCCATCATGCTAAGAGAAATGAACCAATCCCAAAAGGTTAAATACCACATGTTTGCCTTAATCTGAGATGAAAAGATGACAACCTGATAGTACCTGTATATTGTAATATTATTGCAATCTCTAACAACCTGTATCCAATACAATAAGATAATGTGATATAATCTATAAACCAACAATTAATGTCAGAATACTTAAGATCTACATCGAAAAACTGTAAAACCTACTATACCCTCAATACGTTATGTTAATCCGTAATGGGGGGGAGTGCAGGGAAGCCTTTCAGGACCATAAAAAGAGTGAGGAAAAAGTATAATATAGCCTATCATGATCAAATCTGGTAATTCATAGACAACAGACTCAAAGCAGCACTAAACAATAGTAAAACAACTATACCAATGCATGAGGGGGGAATCGGGTGCGATCCTGACAACCTCTTAACAGGAGGTCATGTGCGTGGAGCAGGGGGGCACTCCAGGGTAGAGCAGATGGCAAGGAGAAAGCTTGGATCCCAACCATGAAGACTCCCAGACCTTCACCACAAACTACTAATACGAGCAACAAGGACTATATCCCAACTGCCAAGGAGGCCACAGGGAATTGGATGCCCTCGGAGGCCGAGTACTCTGAGGTCACCCACCCCTAACCGGAGCTCCCGCAGGGGATGGAAGAAGTCCAAACACTACCGCGCAGAAACCAACGTCATCGGAATGACAACCAGAAGCCCTGAGCGGTCCGCAGAAACAGAAGAACAATAAACGTCCCTCGGGACCAGGGAGGAGAGCTTTCTCTGGACCGAGCCTGGCTCCACCTCTGGACCCCCACCCTCCCTTGCAATGACCATCAGGATCGCTCCGAAAACCCCTCACAGCAAACAAACAATCATACAAACTAAAAAAAAAACCTAAAATAAATAGACAAACAACAAAAAGTAGAGCTTGAAATCCGACAGGAAAGAGCTGGCATGGATTGGCTAATGCCTCGCTGGGTAGGACACAAAGATTAGTCACTCCTTACCATGGTGTTGGGGACTTTCCTGCACACCCCCCCCCCCCAAAAAAAAAAAATGTTCTGCACCTTAACTGCTGACAAATGTCTTGTTAGAGTTACAAGCCAGTCTAGATTATCCTAAAATCTGCCAAGATCAGTAAAATTAGACTTCAACACAACAAATGGCTAAATACTAAAATGAAACAGACACGAGACAGCTGAATGGTACCTTATAGCCATTTTAAGGTATATAGCAGCTGGTCCTGTATATGAACTAAAATTGAAATGTCAATGAGCTAATCATAGGTTGTGGTTAAGAACTTGCTTCTTTTTTGTTTTGTATTGTTTTGTTTTGTTTTTTTTAACATACTGGTTACGCAAAACCTTGTCAATTCCATAATGTTACAAATTGCTGTTAATGTTATATTGAGACTCTTAATTGACTGGGATGATATTCTACCAGCTCTGACTTTGGACCAGAAATGGTCTCCCCAACAAACTGTTCAACCCATCTGGACAATGAGTAGCTGGACTCTATGCTGGGTATATGTTTGCAAGGAAAGAATCTTGATGGAATTTGAACTGTAATACTGCATCAAGGTGGAGGAATCCACCAGGGGGGAGGGGTGTAGGGAGGGGTGGGGGAATTCCCAGAGCATATGAAACTGTCACATAATGCATAATAATTAATAAAAAAAAAAAAAAAAAAAAAAAAAAACACTAGGCTTTCAATATTGATAGAAGTCCCTTGGAAGAATTAATATTAAAATGTTGGCTTCCCCCAGCTGTAGGCAATTGCCTAGGTTGCACTGTACCTAGGCAAGTGTTACACTGCTAGGAGAAAAGCAGTTAACACTTGGCATGCATTCTGGACCTGGTTAATGCCAAATCTGTGTTAACTATACCAGTGCGCCAGCATAGTTGCCTATTTGATCTTTTTTAAAGATATGGAAAGTGGGCGGGGGGCATGCCAGCAGATATGGTCGGGGGGCCCAAGCCTGAGCATGCATGAGCCCTGGGAAGGTGGGCAGGACTCCAGGGTGGCACAACACACCACTGGAGGACCAGGCTTAGGACTGGGTCTGGGGTATGCCAGACTGGGCTAGGCTCCAGTACTCACTGATGCTCACAAGAGCCTAAATGGGGGTAGGGCTGGCTGGGCTAGGTCTCAGCACCCACTGATCCATCTGACACCTGGGTCTGGGGATGAGACAGACCGGGTTGGACTGTAGCACCCAATGAAAAGAGCCAGAATGGGTGTGGGCTGGTCCAGCAAGGCCACTACATCTGCCAGGATAGGAGATTGACCAAGTCAGGCTAGGTCAAGTATCCACCTGTGTGCGCAAGATCTGCCACTGGGAGGTGATTTAATAGAGGAGCTTGGGGAACTCCTCTGTCAGAATGCAATTCCTGTAGATGAGCACTAGAACCAAAGCTGGGAGCAGCCCAGACCAGGCCAGGTTATAGTACCCTCCAGCATACATGTGGATAAGGTCTAGGGGTTGGTCAGGCTGGACCAGTTTATAGCACTCACTTGCAGATGTGAGAATAAGGACAGGGTGCAGGACAGGCCAAGTGGGCTGCAACACCAGCCAGTTCACATTAGAGCTGGGACTGGGACATTCCAGGCTGGGCTAGGCTGCAGGACCCACCAGCATAAACTGGAACTGGGGGCAGACCAGGCCAAGCCAGGCTGCAGCACCCGCAGGTGAATGAGGAGGTAAGGTGAGACATACCAAACTGGGATGCAGCATCCACCAGTACCTGTAAGACCCAGGAGGAGTGGTGGCAAGCCCGGTAGGGGGGCTGTGAGAACTCCCTTGCCTTGCCACTGCTTCCTCTGGTAAGCGTGAGAGCCAGTACTGGGGTCAGACCAGATTGGGCAGGGCTAAAAAATCCACTAGCCTGTTTGGGAGGAGAAGAGTCAGATTGGGCTAAGTGACCATATCCACTGGTACATGCATGAGTCAGAGTAAGTGTAGGCTGGGTGGATTTTGCCACAGCATTGCCTAGCAGATGCTAGGACTGGGGGCAAGTCCTGTCAGGTTAGACCACAGAACTGCTTGGAAAGTTCATGATCTGGGGCTGAGAATAGGCCTAGCAGGGAAACTGTGAGCATCCCTCTGATGGGCTGCAGCTCCCACTGGTGAACATGAGAACCAGGGCTGGGGGAGGACCTGGCTGAATAGGCAGTGGCATCTGCCAGCATGAATGTGGGCTGGATAGTGGGGCTGGTCAGGCTGAGCAAGGCTCCAACACCTATTGATGTTTACGAGAGCCAAATGGGATATGAGATTGTCTGGACCAGTCTGCTGCACACACTGGCATGCATAGGAACTGGGGCTGGGGGCAGATCTGGTGGGGACTTAGGGGGCTAGCCCCCACTAGGCTGCAGTTCCTGCTGTGAGGGCCAAGTGTGTGGTGGGCAGGCTTGAACTTGGCTGCAGCATCCATTGGTTTGCGTAAAAATGGGGCTGGGGACAGAACTGACTGGGCAACCACAACCACCAATATGTGTGTACAGGGTGATGTGGGTGATGGACTGAGCTGGACCCCTGCATTGTCTGGCACACACAGGAGTCAGGCCTGGGGTCACATCTAGTGAGGTGTCTCTGGGGAACCCCCCCTCCAACACACAAATTGGATCACTGGATTTGGAACTCCAATCACAGGGAAAAGCACAGGATCTGTAATCTGATCATGAAGTACATGTGTCAGAACTGGGCCTGCTCAGTTGTTCAAGCCTGTGCAGCAGACAGCATGCCCAGATGCACATGGGAAACATGACAACAAGTTCATTGAAGCCTGCAGAGGACGTCTAATACCATGGAGAGCAGAACAAATTGAAAGCTTTCCCTGCCAAGCTTTGACTGTGAGTATCTGGGTGAATGGAGACACTTAAGGTGGATTATGTCAGCCAATGGACCTTGGAAGGACTTCCTCAACTTTGGAACAATGAAATCAATGGCATCTCAGAGCTATCAAAACCACTTAAGCAGTATCCTTTGAAGAAGCTCCACATTGGGGACCCTGGTATGACATCAGGTGGCCATCCCCATCCTTGGGTATTGACGTGGTTGGGCTGCCGGGAGCAGCCCTCTCCCCTTCCTCCCCACCTTCCCCAGATATAGGAATAAAAAAAGAGATTGGAAACAGTTGTCTCATCCACTTTCCCCCATTCCTCAACCCACCCCACCCTAATCGGTGGGCCACATAGGCGTGCATCCTATGTAAACATCATCAAAAACAAAATAAATTTATACTGAAAAAAGAAAAGACATATTGGCTCCCCCACCCAAGAAAAAAGATAACCCATAGCTAGCAATTTTGCTTGGCAATTTGCCCTGATAATTACAAGTTTTAGATGTTGGCAATACAAATCTTAAAGATTCAGATCCTCTAAAGGCTAATTTTTTGGAACAGCAGAGTTAACCTGCTGTTTGCACAGGACTACAGTTCAAGTCCCAGCTACTGTGCTTCTGACCCAGCTCTCTGCTCATGTGCAGAGGATGGCTGAAGTCCCAATGGATTTCCTGGCTCCTGACTTTGGCCTGGGGCAGCCCTGGTTGCTGCAGTCATCTGGGGAATGAACTAGTGGATGGACAATCTCTGTCTCTCCCTAGCACACTATCTTTTGAATAGATAGATAAGTAGATAGATATTTTAGGGGATAATTTAAAAGATAATAATAAACATAAAAGTCAAAAAAATATGGCTGAACTCAGGATAAAATGTAGAACTGTAACCTTATAAATGGGTTTGGAAACTTTACACTAAAATAAATATCTCCTGTTTTAGAAAACTATAAGTGGATAATTCAAATACAAAAAAAAAAGGTTCACAAAAACTGTACATATGACCAAAAACCTGAGAAAAGTATATGAATAATCTCCATGTATGTGACTGAAATATAAAAAATGAATGACTAAAATATTATGTTCTGTTTTATGTATTCTTTATATATCTACTTACGTATACATAAATATTTACACAGTTAGGTTGGCAAACCTTCTTTCTCTAGCACATCTTCTCACTTGGAAAATGGATTAGCTGACACACAGAGTTGGTTTGCCTTCCTGGGAAGGAGCTGAAAAACCCTTGTTTGGATCGCATTAGCCTTACACCCTGCAGGGCGGATGAGCTGGACTGACTCAAGGTTTGGGAAGAATTGAGCCAGAGGCCAAACGTTCAGCTGCCTGCGGCCAGGTGTGGGTGAGGGTGGAGAGGTGTGCAGGGGAGGCAGGATCAGAGGCGGGCAGCCTGGAGGTGTGCCCGGCGAGAGTTTACCTGCAGTTCTGGTGGAATGCCAGGGTAGCCCTTTTCTCCTTTGGGGCCGTGCTGCCCGCGCTCCCCTCGAGGCCCAAGGTCACCTTTGTCTCCCTTTTCACCTTTGGCCCCCTCGTGGCCAGTGGCTCCGTTGTTGCCATTGTTTCCATGGTTTCCTTAAACAAGCAGACAGTGTCAGGGGAGGAAAATCCAGTCATTCAAGCTCATCACCTACCTTCAGACGAATATAACCGCCAGTTCAGAAATACCCAAACTCCATAGGAAGAGGGGACCATGTGAAACAACCTCAAGTGCAGCCCAGGGGCGTCTTTACATTATCCCACTCTTAAAAGGAGCTTCGGATTCAGAACAGAGCCTTAGGTACCTCAAGGCTTCCAAGCCCATGTTCTTCTTTAACAAAAAAAAAGCCTCAGATGAAAAGTTGTCTAGAAAACTGATTATCCCATTATCATTTAGCATAGCAAAGATGAAAACCAATTAAAATAGCTACCAAGAATGGAAAATTAAACAAGAAAATGGCATAATCTAGCAAATGATGTTGAATGGTCATAAAAAGGGATGCTGAAGAAAAATATTTAGGGACTGGTGCTGTGGCACGCAGGCTAAGCCACTGCCTGGGAGACCTGAATCCCACATCGGAGTGCCGCTTTGAATGTCTGACCCGGCTCCTTGCAAAAGTGCCTGGAAAGCAGTGGATGATAAGTCAAGCACTCGAGTTTCTGCCAGCCATAGGGAAGGATCAGACGGAGCTCCAGGCTTCTCACCCAGCCCTACTGTTGAGGCCATTTAAGGGATGACTCTGCAGATGGAAAATCTCTCTCTTTTTCTGTTTAAAAGAAACACATTTTCAAGTGAAAATATTTAGTTATATACAATGACTTCCAATATGTTTTCAGATTAGAATGTTATGAAAAAAGAAAGTATAATGTTAGTTTTGGGAAAATATTGTGTGTGCGTGTGTATTCACAGGGGAAAACTAAATGAAGTAAATTACATACAAATGTCTATAGTGCTGCTTTCCTAAATGGATAAAATGTCAGTTTTGTACAATTCTATATTCTATTCTATTCTTTGAAGTATTTTTTTAAAGATTTATTGACTTATTTACTTACTGATTTGAAAGGCAGAGTTACAGAAAGAGAGGGAGAGCCAAAGATCCCCATCCACTCGTTCACTCACCAAATGACCCCTGTGTCTGGAGCTGGGCCAGGCTGAAGCCAAGAACTAGAATCTTCCTCCAGCCTCCCATGTGGACAGCAGAGGCCCAAGCACTTGAACCATCTTCTGCTACCTTCCTAGGTGCAGATCCAGAAGCTGGATCTGCTATGGAGCAGTTGGGACTCTAATTGACATCCATTTGTGGTGTTGGCAATGCAGGCGAAAGCTTAGTGCACTGTGCCACCATGCCAGCATTATCCTTCAAATTTTATTCAAAGGATATGAATCATTTTTGTAACTGGGGGATGGCATGCTTCCTTGATTACAAAATCTAACAATAATTTTGAAAACAGACATGGATAAAAATTTCAACTCTTCATCTTAATAAATCACGTCTATACTTCCCTTTTTTTTTCAGGGCCTTCTACTATTTCTTTTCATTCTACCTTTGATCAAGTATCAAACCAAGCTTCCAAACTCTGGCATTTGTTTATAGATTATTGTGCTCTTTGGCAAAGCCACTTCTGTTGAGAAACATTTAAGTAAGGCCAGCCTGTCCACTTTGGACAAAAACAAGTTTACAGATGAAAGTATTTCAGAAGCATAGAAACCCCTGGCTCCACATCACTGCACCTGTGAGCTGCTGCCCTTGCTGAGCAGTGACACAAACTCCAAGCTAGGAATCACAGTTTAATAGACAGCTTTCTAATTACAAATTTGGTTTCATGTGAGAGATTATTCTAAAATATTTTAAAAAGCAAACGACATTTGATAAATATCAGCATCAGTGGGCCTGAGTCAAAGAAAATCAAGTAGACCCTGGCTGGATCCGCAGAAGAAATGCTGTCAACATCTCCCCAGCTAGGTTTGGAAGTCCTAGGATCACCTAAGATCAAGGGAATCTTGGAGTTCTGTGTCTTCAGCTGACCTGGGGTCCTAGCAAGCTCCCAGAACTCTCCAGAGCATGGGGGCATCAGCACACACACGTAGATATGACTGAACTCCAGGTTGAGAGGGCCTTGGTGTCACGCCACAGCACTGCGCATGCCGGAGGACGGTACGGGAGCTCCAGGTCAGAGGAAGCATGAAAATCAACTCAGAGACGGCTCAGCCTGGAGGGACCCCGGGGCTGAGGGAAGGAACCTTAGCTGGCCCTAGAATCCCACAGAAGGGTGTGCAGCTCGGTGATTGTCACTGGGAACATGACAAGCCCAGTCCTGTCCTTGCTTCCTAAGTCCCTTGAAAGTCAAAGACAGTGTAAAGCATAAAGCACACTGTGGCAGAAACGCCAGCACTAAGAATAGATCCCAATGAAAATCTGATAGTGTATACTTCCTGCTGCTGAAGAGCCTCCCAGCCTATGCACCTGGTATCCCAGAGTGCCCGAGGTGTTTGGGGTTCTGTAAGTGACACTGCAGTGATACTATCAATTTATACTATCCCAACAAAACCCATACCCAACTCTCACTCTTTTTTTTTTCCTACACAAGCCCTTTAGATCACAAATTATTTTGGCTTATTTTGGGCTTCTATTTGGCCATGAGTTTGCAATCAGACTAGCAGCGCAACTTGCTCATCCTTACCTGGAATGCCAGGAGGACCCGGGGGTCCAGGGGGACCTTGGTAGCCGCGGAAGCCATAGTCTCCGTGACAGCACTTGCTGCAGTCTGGGGGCAGTCCTCCCGTTTGTGGAGACTTGAAAAAGATGAAACAGAAGCTTCAGGGAAAGGTGCTTGGGAATACTCAGGATTTTTTAATTGCCCCAGGCCCTGGCCCATGAACCAACATACAACAACATGAGGAAAGCTAATTTAGGGTGGGAGAATCAGTAGCATGGGAGTGTCAAAGCGAAAGGGAACAAGAAAAGCCCGTGTGAGAACATGTTCCTTGGAGAGGCATGGGCAGATGGGTAGAACTTCTAGAAGGTGCTCTCCTCTTGCCTGTCTGACAGCAAAAGAAGAAACTGCTTCAGCAGGGGACCTGGAGCTTTGCCTCCTTCCCTCCCTCCAATACCTCAGAGACAACCAGACTGCAAAAACTGCCAACATCAAACACAGTTATTACACACTGTCTGTATTCATGTTCTAGGTTCACGACTGAACCAAGAACATGAAGAAAATGGGGACTAGTGTTACTTAGTCCAATGCATTATTCATATTTATCTACTTAAATGAAATAACTATATGTGAAAATTACATATATTTATTCTATATATTGTGGATTGGCTAAATGGATCTAATTAACAAATATATTTGCTCATATAATTTTCAGGACTATTTAAAAATACATGGCTAATAACTGTGAGTTTAATGATTTTTAATGATCTCCCTCCTGGAACAACTTACAGTTTATGTGAGTACTTAACATGAGTTCGGCTCCACATGCTACAGTTCAAAGTATAAATTGAGGGGTGGGCTTTAGCCTAGTTGTTAAGGTGCCTGTGGCTCAAATGAGGGTGTCTGAGTTCAATTTCCTGTTCTGGCTTCTGCCTCCAGCTTCTTGCTAATGCAAGGTGATAGTTCCAGAGACAGATTGCTGCCACCCACATGACCTTGGCTGGACTTCCCAGCTCCTACTTTGACTCTGACTCGACCTCACTGCAGGCACTTGGCAAGAAAAGCACTTGCTTGCTCTCTCATATGCATGTGCATGTTGTTTACTCTCTGAGTGTCTCATTGTCTCACAATAAAAAATAGTGTTTTGTTGTTTGAACTCATGTTTAACGAGCAATTTATGAGTACTACATATGCTGATGTGACATTGAACTAGTTAAATATTTCTTTACACAAAGAAAACTTTCTGAAATTTGTGTTTATTGTCAAGGAGCGAGAGATCTGGTGGGGGTTGGCTGGTCAGAGTTGGGTTTAACTTGTTAAATTCGAATTCTCCTCTAAACTGGCAACCTGCCTTTCAACTATGTCATGCAAAAGACTCGTGGAAACTCTCCTAGACACCAATTATAATCCAAAGGTCTTTTGAAAACAGCATATTATTACCATGGAATTCATTTAAGGAAAAAAAAATTGACAAGAAAGACAGGAGAAGAAAGGGGAAGAAGAAGGCGGAGGAAGAGCAGAATTTAAAATCCAAGTGTTCTCCCTCAGCAGACATCCCAGCGGAAAATTGGGTGAAGGCTTCCCAATCCTGCGTGCTTAGAGCTTACTTGTTTTCTTTTTAATCCAAAATGAGTGTGGCCTTGGTTCTCAGTCTTTCATGTCTTTTTCCTACAGTTTTCACGAAGCTGTTCAGAGAACACTGGCCGTGTTTGCGTCCCAGGCATGGTCCTGCCATCCTCAGCAGCTGCGTTGGTCAGCTAACTCCTCTCTCGCTGTCAGCTTTCCAGGACCACACAATCCACAGGCTCTGAGTCTATGGAAGCCTTCCAGGAAATCAATACAGGATAGAAAATCAAAGCAATTGTTCCCACTGGAAAGATCTATGGCCTTGGGAAAGTCAGAGACCCCACAGAACCTCTCCACCTTCTCATACAAGGATGCAGGCTCAGCAGGAAGTGTTCCACATTTCTTGGACTTGTTTTGATCATGTGAACTACATCTTTTCAAATTATTCTTTATTTTAAAAATTGCACATGTTTATGGGGTTTTATGTGATATTCGATTCTTGTGCGCATTGTTTAATATCCACTGGGAATAAACATAACTATCTTTTCAAACATAACAAATTTTATGATGGGAACATTTACAATCCTTTTCTATGTGTGTTTTTTTTAATAGGAAAACACATGGTACAATAACGTCATCTATAATCACCCAGAAGATCTACTCGTTCTACTGAAACACTGCTTTTTAATCCCCGGGAAATTCAGGACTCTGCCAATGATGGGATTTAGGGACAGAGAAGGGATGAAATGAGGGCAAGTCCCAAAAAGGAACCATTTGTATTATAATAGACTGGAAAACTACAGTCAGTGAGGATAACACTTTTGTTAATGCAATTACATGAATTAAATGAAGTTTAACTAGTTAACTGCCAAGTGATTAAACTAAATTTAATTCATATAACTCCATTGATGAAAACTGTCATCCTCAATGGACTTTATCAAAATGATTTAGGAAACAGGAGATGGTGTGTTTATCTTGATTTTTCCCTAGTCCCCTTCCTAAAGTCTGGTACAAAATAGAAGCAAAAGAAATGCTGAGGAAAGCAATGACTGGGGGAAAAGGGGAGGAGGGGTGGAGGAGGCAGGGAAGGAATGAAGACTAGAAAATGAGCCTTAACTTAATTTGTGTCTCATCGACAGAACAGAACTGAAAACAACCAGAAAGTGGGTTACTCTAAAGCTCCCAGGATCTCCTGTTGGGGGCTTGTTTGAAAAGCTTCGGGAAACCAGAACTAGGAAGTGGGGTGAAGTAGAAATGTAATGTGGATATCAGTGGACAGCTCAGTGTGGCTTTCCAGGAAATAATGGCCAGTGACAAGCTGTCACTGCCTTCTGCTGCCTTTGGGACCTCCCATAGTCACAGTCAAGAAGGATGCCACCTTAAATTCGGAGAGAATGCAGATGTCACTGGGGTGGGAAGGGAAGGGGTGAGGAAGTGTGCCTAGAAGGGTTACCTTCCTGTTAGATTATTCAGCTTGTCTACCCATTGTTCTATACATATACTTTAGTTAATCCCGCAATATATTAAATAGATCCTAAGCTCCAAGTATGTTAAACATAGAGGTAGAAAACTAATCCCTATATAAATGCCTCTTTTGGTGGTTTTTAGGAAGGGCTGTCTTTTGGGAGTGATCCTTGCTAAACCCTCTTGGAGGGAGATGTCACAGTCCTGGGCTTAGTCCTTGGAGGTGGTAAGGGGAAGAGGAAGAGCTTGTTGCTAGCATCTCCACAACCAGAAGATGGCTTTAGGTTACGCCAGCAGGTGTATGTATGTGTCTTTGGATAAAGTACCTATGTTTATTGTGAGCACAGTTCATTCTTACAACATCTATGCCATATAGATATCCCGGGGTGACAGTGTATGACAGAAAGTAGAAGTGAATTAACTAATTTGTATGTATCTTTTTGTTATAACTGAAAGGCTGCATCTTAAACCTGCACCTCTTGGGCAGCGTGCATCAAAAGTTCCTGGCAGCAGGAAGTGGGAAGGAGAAGTGTGTCGATTTACATTTGGCTGCTGGCCATCCAGGTGCAGTTCCCTTTGGCTGTGCAAAAGGGCATTAAGTAAATGCGAGCATGCCTTCTACCTAATATCTCGCTAAGGTCAATGTGATTGTGAATTCTAGAAACAATACATAGTATGCACCGTTGCTGTGTGTCACTTTAAGTCAGGCAGCAAGGGGGTGCAGCATCTTCTCTGTAACTCAGCCAAAGCGTGTATTTAAAGCCTGTTGCTATTTTTGTCTCTTATAAATTTTTGGCCCCAAGAAAATTAAAATTAAATTTTTTTCCTAACAGAAAAAAAAAAAAGAAGGATGCCATCAACTGAAATGGAAAGTCCTGTCCAGGACTTGGATACAAGCACAAATGTCTTTATCATTAAGAAAAACACAGCAGCATTAATCACCCTTCTGCCAAGAAGATTGTGAGATGAAAGGACAATCTACAAGTGGCATCATACTTGCAGGTTTTCAAGTTCTCTGAGGACCCTTTGAGCAATAAAGCTCCATAGCACAGGAGTTAGCTGTGTGCTGTGGTCCAGACGGAGGGCCCAGGTAAGGAGCAGGTGTTAAGGCCCAGGTGTGGAGCAGGTGTTGCGCCCTGGGGTATCTGAGCTCCACACACCAGCTTTGGCTCCTGATACCAGCTTCCTGTTAGTGCAGAACCTGGAAGGCAACAGCGACGGCTCAAGTGATTGGCTTCCTGCCTCCCACAAGGGACACCTGCACTGTACTGGCAGCTGCAGCTTTGGCCCACTTCAGACGCCTGGGGAAGTGAGCCGGCAGATGGGCGCTGTCTCCCCCTGTGTCTATCTAGTGTCTCTCTGCCTCTCTTAAAAACATTTTGAAAAAGCGACAACACAAACAAAATCCTAGGTTTGTACCAAATCTGTAATGAGTTCTGTGTGTGATCTTATCTGATATATAAACAGATAATTCATTAAATTTCAACCACATGAAATTTCCCAGGGACTATTTACCCATTAAGTCCCTTCATCCCATATATAGGATATTTATTACAACTTTCAGGACCAGTGCTGTGGTGTAGCCTATAACACTGAGATGACACTGGTATCCCATATGAGTGATGGTTTGAGTTTCTTTCTTTTTTTTTTTTTTTAAGATTTTATTATTATTGGAAAGCCGGATATACAGAGAGGAGGAGAGACAGAGAGGAAGATCTTCCATCCGATGTTTCACTCCCCAAGTGAGCTGCAACGGGCCGATGCGCGCCGATCCGATGCCGGGGTGCAGGGTCCCATAGCTTTGGGCCGTCCTCGACTGCTTTCCCAGGCCACAAGCAGGGAGCTGCATGGGAAGTGGAGCTGCCGGGATTAGAACCGGCGCCCATATGGGATCCCGGCGCGTTCAAGGTGAGGACTTTAGCCGCTAGGCCATGCCACCGGGCCCGATGGTTTGAGTTTCAACTACTCTACTTCCTATCCAATTCCCTGTTAAAGTGCCTGGGACAACAGCAGAAGACGGTCCAACTGCTAGACCCCGACTCCCACATGGGAGACCTGAAAGGAGTTTCAGCTCCTGGATTCAGCCTGGTCCAGCTAAAGCCATTGTGGACATCTGGGGAATGAATCAGTGGATGGGAGATCTCTCTCTCTCTCTCTTTCTCTCTTTCTCTCTCTCTATCTCTCTGTAACCCTGCCTTTCAAATAAATAAATAAAAGCTTTTAAAAAAAGATTCAAACTGAGCAATAAAGATACCATTTATGGTTAACTCTGAAATGAATAAGATGTTGCTGAAATCTTCACAGAATTAAAAACTTAGGATTGAAGGGTTAATGCGTAAAAGTCATCAACTCTTGCAATAAAAGCTACATTTTCAAAGTTCATATAAGTCAAACTAACTTTTCTTATTTGTCCCCATCCATTTTTAACATACTAGGAGCCTGTAGGGCAAGTCAAATTAAGTTTCATGAATTTGTAATTCACTGCCCTGAAACATCAACTCACTCCATATTCCTCCAAGGGTTGAAGAGATTTCCATAGATGCTGAATTACACCCTGAGAAACACATCAACTGCTTGGTGTCTCTCAGATGCCAACCATACCAGAAGGTTTGTATTTTAAATATGCACGGTCTTATTTTCCTTAACTCTTTCTTTTTTCAACAGTCTGAACATACAGGCTGGGCTATTGAGACTACTCTAATTGTCATAAACAAGATTGGTAGGAAATGTCACAGTTAAGTTACAAATCAAAGTGAAAGAACTTTAATCGTTTTTATCAGACACAGAGGACAACTGCCTCCTGCAGGGAAGGATTAAGACAGTCCAACTGTTAGGCTAATGTGTATCTACAGAGCTGGCTCTGTTGCCTCGGGTCAGTGCTCCATGAACAGACTAGGAAAGAAAGCAAGTTCCTACATCAGGGGAAGCAGTCGGCTGTCCCATTCTCTCTGATGGGGTGAGGCTGAGGCCACTCAAAACCGTCACCGCCAGAGAGACCGACAGACCCTCTCAAATCCCAGGGCAATGCACAGGAAGACCCACAAGCAGTTCAGCACAGTTCCCCCAAGCGTTAATCCTAAAATTCTTAGCAACAACAGCAACAGTAGCAGCAGCAGCAACAATAATAGCAGCACAACTCATTAGGCTTTCACAGAAATCCTTAGAAGAGAATTCTGAGTACCTGGGCCCAGAATGGAGTGATCTGGGCTAGGTCATCTACCTCGGGGTGCGGTAGCTCATCTGGTCTCAGGGGTTTTAGGTCTGTAGAAGTGTTATTATCCACAGTCCCAGTTTTAGCATGGCTCCGCTCTCTCACTTTCTCCCTCCTGGAGCTGCTACGACCCGTCTGCTGGTGGCTCTGCACTATCCTTGCAACCACTTTGTTAGCTCTTCCGCTCACCTCCATGTATTCATCTTGACACAGGCAAAATGGGAGGCAGAGCAAAGCCAGCAGGTGCCAACAAACGAGCTGCCTCCAGAGCATGGTTCTCAAACAGAGCCACGGAGCCTCCTCAGGAAGACGGCAGCGGCCCCAGGCACCGTGGGCTCCACGGGCAGATGCCAGGGCTGGAGATGTGAGCTGCAGTCCGCCGGCTGGTTATATACTTTGGTATGTAATAAATAAGGCTGCAAGCACGCCAGAGTGACAGCCGGCCTCCTCCCCAGGCAGAACGGCCCCCATTCATCACTCTCCCACACCACAGGCAGGACAGATTTGTGTGCGCGGTTCCCAGTTGGGGGGGGGGTGGAGTTCACAAATGTCACACCTTGGCACGTTTCTGTTGGAGTGTGGAGAAAACACACAGCTGGAAACAGAAAGCGTGTGTCCAGTGCTTTGCTTTCGTGATTAGACATGGAAAGGCTGTGCCTTCGCGGTCTAAGATGCCTTTTGGAAAAACCTACCCTGGAGCTTGCCAGGAAATTCAGGCTTTAACTGCATCAGTTCTGTCTGAAATGGCAGCAGGAACCCACCCCAGGCGATCAAGGGAAGGCTTGCCCTCTGGTTGAGGAGCTACTACTTCCCCCACTTTGGCCCACTTAGAGAGACTCATTTCCCCCCCCACCAGATGCCAGCAGCAGAAGGCAATCGCTTGACTACGAGACACCGAGTGGAATTCGAGCACCTAGTCTCAGAATTTAATAGAGAAATTTTTGTCCTAGCATTGATCTTGCAAAGTTAAGTCAAAGTTAACCAACTTGCTTCCTTTTGACTCAGCCTTGATTAAAATCGGAAAACTGGTAAGCGCCACAGCAAACACACTATTCCAAGTAGATGATAATCAAGAGAATTACCATCTCCTTTCTTTCAGTTACTCCACTTCCATTAACGGTCCAAGAAGTAGATGAACACTCCTAACCTCTACACAGTAACGATTCAAGAGAGACTTTTAAATAGTTTAAACATTAAACATTGCTTCTATTTACATATCATTTCATTTATACATATGCACTCACCGAAAAATTCACTCACCCTCCTTCAGGAGCATTGGAGACAATTGGAGACCTGCTAGCAGATGTGTGGCAGGTGTCTGGTGCTAAGGGTTTGGACAAAGGTGGTTTTGTAAGAAAGCAAGAGCTCAAAGTAGCCAGGGCTGTGGATGATAAGACGGAGCAGCTGGACACAAAGAGGTGCGGGAGCTGCTTCCAGCTGGCCTTTTCCCTCAGTGAAGAGGCCTGGAAACCAGAAGAACTGTCCCCTGAATTGGTTAGAATGACAGCAGCTAGGCCAGTCCACTCCAGCAACTGTCACAGGAACCATGTGCACTCACAGAGAGAGGATTGGTCTGATGATGGCAGGAGGAGGAGATTCTGGGGAATAGAGGAGCTGCAGGCCCCAAGCCTAGGAGCTTTTCAGGTTCCACAGAGTCAAAGCAAGCCGTCCCTACCGAGTGGGACACACGAAAGCTGTCAGCTGCTTTCCTCCAGTCCACACTGGGGTGTCGCAGATGGTCTTGCCGGAGGATCCTTTGAGTTTGGTGGTGACCACTATGTAAGGCAGCCAGCCTGGGGAAGGGCAGCATGTCAAGCTGCCAGCTAGCACTGAGCTCCCTGAGAATTTCAACCACGGAGCTGCAGTTGGAGGGGAGGATCTGATAGGTGAGGGAAGGGATGGAGCTTTGTGGTGGGAAGGAAGACTCGGTGCACTGTCCCAGTGTCCCCACCAGGGAGAGGCCTGGGGGAAAAATGGCACAAGGAGACTTCAAAACAAGAAATGGCTCTGACATCCAGCCTCCTAAGTCACGACTTTCCCAAGAGCCATCTGTGGCCATCACCATCAGGCTCCTCCGCACTCTGCCTATCTGACTAAATAACTGCTTTCAACCACTTGCAGACTTTCCCCTCATACTTCCATCTATTCTGATGGTGCTCAGCCATGAATGCAGATGAAAATAAGCCAAGGACTTCAAAAAAATATCAGTGCCAGGGTTCCTTCTTGGATCATTTCTGTCAGATATCCAGTGAAGTCAAACTACCAGTTGTTTTAAGAAATTTCCCCATATGATCCTTCTTAATTTTTTTTTTTACTGGGACTGGAATTGTGATACAGCAAGGTAAGCCACTGCCTGCAATGCCAGCAACCCAGAGAAGTCGGCACACAACCAGGCATTCTAATATGGAACATCAATGTCCCCTGCAGCAACCCAGCATTCTGGCCAAATGTTCTCCTCTACCTAACATGACCCTAGCATGAAACCACGACTAGGAATCATTTACTTAGCTTTTCTGATTCAAGGAATGGATAGTAATGATACCCATAACTTTCCTGAGCACTTACCCTATGTCAATCAAGTGCAGGTTGGGTATCCCTTCCTCAAAAGGGTTGTGACCAAAAGTGTTTCGGATTTCAGACCTTTTCAAATTTTGGAAAATTGTACATACATAATGACATATCTTGGGATGGGATCCAAGTACAAACACAAAACCTGTCTGTTTCACACACACTTCATGTGCATAAAGCCATTGAAGGTCATTTTATACAATAGTGTCAGTGTACCTGCCTTTTGACTGGCACCAGTCACATGATGTCAGTGAGGAATTTTCTACCTATGGTGTTATGCTGTCGTACAAAAAATCCCAGGAAGCTGATGGCAGGGTGAAGAAGGCAGTTCTATAGCTGGGAGGCTTGCCCAGGAGAATCTGTGTTATACGTTCAATGGCATCCCCTAAAAGTTGTTGAATTCCTAACCACTAGCACTGGTGAGGATGATCTTATTTGGAAATAGGGTCTCAATAGATGATCCAGTTAAGATGAGGTCATTAGGTATGTCTTAATAGGATGTATCCTTGCAAAATAGGAAACCATGGACACAGGGATGGATATGTACCCACACAGAGAGAACACCGTGTAAGAGTGAAGGAAGGGATCAGGGTGATGCCTCTATAAGCCAAGCAATGCCAATGGTTTGCCAGCAAACCACTCAAAGCCAGATAATATGCTTAAAACTGATCGGCCCGTTGCAGTGCTCAAAAAGACCTGACACTTTGACCTCAGACTGGTAGCCTCCTAGGACAATCCATTCCCCTCTGTGGCAATCTTTGCTTTGGCAATCTCAGCAAATAAATACAGACAGCATATACAAAAACTTTTAAAATGCTAATCTTGCCCATAAAGAGATGTTCATCTGAAAGGATATAACCAACTGCCCATGTTCATGGATGGCATGTGGCAAATCTGGGCTGGAGAAGAGTCGCTATTCTTATACTTTACTCCAGAACTTTCCTATAAAATGCATGATACAAACATGACCTATTAACGAGTCTGACATGTAGTTACCATTTCATCTGATCTATGTTCCAGGATGTCCCTCATATCTGTTTACAAAGATGTGATAGGAGGTGTTGGATATAATAATTTCTTATGGGTGTGATCTGGACAATAGCCAAACTTTGTCCCAGGCAAACCTAGGGAGGGAATGTTGTCCCAGTTCACAGCTGTGTCTGGCTGTGAGGACTCACACAGGATGTCTGAGGTTCTCCGTCCCCTAAGATGCACTGATTCTTCCTAGTCCCAGCCCTGAGGGTCCAGCTGGGACTGCGAGCAGCAGACGTGCAGATGTGTATGGATATATGTGTAAAAACCAAGTTCCAGGAGTCATCTATGTGAGCCAGAGGCAAATATTTGTTCAGCTTTACAAAGAAGGCCCTTGTGAGATGCCGGTGCCTTAGAGCTTCGCCATGGAGTCCCACTGTGACCTGGACCAAAGAGATCAGTTATGGTCTGGCAAGGGACAGTCAAGAATTGTGTTGGATTGAAGGTGTCTTTATATCTGTGCCAACTGAAAAAGTATCTAAAGAAGGCATCTGTTTGCAAGATTTTTCAGGAGCAGTTGGAGTGCGACCCAGTGAAAAACATTGCCTGTACTCAGCTCAGTGAATCCTGAGATTCCAAAAGCAAAGCTTGATCCCTTTGATTTAAACCAATCATCTGCTGAAATGCCCCCCATAGATGATGCAGTTTGGTTGTATTGGATTGTTAATACCTTAAACTTGAGGAAATTTTCAGATATTTTAAAGAAAAGTTTTATTTGAAAAACTGAAAGAAACAAAGTGTATTCAGAAACAGGGCATTGCCTCTAGGTATTAGACAGGACCATTTTAAAGAAAATAGGTTTAGGCCTGTCACCACTATGGAGTAGTATCAGACAATGTGAGAATAGGTTGGTTAGCGAGTCAGGGTGTCATCCCCCAGATGAAATTTCATGGCTAAAGGAGTGACTCTCATTAGGCAGGTTCAGGGAACTCACTGACTATGTCCATGGCCAAAAACAAGCTTGTCATGAGTTGACATACAAATTTGAGCAGTCACTAATAATGAAATCCATAGTTCTCAAATTAATTACACGTGTTATATAAGTGTTGACCAAACAATAAATTCTCTTTTGCAGGCAAATATACATGAGAAGCCAAAATCTAACCTGAAAGGTAAGTGACAATCGTGATATTGCATGTGTATGTGTGTGTGCACATGAAAGAACCGTTGGATAATATTAATGACTATTGTTACCAGCTGATCCAAAGTTGGAGCCAAGAGCTCCTTCCAGGTCTCCCATGCGGGTTCAGGGTCGCAAGGCCTTGGGCCATCCTCTCCTGCTGTCCCATGCCATAAGCAGGGAGCTAGATGGGAAGTGAAGCAACTGGGACAAACAAACTGGAGCCCATATGGAATGCTGGCCTGCAGGCAGAGGCATGGAAAACAATGCTGTGGCCTAGCAGGCCCCTATAACCACATGGGAGGCACAAAGGTCCCTAGCTTTGGTCTGGCTCAGCTTCAGCTGTTATGGCTATTTGGGAAGTGAACTAACAAATAAAAGATCTGTCTCTCTCTCTCTCTCTCCATCTCTCCTTCTCTATGTAACTCTTTCAAATAAAAGCAAAATAAATCTTTAAAACATTATTGTGAAGATTAAATGAGATAGTGCTGCAGTAAAATTCTCTCTTCCTAGCACAAACTTTGACATCTACTAAAAATTAGATGTTGACAATTATTATACCTCAAGGACAGAGAAATGGGGTGGGCAAAAAGAAATTAACAGAAAGAAAACATTATGTCCATATAAATTTCATTATACTTCCTGCTAATGATTAAGCAATTAAAATAGAATTTGAGTCATCAAACATGCTAAGAGGTTTAAGATAAATAGAAAATCAGTACATTTAAGAATTCAGATTTAGAAATTACAAGATGTCGGAGCTTGATAAATACTTTGGGAGCCTGCTGCAATTTTAATGGTATTCTATTTTTTTATGTGTATTTCAAAAGATGATCGATTTCTAGACAGAAACTGAGACAAACATAGAGGGAATGAAACTTCATGAATTTATGAATAACCCATATAAAACCTTGAGTGCCTTTAAACAAAAATGGGGCAGTTCTGCCCTGCCTGTTTTCATGGCTTGCCACAGTCTGTTCCCAGATTCTGGAAGTACTAAAGAACGAAATGTTTCCATGTGAGTAATGTTGATTCCAGACACTCCACCCGAACCACAAAGCGAGCAGAGCCGGAGCTAGCTTCCCAGATACATTTCTTCAGTCCAAGCCTTAGATTAGGCAGCAAAGGAACAGCATTTTGGAATCTAAACCAGAAGTCCATCCACCCAAGCCCCCTGGTTCCTGAAGCTGATGTGACACAGCGCTCTCATCTTTCAGAGCCCGTAGCTTCCTTTGTCTGCACAGCTGCCCACAAATCCAATCACAGCTCACACTCCATGACTACATCCTTGGCTGGCCCCATTTAGGATGAATTTTGTTGCAAAATCAGCCAGTTTTATGCACTTAACTGTAATGTGTGTCAGTGAAGAGGTCACATTTTGGCTAAGCAGCAAGCAGACCCCAGGATTTAAGAAACCAAAGCTGCCTGCAGTATCTTTAGTTAAACTCCCCACACTGTTGGGTTTGAGCAAATAACAGTCCTGAAAGAAGAGCTGACCTATTCCAGTTACTATAACTAGCCAGTAGTGGAAGTTCCAGAAATAAAACTTAATTATCCTAGCTATTAAATCAGTGATCTTTATGCCTCATGTGAGTTACAATATGCATATAGTATAATGTAATACTGCTCTTCAGAGCAGCTCTCCTCTGATATCTTCAGGGCATTCCTGGTTACCAGCTCAAGAACCCAATATAAAATGCTGTAGTATTTGCACCTGACCTACAGACAGCATTTCGTACACATAAGTCATTCCTAGATGAATTATAACACCTAATATTCTGTAATGGCATGTACACTTTTAGGAAATAACAAGGAAAAACATCTCTGCATGTTCAGTAAAGAAACAGAATTTTTTTCCTCATCAAATATTTTTAGTCCATGGCTGGTTGAATCCAACAGTCGGGGGTGGGGAGGGCAGATCAACAAACTTTTCTGTAAAGATACAATCAATGTTTTAGGCTTTGTGGCCCATACACTATCTCTACTACCGAACTCGGCCACATACACTGCAGAAATGAAATAGCATGGCCATGTGCCAATAAAACTTAAATTTCAGAACTAGGTGATGGCCTTTGGCCATAATTTGCAGATTCCTGATCTGTTATGAAAAGTCTTCGCATGTTATGAAAAAATTATGCATGGATTTCAATGTTTTTGCATCAAAACAAATTTATTTTTAACTTTATCCACAGATTTTTTCAAAGTCTTTTCATATTCTTAGCCTGATCAGTATAATTATGGAAGAGATATCAGAAAATTTGCTTTTGTTTCGTAGCTCTTAAAAAAAAGCTATTAGCGGGCCCGGCGGCGTGGCCTAGCGGCTAAAGTCCTCGCCTTGAATGCCCCGGGATCCCATATGGGCACCGGTTCTGGTCCCGGCAGCTCCACTTCCCGTCCAGCTCCCTGCTTGTAGCCTGGGAGGGCAGTCGAGGACGGCCCAAAGCTTTGGGACTCTGCACCCGCGTGGGAGACCTGGAAGAGGTTCCAGGTTCCCGGCTTCAGATCGGCGCGTACCGGCCGTTGTGGCTCACTTGGGGAGTGAATCATCATCGGACGGAGGATCTTCCTCTCTGTCTCTCCTCCTCTCTGTATATCTGACTGTAATAAAGTGAATAAATCTTTTTTTAAAAAAAAAGCTATTAGCATGTGGAATGATGCCTACAGAGCAGCTGTAATATTTCACCTACTTTGCAGCCTTCCAGTTTCTTTTTCTTTTGTCTATATCTTCATGTTTGCTTTATCGTATCTTCTATCCACCTCCAACCTCCATCTTCCCCACTCTTTTTCTGATTGTCGCCATCTCTGCTCCCCACTAAGACCAGAAAAATATGAGTGTCAATTAAGGATTTGATGTAGACAACAGAAACCACCACACAATGTCTTAGGCAGAGAAGCCTTGCATTGGAAACAAATGAGCTACTCAGGGAACTGACTTTGTTTTTTTTTTTTTTTTTTTCTTTTTATTGTATTGTTGACAATCTTTACATAGTTAATTACAGTTAAAGGAAAAAGAAGGAAAAAAAAGGTTTAGGGGGATAGGAAAGTGGGTAATAGGGAACTGACTTTGAAAACACACAGGAAAAGCAAGATATCTGAGGGGTAGGAAGAGTTAGGCTGCAATGTTACCATCAATGGAGTCAGACACTGCATCCGCCTGGACACTGTGACTATTACCGGTCCTTTGTTCTCTGCCATTTATTCCAAATTCGAGTCCTGAGTGAACAGCTGACTGGCTGACTCTAGACCACACAGCCCTGTTGTGAATGTCACAAATAAAGAAAAGGGGACATCTCCAAGTTCGGGTACTGCAATGGACTGCGGGGTATGAAGTCCCACTGGCATTACACATACATAGAGAA
This sequence comes from Ochotona princeps, assembly GCF_030435755.1. Lineage (NCBI taxonomy): Eukaryota > Metazoa > Chordata > Mammalia > Lagomorpha > Ochotonidae > Ochotona > Ochotona princeps. The sequence goes on along the minus strand of NC_080854.1, from coordinate 23,282,166 downwards.
GATACAGCTATTACACAGCCAACACTACGGCAAGAGTCAGCACAGATGGGAAATTCAGGGCCCACGCTGACCTCTGTGTGATATATCACATTCCCATCTGAGAACTGAAATGTAAATGGGTGATTAGCCATTAACCACAGCCTTACTAAACACAGTTTACCTGTGTGCTCAAGCATGGGAGAAAGGCATACATTGTCACACGAATCAAGTCCTGGCTGTAGAAGGATTTTCAACTTCAATGAGGAAATGGAAGGCTGTAAATCAATTATGGTGTGAATTCATCCCACTGGTGGTGTTGGGTGGCAGCATTTATTTTCTAAGTCCACAGGGATTTCATCAATCAAAGCTCCAGGGACAGATGCAATGCTCTGGTAGCTCTCTGCCCATGAAAATCTCATGTTTTCTAATATGCAGTGGGAAATCTGCACACATCTGTCTTCAGTGCTGAAACACGCAACAGCTGGGAAACAGCTGCTCCACCCTGGGGAGCCAGACTTCGTCGCCCTCGGGCACCCATGCTTCAAGGAGTGATCATTGTCCTCACGCTACAGGTCTCAGTGGACAAGCTACTCTGAGATCTGTCACCTCTCCTGATCATTGTCACCAGAATCTCAAGGGCCGTCTCCCATCTGGGAGCAGTATCTGTCAGTTTTACCTGGAAATGCATGATTTTACACTTGTTCCAGACAGATTTGATTAGTTTCCTAGGAGCAAACCTTTGCTTTGATTGAAAACTATGTAGGGCTTTCCTCAGTTCAGTTACTTTCCTTGGTTTCACAGAAGAAAACACATCAGCAGCGGGAAGAAGCAGGGGCAAGGGGGGCAAGGGGACAACGGCCATCCCTACATGTCCATTAGGATACATTCTCTTTGCTCCTCTGCTTGCAAGTGAATATGTATCAGTCCTGGTTTTACTTCTTGCAGAATACATCTACTCAGTCCCTACATTGGAGCCCTGGCTCACCTTATTTAAAATTTTTGTCATTATTTTGTGCTGTATAGTTTTACTTATTAACTTTAATCATGACTTTCATATTGCAAGGAAAAAGCCCAATAGCTTAAGATGTCTTATGCATTAGAGACACGTGGCAGACAGAAAAACAGCAAACAAAAATTTAACAACACAAACAATAACCTACTAACACCATTCACCGATGCAAATAATATTTCTAATTGAATATGAGCAGAGAACAATTCACCAATGCAAACCTGCAAGAGTGTAACCAGGGATGCTCTAAAATTTCTGGGGCAGAACATAATCTTGCATTTCCAGGTTTTTGAAACTTGACATCCATTAATATATTTTTCTCCAAAATTGCCCAACGACCCACAAGCTGCTGACTTAACTGGCATGCAACAAACAGTGGTCCAAAGTGCACACTTTGAAATGCACTCCCGTCTACAGCCATACCGCCCTGAATGTGACCCATACGTGCTAAGGACAAATGTGCGAAACAAGGGGATGATAAGCTTGTAATAGCCAAGAGCTTTAGGTGTACTTGTCCTGGTTCTTTGGGAAGCATCCTGCTTGGGGACAAGGAACACACAGGCTCTTTCATGACCCTGCAGGCCGGGAGGACCAGAGCATCTGGCTGTCTCTAAGACTTTCTTCCAGGTTACTTTTTCTAGACCATTTCCTACAATCCTTCCTTTAGTCCCTTCTCTAAAAAGGTGTGCCCTCAATGATGCCTTTCCTAATTATTTTATCAAAAATCCCTTATTAGATGACTCCTTTCAATAAATACACTGAGTTTGAGTTCAGGAGACTCGGACAGCTGGAAGCCAGGAACACCAGGTCCAGGTTGGCCAACTTTACTCATGGGTAATGAAGTATTCCTGTCCCTGAAACAAGCCAGCATGTGCTTCAAGTTCCTAGAGCCCATAGTTCCGCAAGCAGGCCCAGGTAAACATTTTTCTTCCCACTGCAAACATGCTGGTGCTATTGGGTTCTTCTCATAACAGGGCCTTTGGATGAAGCACCGTGGCTGTTTTCCTGGGCAGGTGGCCCGCCTCCCCATTCAGCTCCTCACCTCCTCGAGTTGCAGGCCTGTTCCATCTGTGCTGGGAAGTGGGAGTGTTGCCCTGGCTGTTCTGTGTGAATGCTCAGACTGCTCAGGAGCGCGCCAGCCAGTCCGCAGGTTCTTTACTGCATGACAACGACTGGTAGCAGTGAGTCCTCTGCTGTGTTGCAGAGAAATTTATTTCCTCTTCTTGTTTATTTAACCTCTTTCTCTATTATTTGAAGCTACTTGGTGTTTCACACCTGATTTCCACACCCCAACCCTGATCCATTCTCTCTGGGGTGCCCTGAAAGTCACATCACATTCTGAATTCCAATTCTGTGATCTGTAACCAAAAGCCACTGCTTTCAGGGTAGAGGCAAGCAGTAGACCAAAGACAAAGAGCCTGACAGCAGCATGGACAGAGGTGGGGAGACGAGGGAGAGCTCCCTGCTGTGTTTCCCCTCAAGCTCCTTCTATGTAATCACGCCTTGTTTCCATAGCTTGTTGGATATACTCAGTCAGCCTGCAGACACCCTGGGATCCCAAAGAAATGGCATGCTCATCAAAGCATGACAGCTTCCAGCCCAGACAAAAGCCTAAGTAAGACAAATGATGGGCTGTCAAGAGAGGTTTGGCCGGCTCTCAGCACATACCAGAGTAAAGAGGAGGTGGAAACACCAGCCAGGCCAGCTCTGGGTTTCTCCCCCTCTCTCTAGGAGTGGATCCAGCTCAAAGCCTTAGTGTGGGAAGCTGCAGAAAGTCAGTGTCTACGGCCTGCTGTTGGGGTCACACACAACCTCACATGGAGCCGGTCGTTTTGCAGGAGCCGTAAATCAGTAAATCTGCAAGGAAACCCCCTAAGGTGCTTACAGGTGCTCTTTCTCACACTCTTTGGGGCGGAAGAGGGGCACGATTCACTTTCCCTCTCTGGTCACTGTAGTTTGTTCTGCCCATAGCAGTATTACCACACTGTATTACAGTAGACATATTTACTGCCCTGAATTGCTAAGTTCTTTTAGGTCAGAAACCCATGCTATGTATGCTGTTCCCCTGGACTCTTACATTACCCAGCATGAAGCCAGCTGTCCATGCATATACTTTAAATGACTGAAAAAAACGAATGAATAATGTCTTCACCTAGACAGACACCAAGATGCCCTATGATACTGGCCTTAGATTGTCACATGGAACCAAAGAACTAGGTGTTGTAAATACCAATTATTGTGCTGCCGTTGCGGCACAGTGCATTTCGCCACCAACTGCAACCTCAGTGTCCATATTCATATTGGTGCTAGCTCCGTTCCAATCCAGCCCCATGCTAAAGTGTTTGGAAAATCAGGGGAAGATGGCCCAAGTCCTTGGACCCCTGTTACCCACATGGGAGATCCAGATGGAGTTTCAGCTTGCAGGAATCATCTTGGTCTATACCCAATCATTGTCTCCTTTGGGAGAGTGAATAAGCAGATGAAAACAAAAAACAAAAACAAACAAACAAAAACAACTATCTCTGTAATTCTGCCATTCAAATTAAACTCCCCCCCAAAAAAATGATATGGCCATTGTGGTGGCATAGCACGCCAATCCTCCCTCTGCAATGCCAATATCCCATACAGGTGCTGGTTCATGTCCTGGCTGTTCTACTTCTGATCTAGCTCCCTATTCATGGCCTGGGAAAGCAGTGGGGGATAGCCCAAATTTGGGGGCCTCTGCATTCACATGGGCTCCTGGCTTCAATCGCTCAGCTCTGGCCATTGTGGCCATTTGGGGAGTGAGTCACTGGATGGAAGCCCTCTCTTTTTTCCTCCCTCTCTCTGCAAAACATGTCTTCCAAATGAAACTAGTTATTTTAAAAAGATCCAAGATGATCCAATATAATCCCTTTCTTCAAGGAACTTGCCGGGGGGCAAGAAGGGCAACCAAGACTCTCAAGCACAGGCAAAGTGGTAATGAAGATCTGCCCAGGGGCAGGAGGCCAGAGCACAGGTGAATGGGCCGAGCAGCTTTCCTCCCTTCACAGCTGTGCGCCTACTCGGGCTGCCATGACAGAGGCTCACAGTATCATCAGCAGGAATGTGCCTTCTCCAAGCTGAAGTCCAAGACAAGACGCCTCAGGCCGAGGCTGCTGCAGGCTGCTGAGACATCTCTCCACTGGTCACCAGTGACCTTGTCTCACTGGGCATCAACAGGGCAGTGCTGAGCACAGCTTTCTGGAGCTGCTGTGTGTATCTAAATGTCCTCTTATAAGAATTCCACTCCGATTGGGTGAGGGCTCACCCCAACAGCCTCGTGTGAACTTAATTAGCCCTTTTCCTAGTCTATTCTGATTGCCATAGCATAGGCACAGAGGTAGGGTACACACAGCCTGCCAAGTCCCATGAGGTGTACAAAATCATTTTCTCTGGCCCTGCCAAGGCAGCTACAGCTGGTACTCAAAATTAAGTAAATCAAAGCAGGCTCATTTTTAATTTGACACTTTGGTATTGCCCATGAATGAGGTTATAAATAGCTAAATGGGCTTTGGTAGACCAAAGGTGCCCCCTCCTTTTTCCCTCCCCTCTATAGACACTGGGTGGTTTACATAGCAACGGTCCATCACAGCTCTCGAAGCTACAGGGTTCAAGTTTAAAGCAGTGGGATCCCACATCCTTGCCCACAGTCAGCTGAGTGAGGGGTGGGGGAGTTCTCTGAGGATGTCTCTGCTACATGGGCATCATCCCATGCATGAGGGGGCGCTCCTCCTAATATACTGTATTGGGGGTTAGGAGGTCAGATAACGGACTGAGAGAAGGAACAAACTTTCCGCCCACGGCACTGCTTGAGAGCCAAAGTTCAAGGGACCAGGGTGGCCAGGGCTTCCACTTCAGTCTTTACATGTCACCGTCAAGTCCCCAACAGCGGCCATGGCTCACGAAGAGATCCCAAGTCTGGATCCCAAGTCAGATGGTACATTCTGGGCTCAGCCCCAGCACCAGCCCCTCAGAGTGTGTGATTCTGAGGCAGAGGGTGCTGCCCCCCTGCCGTGCCCAGCTGCGGCATGACTCACGTCAGTAAAGGACACGCTCCTGGAGACACGATCAGTAACCGCCAGCTTTCCCACAGAGGCCTCGCGTGCAGGCGCTTCCAGTGTCAATGACATCACCGTCTGTTCTGCAGGGCTAGCCTTCATTTTGCCTGGCCTCTGGACCCTCCTCTGACCTCAGAGTTTCCCTCTTCCCTACAAAGTTCCCACAGGGTCATGCAGCTTTCTCTCTCCATCTCAGAGGAGACAGAATTGTGTGTTCTGAGAAACCAAGGGACTGGGGCACTCCCTTGCTTTGGGGCCAGCATTGCAGTACAGCTGGTCAAACAGATGCCTGCAATAATAGCATTACCGCTAAGCACCAGTTCAAGTCCTGGCTTTTCCACTTGCTCTCTGCTAATGTGCCCAGGAAAGCAGTGGAAGATTATCTCGATGATCGCTCTGTCACCGATACATGGGGTCTCAGATGAAGTGCCTGGTTCCAGACTTTGGCCTGGCCCAATCTTAGTCATCATAGCCACTTAGGGAGTGAACCAGCAGAGGATCTCTTCCCCCATCTCCTATTTCCTTAACTTTGCCTTTTAAATAAATTCATTTTTTAGAGCAGAGCGAGAGATCTCCCAGAGATATGGTGAGGTCTCCCAGCCTCTGGCTTATTCCCTCAAATGCCTACAATGTCCAGACTTGGGCAAGGCAGAAGCTGGGACCAGGAAGTTGGTCTGGGTCTTCCATGTGGGTAGGAAGAACTCAATGACTTTAATTCTCATCTTTAGCCTTGCAGAGTATGTATTCTGATGCTGAAATTGAGAGTAGAGCCAGGCATGAACCCAGGCCCCCGATCATGATATACACATATCTCAAAAGGTGGTTATACCAAACACCAACTCCCAATGGCTGCAGTTTTAGAATAGGGATATTTCTTTCAACCAAAAGAATAAATGACTTAGGATAGAATTTTGTCTGTTAGCATTTGGCATATAGTGATTGCTCAATAAATAGAAACCAAAAGAAGGAATGTTCTCTTGCCCTTCTGTTGCTATTATTATTATAACCATGGTTGCCTAAATCTATTCCCTGCCTCAAGCCTAGCTCTGCTCATCAAAATATCTCTCCACGAGCCCAGAGGGTTTGGCTCATCCTAAAATCTGAGTTTGATCACGTCCCTTCTTTGCTGTATTAATCAGCACGCTTCAGAGAAACAGAAGCCCCACAATCAACAGAGAGAGAAAAATCTAGTGGACTGTGGGACAAATATGATGTGTGAACACTGGCAGGCTGGAGAGCCAGGGAAGAGCTGCCATCATCAATCAAGTTCAAGGGCAGTCTGAAGGCAGACTGTCTGCTCCCATTGGAAACTTCAGTCATTGCAGTCAGTGAGGGCTTCGGCTGATTAGATGATGCCCAACCATTCTAAGGCAGATAATCTCTTTCAGTCAAAGTTTGTTCATTCAAACATTCATCTCTTCTAAAAGAAAAAAAAATCCAAACACAGGAGGATCATACACTCCCCAAGTCAACACAGAAAATCCATCATGTACCTGTCCAAATGCCTCTGGCCATTACACAGCACATGTCCCATGAACAGCTAATGTGCTTGAGTCACAGCCTCAGTACTGCATGCTCTGGTGAGGGAACTGCCAGCAATTCTCCTTTGTACAGCATCCTGTTCCTTAAATCCATGCACAAATATTTACTGAGCCTAATACACACTGCACTGTTTCAGCACAGGAAACATAAAAGTCAACTCTTCTCAAAGTTTACATCTATCGTTATTGTTGCACTCATCACATTCCGTGACAACATTCCCCATCCTGCATTGCTCTGACCACACAGATCTTGTGTGTCTGTCTGTATTCTCTACTGCATGGGTGTAGTCTCTGACCAGAGGAAGTGGTCGTCCCCTTGAACCAAAGGGACACTGTGGGGAGCGGCCAACCCCACACGGACGAGAGGCTTCAAGATGGCGGCTGGCCGAGTGCCAGGAGGCAGGATTTGTCCCACCAGTAGGCAGGCAGGAAGTCACAAGGATAGGCTAATTCTCCCTCGCTGCGATTGCTGGCCTATCAGATAGCGCCCCGTGGACCACGGGGAGAAGTGATTTGTGGAGAACTGTATATAAGCAGCCTGCTTTTGGCAATAAAACTCTTTTTCGTTCGTTTGTGTGTGTGTTCGTTCAGTGTGTGTGTGCCAGTTAAAGTGGCGGTTCCTGTTTTTACCAGGCCCTAGAAATTCCTCGTCATTTTAGTGTCGCTGCAGGGCGGCGACAGGACACCAACCCAGACATTCTGCTCCTACTGTTGTGGTCTAAGGCAACTAGCTCAGGGTCATGACTTGGAAGCCAGGCCCTCCCCACCCACATCTCACCTATCATCACCTATAACCTCAGAGGGGGCAGTATTGCCACTCACAAGCCCCCAAAAAGGCCCCGCAGGGAGCAGCTCTCCCTCTTGATAGTGTGCTTCCCTCACTCTAAGTCTCGGCCTCCTCAGTATCTGCTTACTCTCGGGCTTCCCACGGACAGACTCTGAGGACATGTGAGCCCTGAGCATGGTCCATGTGTGTCAGTGCTCCTCACCCTCTGTTCACTGCTTGAGCAAGTCAGCAGAGATGCAAATGCCAAGATCTTTGTATTTGTAACTTGTGTACTTTCAGAAGTTCCAGGAGAGGTGAGCCGTAGCAGTCATAGAATGTGGACAGAGAAGCTAAGAAAAGATGAATGTTTACAGCTTTGTAAGTGTGTCCAGGTTGTTCGCTGCATGTCTCAGGGTAACTTACATAGCTGGGGAAGCAGGAACATGGATCATCAGTTGAATGGATGAACTTCAGAGTAATGACCATTTGTTCCTCTTAAGGTTTCGATTCAGACTGGATTGCCTCTTGGACTTGTCATTTGCTCATTTCTAGTGGGCCCTGACATCACCAAGCTTGGTTAATAAAGACTCCTTAATACATCCTAGGCTGATCTGGCATGATCTCTCTCTCTCGCACCTGCAACACTATCAGCAAACTGCTGCTCATACTCTTTTCTAATCCACTCACTGACCTTTGCATGCTAAGGTACAGGTGACCCATCAGAATTTGCTTTTGTAAGATGTAGAAGTAGCGAACAAAAAATGATCCAGAACATTCACTAGCCTAGGATAGCAGACACCTTTTCATTACTACAGGCTATGGAGATACAATGACCAGAAGTCAGAGTTTGTTTCTATGAGAACTCTGCAGATCATGGCTGATTTCAAGATGGAGAGAACAACAGGCCAAGTAACGCAGTGGGCTTGAAAGAGAAAAAGAGAGAGAAAGTTAGGGAGAGATCTTCCTTCTGCTGGTTAACTCAACAAATACCACAATAGCCAGGGCCTTGCCAGGCCAAAGCCAGGAGCCTGGAACTCTGTCGGGGTTTCCTATGTAGGTGGCAGGGTCCAGATACTTGGGCCGTCTTTTGCTGTTTTTCCAAATACATTATCAGGCAACAGGATCAGAAGTGAAGCAGCCAGGACACAAAATGGCCTATCAACAGGGGTTGTTGACTTTGCAGATGGGAGTTTAGCTAGCTTTGCCACAACATCAGTCCCAGCTATAATAGTCTTATCATTTGTCTGGTTCCCCCAAGTGGAATTCTTCTTTTTAAAAAAATTGATTTATTTTTATTACAAAGTGAGATACACAGAGAAGAGAAGAGACAGAGATGATCTTTCATCCGATGATTCACTCCCCAAGTGACTGCAACAGCCAGGGCTAAGCCGATCCAAAGCCAAGAACCAGGAGCTTTCTCCAAGTCTCCCACGTGGGCGCAGGGTCCCAAGACTCTGGGTCGTCCTTGACAAGGAACTGGATGGGGAATGGGGCTGCCAGGATATGAATCAATGCTCATATGGGATCCCAGCACGTGCAATGCAAGGACTTTCGTTGCTAGGCTGCCATGCCGGGCCCCCAAGTGGAATTCTTAATGAGAAAAGATCCTGGCTTGTTCACTTCTCAGAAACCTCTCAGGAACATGGAGATTGTTAAAGCAACACAGTTCATTGCCCACCACTGCCTAATTGCCACCCATCAGGATCAGAGAAAGCCCAGCTTCCCACAGCTTTTTCTATGCAAGAGGTACTCGCATCTAAGGTGCTTTGTTCCAGGCCTCCTTATCAGGGGAGGGCAGTCATTGCCCTCCGTAGGTGAAGGCTCTTTGCCATGCAGTTGGGTTTCAAATGCAATTTGCAGCTGCTCCCCGTCTTGACCACAGGCCACATGGCAACCGGCTAGCCCAGTGGCAGAGCCAAGCCACACTGAGCAGCTCATCTGTGAATCTTATTCTCCTATTACAGCAACATCTGCTAGGTTCATTTTTCCCCCTGCAGGGTAAGGCAAAGAAAAATGCCACAGACTGGCTTGCTGGTTGGAAATGAAAGACTTTCCATTGATCTGAGCCATTTGCTTCTGAATAGCAATGTAAATGAAGTCATTCTGCAGCTAGCGCCCCAGCAGCCAGGGAAGCCTGGCTCCACGACAGGGCTGTCTGTGCTCAACCCATCCTGGTACTAGGGAGGACTTGTGGGCAAGCACACTGAGTGGCTGATGTCTAAGTTCCCTAGACACTAAAAAATGGGTGCGATCTAGGGTCATGAAGCACTTCTAGACCGAAGGGACCAGACAATCCTGAAGTAGATAGCAAGATTCTATCACTTCAATCTCCAGGAGGAAGTGGCTCAGTCTATAGAAAGGCAATCCCAGTTGAAGGCATTCATTCGTACAGCTTTGTCCCTCTTCGAACTTTCTCCTGAATTTTCATTTGGGGGTTCCGAATTTGATTATAAATATCCATCACTGAAAAAAATGTATGCTAGTTATCATTAACCAGGGTTGCAATATCCAGAGCCAGGATCTAGTCTGTAGGAAATGATCCCACTCATCAAATGGATAAAACTAAGTGGAAGAGCTAGTTGTCGTGGATGCATGAATAAGCTACAAGTCTCCCTGGTGTAGCCTGAATTTGGCATCACATTCACATAGCAATGTGCTCCAGTCAATAAGGAAGTCACTAGTGATGGAAAAACGCCAGCCAGTGGTAATCCACCTCAAGCACACACCCCCCAGATGATAATCCATGTCTCAGCGATAGCCATGTAACTGTAATGAAGGCATATTCTCTTCCCTTTTTATATCGTAACTGATATAATGGGTTACCTGAAGCGAGTCTGGTGAGAGGTGCTGCTTGCTTGAGTTTCAGGAATCTGCTTGAGATGACATGACTTGGAGTGACAGACTTCATGTCCAACTAAAGAGAAAGCATGCAGGCATCAACTGTGTGCTCCGTTAGCCAGAATCCCCTTCCTGGCTAAGCCTGGGTCCCCTGGTGGACCACCACCACAACAGGCTGAGGCCCTGCCTCCTTGTCATTGGACCAGGTCCACTACTGCTTCCAACCTTGTCCTGCAGCTGCCCCTCCTTTCCTTCCTTCCTTCCTTTTTTTTTTTTAATTTATTTATTTTTATTGGAAAGTCAGATTCACAGAAAAAAGGAGACAGAAAATCTGCGGGTTCACTCTCCAAATGGCCACAACAGCCCAAGCTGAGCTGATCTGAAACCAGGAACCTCTTCTGGGTCTCCCACATGCATGCAGGGTCCCAAGGCTTTGGGCCATCCTCGACTGTCTTCCCAGGCCACAAGCAGGGTTGGGAAGCAGGACGGGAAGTGGAGCAGCCAGGACAGGAACTGGTACTCATATGGAATCCCATTGCTTGCTAGATGAGGATATAGCCATTGAGCCCTCACCCTGGGCTCCCTTTCAAAAGCGTTCTTGCTGAATTTTTTTGAAGGAAAGAGTATTTTTGGGGCCCAGAGATCGTTTTTCTCCCAAGACGGCCAGCTTCTTGCACTTACCTGCCCTCTTGTCTCTGGGGGGTCAGATGTCCAGTGACAAGCAGTAAGGACCTGTTGGTTTTGCTCAGTACCAGCTTGCCCAGCATTCCCTTAGAGTAAATTTTTAAAAATCCAACTCTCTTTGTCCCTGATCAGTTACCTCCTGTGACGATACATGCATATAAATTATGTCTCCAAAACAGATAGGTTGAAGTGCTAAGCCTGCTTTCTATGAATGTAACTTTACTTGTAAAGTATTTGCATGGAAATAAAATTAAGATGTAAATTAAGATGAGGTCACGTATATACACATATACAACAAATAATAATGGTATGGGGTAGGCAGATAGCTAGCTTAGATATTCTGGGATGGAGGAATCTATAGGTTCTAAGCCCCCATCTATGTGTATTTCTGTTCTACTCATCGATCAAAACACATATGTGTTTTATCTGAGACCTGTGGGGGAAGGCACCATGAAAATACAGCTAGGAAACTCCATGTGGGATTTATGGTAGAATCTTGGAATACCCAGGCTGCTTTGTGTCAGTAAGGGAAAACCCCCCACCTCATAAAAGGAGGTGCTACAAAGTGCTGTGTGTCTTCCACCGGAGAGTGGAAGAGGTGCTGGGTGCTCTCTGTATCCCCCCCCGCCCTTTCTTCTCATGAGCCAACTGCCCACTCATGATGGGGATACTTCTGTGTGGAGCAACACATGCCCATGTATGTTTGTGTGTGGGGGGATGGCTATATGTGTTCGCTTTCTCACCTTTTAAATAGAACGTACCTTATTTGTGTCAGCACCAAGAGTCCTCTATTTTGTGCATGGCAAGAGCCCAGAATAAAAATTAAATCCTATTCCCCTACAGCAACCATAGACACAAACTACATTCCAGACCAAATGAACCAAACAGGCATTTCTACAATATTTCATCCAACAGCTGCTGAATGCACAAGCAACATTTTCCAGGATAGATAATAGATTGGGCTCCAACACAAATCTTCACAAACTCAAGAGGACTGAAATCATACCAACTATCCTTTTTCAAAATAAAAATATTTTCCTCTTATTTGAACGGGAAAGAGACATCAATCTTCCATCTGCCTCTTCACTCCCCAAAGCTCCACAACAGCTAGGGCTGAGCCAGGCTGAAGCCAAGAGCAGGGAACTCAACCCAGGGGTCCCATGTGGGTGACAGAGAACCAAGTCCCCAAAACAAACACACAACTAGAACTGAGTAACTGCAGGAAATGAGGATGCTCTACAAACACATGGAAATTAAACAACAGTTCCTGAATACTCACCGGGTCCGTGAGGAAATTAGAAGGGAAATTTAAAAATTTCTTGAGACGAATAACACACATGCCATGCCAAAGCCTGCAGGACCCAGAAAAAAAAAAAACGTTCTAAAAAGAGGTGCTTATAACCATAAATGTCTGACATATAAACAATAGAACACTGCACCGCACGATGTAGAAAAAAAAAACGAAGAACAAAACTCAAAACAAAAAAGAAGTAATAAAGATTAGAGCAGAAACAATAAAATAGAAACTAGAAAAACAATACAAAAGCTCAACGAAATGAAGAATTGTTTTTAAAGATAAAATCAATAAGCTCTTAGCTACACTGTGAAACAAAAGGGAGATTCAAGTAACCAAAATGAGAAATAAAAAAGATACTAGCAAATACACATTCTTAGTCTCATCCAACTTAACAAGACTGAATCACAAAAAGAGAAAATCTGAGCAGCCAACAGAGTGAGAAAATTGAATCAGTAATAAATTCTCCCATCAAAGAAAAATCTAGGGTATGATGACCTCACCCCTGAATGCTACAAAACATTTGAAAAGGAGGACACATTTCCAAACTCATTCGAAGAGTCCATGTTTACCCTGATACCAAAATCATCAAGGACTAAAAACAGGACGCACAAACCAGTATCCCTGATGAACTTAGACACAAAGCTTTTCAGCAAGATGCTAGTAAACCAAGTTGAATGGCAGATGATAAGGATTATTCACCATAACCAAGGAGGAGTCATCCCAGGGACGCAAGAACAGTTCAAATCACAAAATGTGATCTCACAGAACGAAGGATCAAAAAGTATATGGCTGTCTGAATAAATGCAGGAAAAGCCTCTGTCAAAGTGTAGCCTGCCTTCGTACTAAAACTCCCAGCAAGAGAACAGCTCTGTGGCACAACAGATTGAACTCCACCTGCAGCAACAGCCAGTTCCAGAGTGGGAACTGCCTGATTCTTGCTGCCTTGCTTGCAGTTCACCTCCCTGCTCATGTGCCTGGGAAAGCAGCTGGCCCTGGCCCTGCCTCTCCTGTGGGACACCAGGCTGGAGTTCCAAGTCCCAGGCCCTTGGCTTCAGCTCGGGCAGTTTTTGTGGCCAAGTGGGGAGAGAATCAGCAGATGAAGATCCTGCATCCTGCCTGCCTGTCTCTCACTCTCTCTAACTCTGCCTTTCAAATAAATAAATCTGTAAACACACCCCCCCACACACAAACACACCTCATCAAATTAATATAGAAGAAATAGACCTCAACATAAGCAAGGTCATATAAGACAACCCACACCATACCAGATGGGGAAAAATTAAAAGTTTTCTCCCTAAGATCCGGAACAAGACAAGCCGGGCCCGGTGCTTGCTGGAACATGTGGGAATCTGATCTGGGAATACCTCAAAGTTTCTTTGGTGATCTCCCCAATCGAACTGCTGGACTCAGAGCCCTGGCCAGGAGAGGACGGAGGACAGAACAGGTCAATCAACCACCTCAGCTAAATGTTGGGCAGTGAAATACTGGGCAAATGAAGACTCTATGATGGACTGTGACAATCAGTGGATTCTTCAATGACCTAATCGAGCTGGGAGTGGTGAGACTGGCAGCGATCCATAACTGGAGGACTATCTCAGAGCATGCCCCACATCCGGGACTTTGGGCGGGTGGGAGACTGGGTGGGGATTCTCCCTCAATATCCCCCTTCACCTCAGATACATAAATAGTATAATAAAAATATATATTAAAAAAAGAATACATATTCTGACCTCTTCCACTTAGCTTAGTACAGGAAATAAAATGGGGAAGAGAGGGAAAATGACACATTGGGCAAGTTCCCATCATAAGAGAGCTTTTTCAAATTCTACAGAAACTCGAGGCCATTGCCTGGGATATATTAACAAAACAGATCATAGAGCCATAGTTGTTACCCACCAGACTCATTAGCCTACGGGCTTGGCCCCGGCTCACCCACTGGCCAGATTCTGAGCTGTCGCTGCTGCCTGCCCAGCGGAAGGAGAACAGGGGGCAAAAGGATGAATCAGAGGAGCAAACGGAGACATCCTGACACAAGCCTAACATGTCCACATTCCCCGAACGTGTCACCTGTAGCTAGGACAGGACACCCCCCACAGAGCCAGAAAGAAATGAGCTAAATTAGAACACCAGAAGGGCTCCAGACACTTCAGAAGGAACCAGGCTGTGCTTATACTTATGGAATTTATCCCTAAATTGTCTTGACCCCCCCAAAGAGCCCTTTCAGTTAGCAGAGTTACAACAGAATCGGCCCCAACAGTTAAGTGTCACATAGCACTGCGCAATCAATGCAGCCAGTTGATCATAACTCCCATGTTCCCTTCAGTCGTGATAGTGAACAAATCAGTTATGGTTCAAAGACCTTTCTAGGAATCTTCCGTGTGGTGGGCATGAATGCCAGCCCCTCAGGAAACAGTGAGCCGCAAACGAAAGCTCCAACCCACCTGACCAATCGAAAATCCCTGGGTATGGCATGTCTGTGTCTATGAGACGTGGGGGTGGTGCCTGTACTTACTGTGTGTGGCCTGGGATGTGTACACAGGCACTACGTTAACCAGCGGGCACACCTCTCCTCGTCCATCTAGCCCACTGTGTAAAGCCCTTTGCACCCTGGGAGGAGTCTGCAGACTCAGCTCCACCACAGCCAGAACTGAAACAGCTAGCCTGGGGTTGATCAAAAAAGATGAACTTGCATGAACTGGGGTGGGAAAGGCAAGAATGTTTTCAGTTTCTGTTTATGGAAAGGAGGAAAGAGAGAGACAGAGAGAACCTCTTCCATCAATTGGTTCATACCCAAGCTGGAATTGAGCCAGGATAAATCCAGGAGTCAGGAGTTCCATCCAGGTCTCCCACTCGAGGGTCAGGAACCAAAGCACTGTGCCATCCCCTGCTGCCTCCCAGAGCGCAGAAAGCTGCTAACCAGGGATTTCCAAGAGAAAATGGATTCGGATTTGAGTGTAGTATGTGTTGAACAACAGCGCCATCTCTTGGATATTTTAAGGAAAATAGCCAATCACTCAATGTGAAGCAAGCGTTTCTGGAATGGGAAAATGCCAGTAGCATATTTTGAAGCATTTTTCTTGGATTTATCGGAAGTGGCCACCTCATCCCTTAGAGCCAGCTTTCCCAAGGCTACAGTTCCCTCTCCCAATCCAGTCTGCTTCCCTCGCCCACCCTCTCGCTTGACCCTACTCTTAAAACCCCTGTCCCTCATCTTCTCAAGACTGTCTAGAGCCCAAGGCATTGGGGTTCTGTGACTGTGTTAGAGACATCACTCTGTTCTCATGCACTAAAGGATTCAAACAAGACAAAGGAGTTTCCTCCAACCACGTCACCTCAAGGCTCCAGCCTTGGTCAAGAGGCCCTTGAGTGGGAAAGGGATCGGACAATAAAGGAGGAATGGAGACCAAAGAGGAAACACCTCTGCAAGGTTTCATCAAGTTAGCATCAGAGGGGAGCATGACTTGATACTGATGCTTCATGGACGTTTCCAGAAAAATGTCGTGTGAAGGCTCAGAAACTTATCCCCCACAAACCACCCTGGTGTTGCTCCCGGAGAGTCCTTGGTACTCTTTCATAGACCACCATGACATAACAGGTCTTCAGGACTTTCATGAGGCTGACTAAAGCTTTATTCTCCCTTGACTTCAATCTTCATCCCCAGTCACTTTCCCACAGCTTGGCTACACTCCAGGTGAAACAACTGAGGCACCTCAATTAGAAGCTAATCTTTAAAAAAGAAAGATGACTCAAGAGTTCTGTGTTTAAAAAAAGTGCAGGCCCCATATGGCTAAGAGTTCCCAATGGCCCACAGCTGCAGACAGATGCACAGCTGCCCCCTTGCTGGAGGGACCTAAGTCCCTTTGGCAGCTGGCCTCCGGTCCAGGCCACAGTTCTTCCAACCAGGTGACTCTATCGCTGACCTTCAAGATGGCCATGTGAGGACCGTGGCTTCTAGGTTTTTCATTCGGTTTTGGTTTCTTTGGCCCAAGGGGCCTGAACTGTAATCCTAACTGGATTAAGAGGAAGGACTGATAAAATACAAGAAACTTTTTTTCTTTTCAAGCTTATTAACACTCACTTGAAATTTTTCTCCCCTCTTTCATACTTCCCCAGGAAATTCAAGCCTGAGTAGGTTGAGTAATGTCACTAAACCTTAGAAAGGGGGCTGGCAGGGTGGCATGCAGGCTAATTATTGGCCTGTGGTGCTGGCATCCCATATAGAGACTGGTTCAAGTCCCCGCTGCTCCAAACACTTCATTGTCTGAGTTTTAATTAGATTTTTGGTAATACAGACAACCAACATAAGATATGCAAACAGCCTTATTTTAGTTCTTCGTGATAACCTGAGGGTCAGGGTTCCAGCATATAAATGATGAGTGATTCTACCCATAGCAGTTGGCAGTACCAGTTGGTGCCACCTTCTGGGGAAGGTGAGGGAACATTCTTAGCTGTGATCTAGGGGTGGAGGCTGGTTTGTGCTCACCCTTGGGGACCTGATGACAACTCGATCCATCCCACTGACCTTCCTGGATCAGGCTGACCCTTTGGAGTTCTGGTGTGGCCCTGTTAACTCCAGCATATGGAGATAAGATCCTGGGGACAAATTCATCTGACTGCAAATGGTATCTGAGAGGAAGGGGTAGGCAAACCTATGGGAGGCGAGAAACTAAACAATTTTATCAAGTCTCCTGAAAACACAGAACCAGAGCATTAGCCAGGCAATGCAAACCACTCCAAAACTCACGAGACCATGCGCTCATTTCTTTGAAGTCTAAATCCACCCTGTGCTGACTTTAGCTAAATCAACGATGATCACATTCAGCCTTAGTTAATAGATGACTTGCTGTCTCTGCTAGAAACGGGTAACTTCCCAAACTGTTGGTTCCCGGCCATCCACCAGGGGGCAACCAAAGACCTTTCAGAGGCTGCCTTCCTAAGGGGACAGACCAAGTGTGGTGTTCGGCTCAGAGCAATGCTGTGAAAGTTGGAATCCTTAATGCTTGACCCTCAGTGTAACAGTCCTATTGTGAAGTTACACAAAAATGTGTGGATATTTACAATAACCAAGAACTAGGTTCTTCCCAGGACAGCTGTTACATCTTGGGAGAGATCTAATGGAACCCTTCCGGCGCTGCCATTGGTGGAATCATGCAACAAGCCTGATCCGCTTCTCCATGACCAGTCCTTCAAATGTCTGCCTCAGGGTCCCTCGGCGCCTTCTTTCCTCCAGAATAAACACCATGATTGGCTCCACAGCTCTCCCCTTGTACTAGTGATGATATTTTCTGTAGTAAGTTCTAGAAACAGGCTCTGGCTAGCCTTAGCAGAGGTGTCTCCCAGGGAAATGAGTAGCCAGGACTTGAAATGGTGCTCACATGGGTGCTCACATGCTGCACCACGGGCAGCAGCTTAATCCACTGTGCCACAACACCAGCCCCTTTTCTTTGGGAGAGAAAGCTTACTGTATGGTCCTTCACAGCTGCCTTCGTTGACGGATTCTCTCCCTTTCTGCATAAGGACTTCCGTTGTTATAACTGCTTCAGGGCACAAGGCCCCCTCTCTCCCCAGCCTCAGGCATCTCTCTCCCTGGAGGTTCACCACCTTGGAGCTGAGAGCTGGGAAGCACCACGCAGCATCCTCTATCAGAGCTACCAAGTCAGTTCCTTGGAGTCCCTTGTCCTGGGTGTCCTCTGGTGCAGGCTAAGCCTACGCCTTTTCTGAGTGAGTCCCAGGAGTGGCAGGAAGCACATCAGCATGTTCACTTCTCAGCCCTGGTGGGACCTACAACTCAGCCACCCGCTTCCTGGCCGCCGCGGGTTGGCAAGGAACCTCAGCTGTCAGGGAAAGTCTGCTGCCATGACGAGAGAGCCAAGCTTCCCTACCACTCGTGTTATCCGCATACTAAAAGTGAGCTTGCAATGCCCCTGCCCCCATTTGCCTGGTGTTCTGTCACGCCCCTTAGCTTGGGCAAGCGCACCTCTTGCACCCCCCTGGGCCCTGTGTGCTCACCCTGAACTGCTGCTCCTAGTTGTGTGGGGTTTCTCCGGCTTGGCTCCCTGCCAAGCCCACCCACCCTACTGCTCTCCCTTATCCATGCATGTGGCGTCATGCAGCAGGGAGCCCCCATGGGCAGCAGAGCAGACATCAGCTGGGAAGGATTGGCCCACACTGAGTCCCATGTCCACTGAGCTATATGGAGGTGCTCCGAAGAGCCTAGGCTGCTTCCCTTGGGAGAGCTCATTTCCAGAATCTTAGTCACACAGTGTGCTCTCCCTCCAGGCGCCCTTTCTGGCAGAGCAGCCATAAGGTCCCCTCAGTAGGAGCGGGTTTGTCCTTATCTGGACTGTGTGTGTTACGGTTAATGTTCCAGTCACACACAGGATAGAATAGGGTTCTCTGGATCTCTCAGAAAGCCACAGAGCCAGTCCTCAGGCAGTCCCAGCTGGCACAGCTCTCAGGGTCTACCCTCTGGAGCTTTGCTTGTCAGCACAGGAGGCCTTAGCAGGCATGGCGGGAATAGCGCTTGCACGGAGCAGGTGGCCCTTCCTCTCCGGCTGTGGCCCCAGCGCCCCCTGCAGGGGACAGCTCACTGACAGGATCTGTACTCAGGAGCTGGCCAGTAGCTCAAGATTCCATCCCCACAGCTCTGGAACAGGTACCTGGATCCAGAGGGCAGGGTGGAGAATCCTGGCCTCTTCCTCTTAAGGCTTGACCTGTGTGCCCTGGCAACCAGGGTCTGCAGCCAGAGCCAAGCAGTGAGGGGGTAGGCAGGAAGACATAAAGGCATTGGGAGTCTGGTGAATTCAGTTCCACAGCAAGACTCTTCGAGGCCCTCAAAAAACCCCTACTCTGTTGAACGTTTGGCATAAATAAGCAATGGAATTTATCCCATCGTTAATTACCTCTGGAGCTTAAAGTCTGAAATGATCTGCACTTGAAATTTTTAAATTCAACTATTTTAACATAAAGAGAGGAGAACCCTGACACAACATTAAGATAGTTATCACTACTTCAAAATAATAATCCATCCTTTCTGTACAGAGAGAGGCATTCCTTCCTAAATGTGAGGGTTTGTGTTCTGCAGACCTTCCTTCTTGTCGAGCTATGACAGCAAACGGAGTAAGATCTGGGGCTGCAATCATGCTTAAGTGTTTAAGCCATTGCCTGTAACACCAGCATCCCAGATTGGAGTATCCGATCGAAACCCAGCTATCCCACACGTTCTGATCCGGCAGTCCGTTGGAGGGCCTGGGCCAGCAGCTGAAGACTGGACCAAGGACTCCCATGGGGCAGACCTGAATGAAGTGCTGGGATCATGGCTTTGGCTTGGATTAGCCCTGAGCTTCGTGGCCATTTAGGGAGGGAGACCGTGGGTAGAAGATCTTTCTCACTCTTTTTATCCATCTACTTTTCAAATCAATGAAATAATCTTTTAAAAATTGAGAAAAATATCAACTTAAACTTTCAACGTTTCTGTATCTCTGAAAATTAAGATTTTCCATCAACATAAATATTAGGATATGTCCTATTCTAATTCTCTTTCAAAAAGGGATGATTCTTTTTTTCTGAGTCAATGCACTTTCCACTGTTTAGAGATTTAACGACTTTGGAAAGGATGACAACATAGAGAACAGTTGTTTTCCTGAACACTCACTCTAATGTGACAACATGCCGGTCTGAATATTTGTTTCTGCTCCAAAACAAAGGCAGGTATTCAGACGTCATCACTAATCAGGTGGTACCGAAGAGGCAGGTGGGTGACACAGGGTTGGGGAGGGTCTTTGGAAAGCAATTAGGTCCCTGGGCAGGAACCATCGGGAGTGAAAGCAGCGCCTTACAAGATTCCCCAGGGAACTTGCTGGTCTCTTCCAAGCACGAGGAGTCAGGGAGAACCAGCAAGCTGCCCTCGCCAGACAAAGTCACCTGGCACCTTGATCTTGGATTTCCCAGACTGCAAGACTGTGAGAACTACATGTCTGCCCTTTTTTTAAGTCATCCTGCTTCTGACCACTAATTTTATAGCAGCCGGAACAGCCTGAGGATGCCCAAATATGTTTTTAGATTCTTACTGTTCTAGTATCACTAACGGCACAGCAAATGTGGAACTGCCTCTTTCTCCTGTGGGAAAGCACTTCCTCTCACCCATCCAGAACTCAACAGAAAGGCAACTCCATCTAGAAGGCGTATGTGACTGCAACTGCAAGGACTGGGGAAAGGCCACCACAGCCGCTGCAGGTCCGGCAGGAGCTCAGGCACGCTGCTGAGAGAGATGGTGAGTGTCAGAGCTGGGGAGCCAGGCTCAGCCTCCTTGAGGGTGGAGGAATGGAGAATATGGTCGGTCCGGAGAGGTGGTGTGCTCGGACTGGTGTGGCTGCTGGAGCCAGGATGGAAGCACGAGTCTCCACTCGTGTGACTACTGTCTGAAGGAAAAACAAAAGCTAACCCACTAACCCTGGGTCTTAAAGATATGGAGAAGTCTGTGTGCCAGACATACAGGGCCTTAACAAGTCATCAACCAGCATGATGTTTTAACAACTACCCCCTGCAGAGTGGGGTGCTTTTGCTAGAGCATCCATGGGTCGGCAAGTTGGGGTGAGATCTACTGAGCCACTCTTGTGTGCTGCCACTTGGGTCGTTCATGAGGCTAAAGTCCTTCATGTTGCGTAGCTGGCTCTGCTGGCCCAGGAGTGACTCCCTCAACTGTCTGGCAGTTGCAGCTGGAAAAACAAATTGAGCTGGCGCTGACTCCCTCTCTCAATTGGCAGAATTAGAAGTCGAGTGTAGGGCCTTCCAAGTTTCAACAGAAAAAAATAAAATTGTCCTAAAAATAAAACTACAGAAAAACAAAATTAGTGTTGAAGGTACAAGAATTCAGGGAATATGGCTTCCATATGCTCTCTTTGAATTTATCACTTTGAAAAGGTAATGCTCCAGTTATTCCAACTGCGATGGGCTGATTGCTTTGTTCCAAAATACTTAGGTTCAAGTCCTAATCCCCAAATGCCTCTGGTTGTAATTGTATTTAGAGACAGGGCTTTTAAAGAGGGAATTAAGGTACAATGACGTCCTATGGAAGTACTTTAATCCAATAGGATTCCTCCTTACAGGAACAGGAAAAGGACTCACAGAGGAGGGCAGACCAGGTGGGGGGACACAGAGAAATGGGGTTTGTCTGGGGGTTCAACAAAGAGAGCTCTGAAAAAGTCACCCTGCAGCCACCTTGACCTTGCCTTTCCAGCCCCCAGAACTATGAGGAAACACAGTTCTGCTGTTTAACTTCCAGTCTGTGCTTTGGCAGCTACAACTGAGAACTAAACCAACCAAAAGAAATGGCAGAGAGGAACGGTAGGAGGAGGAGGGTGAGTATTGAACCATTTCACTTTAGGACTCCATGTGAACAGCCATGGGTAACTTGTTACATGTTGCTCAGTGCACAGTCCTGGCTTAGAGAGACCCAAGTCCAGTGGTGCCCAGCAACACTCGTCTGGGGTGAGTCAGTTGGATTCTCCTGGCCACACCTGGCTCCATGGTGATAAGTGACTTTTCAAAGCAGTTTTAGAGACCTCCAAACATTCCACACATGAACCTCGGGAATGACTGTGAGTATGAGGAGGTGGGGGGCAGAAGGGGACCCTTGTCTACCCCATGGACTCCTCAGTAAGATTTCTCTGAATATTCTTGCTGTGGGCCAAGAATGTCTGACCATCATGACCTGGGGCACCCCCAGTCACTTCGCTAGTCAGAAAGGGAATGGTGTTTGAAGGTGTGTTTTACCCGATCGGCCTTAAGAAAATGAAAAACTGGTTGATCACACATATGGGATTTGAGTGAGAGGGCAGTGGTAGCCCCCGTTTGCTTAGCCAAGCCCCACCATGCAGGCAAAAAGCCTCTTCCGGCTCTTTCTCTCTCAGCCCAGGTCCACCCTTGGGAAAAGGCTGTTACTGCTGGGCTCTGCAAGCTGACCTAAGAGACTGCATGAGGAGCAGGTGCCAACAGCTGTCTGGCCTCAATGCCTTCAGGGCCAGAGCTCAGAGCAACTGCTGGAATCGTCTCTCCAGAGACCATGGCACCAAAGCAAAACTTAGTGAGCATCTCCTCTCCCTGCTCTCCAGTTAATGGCTTCATTCCCACACAGAGCCTTCATGGAGCCAGAAATTCTCATTTACATATAAACACATGGTAAACAGCTTCTAAGAGGCTGACCTGGGGTTTTTCTTCAAACTGCTTTCCAAGAGTCTTCTGAAAGGCAACAGATCCCATGTGACAGACACCACTGCCTCATGTACCCTTTTATAAGTGCAACAGAAATTGTGCTCTCTCTGCAGGAGCTCTGGAAGGTTCTCGCTGAGATTATGGGGTATGTCCAAAGTGAATGTGTGGCTGGGGGGTGGATAACCACAGTTCTAGAAGAGGAATGAGAAGAGACTGACAGATGTTCCCCCCACCTCCAGGGAGGCAAATTCTCGAGGCAGCAGTTGACTCTTCTGCAGGAAATTTCAGAGGAGTTCATAGACCACCATGAGCTTGCAAAGAAACTGTTCATAAAGAGACCTCCAGCTGAGCTGCAGCAGGAGAGGGGAAATGCGGAAGCCACCCAGCAGACAGACTCAGAGAAACAAGCGGTACCCAGAGGACGGGGAGCCTGGAGGCCACAGGAAGTGGTCTGGGCTCCTCCAAGGCTCCTGAGGCAGCCAACATCAGACCCTGGAAGGCGGCCAGCATGACCCAGGTCTGTTTCGTTGACTTTCTAAAAGCTCCCTGGAGACCTAGCATTGGATGAGAATTAGGCGAGCAGCCAGTTGCCGGATGCAAGAAGGCCCTGTTCCTCTGAAAGGCCATGTGGTGCAGCTGGGATGCGGGAGAGCCTCTGCAGGGAGCGGGGCAGCAGGCCAGGGCTCTGGCCACTTGGGCCAGCGAATGTCACGGGGGGGGGGGGGGGGCTGGGCCGGCAGGCCATTACCGCACAAGTGCTGCAGAGTCCCAGAGGATGTCAGTGTGAGTCAGGCCTGCTCCCCTGCCAGGCTATCTGAGGCCAGCGGTACCTCATCAGCAGATGGGTAAGCCAGAGGATTGTAGGGGATGTTCACACTTGCCCCATGTGGTCAGGGAGAATTAGGCACTAACAACCCCCGAGAGGCAGAATCAAAATTTAACTCCCAGTAGAGGCCGGGGTGTCTAGTCATGGTTTAATATTTTCTGAACATCCATAGCGTTGCCATGTATCACTGATTTGTTCATTCATTTCATAAATATTTAACACCCACGTGGTGGAAACACCATCACCAACAATGGCAGCTCCATGTTCTGGCACTGCACAGAGCTATCTACCACGCAAGAGAACAGCTAGGATCATTGTCCCCACAGCACAGAACACTGACGGGACACATGATTCCTTTATCTATTTCTCACATGGTCCTTACTATGTACCTAGGCATGGCTCTCAGCCCGTAACAAATGTGAACAAGTTTAGTCTTTACCACAAGCCACAGTGAGGGAGATAAGGCACCATGGCATGGGCAGGATCTGCCCTGGATCACGAAAGGGCCTCCATCCGGGCCTGCGGGAAGTCTTGCTTTTCCTGACAATGGGAATGAAAGTGGGGCCATTGCATCTCCCACCTTCCTACCTTCAAAAGGGAAGGACGTCTCAGCTGCAAGAGCCATCGTGTCGCAATGATATGACACGCACAGAAGAGAAGGCCCAGAGATCCCGGCCAGAACCAAAGCCAGCAGCTTCCGCCCCTCAACTGGCTGCTAGGAAATGAACTCCTGTCTCAGCCATCTCCACCACTTGCATTCTCCGAGTCACACACCTTTTACACTGTAAGCACATCAAGGCTGAGAAGCATCAAACTCGTCCGGCCCCTCCAATTTCCCAGCAGCTGTGCCGCCCCAGACCCCCGTGGCAGCTGTGGTTTGACACAGGGACCACACTCTTTTCCCATTACCGGGGGCAATGGCAGCGATGCACAGAGACCGGCTGGCAGCCAGGGACCTGCTCTGTCCCACAGAGAGGATGAATGAGCCAACTAAGTGTGTTCAGTAGGGATCTGGGAGGTAGCCGGGAGGGTGAGAAAGGGGACAGCAGGGGCCGGTGTGGGGAGACTGGGTCAGGGAGGGCTCGCGGCTTTCCGAGTGAATGAAAAAGTGGGAACTTAAGAGAGCACAGCTGAAGGCTGCAGGCTGTGTCAGATGTCGGAGTGGGCCAGAGCAGGGCTGGGGGAGCACTCGGCTGCCAGGGCAGGCAGTACTAGGGCAGAGTTTCACAGCAACAAGGAAACTTCTTACTAGCGCCACACGTGGACAAATCTGAACAAGTCAGTCAAGAACCACTTTGCCGGTCCAAGTTCCTCACCAATAACATAAACATAAACTTCACCTTAGCCTACTTCTCACAACTTATCCTTTAAGAAACTCTGTTAATTCAGCGTAGGGCCATAGCAAGCAGTGGTGCCCGACACAGCTCCACATGGGTCTGTTAGATGCCAAGGCTTTTACAGTTTGGAACTGTTGAAGCTTTCCTAGGCTGCTTTCTCCCAAGTCCTGTGTCCTATCCCGCAGCTTCCTTCTAAAATATTCTGTGAATATTTTCTATATTTGCCAAAATAGCAAAATGTAACAAAGAGGAAGAAACACCTGATATTCCTACAATTCTGCCCTTGCTTTTCACCGTACAGAGTTCTGGGTTTGTGGTAAATGTAAATGCCTGAGGTTTATTCATGTAATATTTTACTGAATTTGAATGTTTTAACATGAAAATGTTGTCATCTTTCTCAATTGCGAACTGTTATTTAACAGCACAAATGAAATCAAGGACAAAGTAAGCTCCTTGGGGAAAAGCAATTGATCCATTGGTTAAGATGCTACTTGGATGCCTGCATCCTGTATTGGGTGGCCAGGTGCTCCTCCTTATTCCAGCTTCCTGAAAATGTACCCCCACCCCAGGAGGTAGCAAGTGCTGGCTTGCAGCTGGGTCCCTAACACTCATCCGGGAAACCTAACGTCACTTCTCAGTCCTTGCTTCAGCCTGATGTAGCCCAACTGTAGGAGCATTCAGGAAGTCCCTCTCTCCTTTCAAATAAACAGAAATAATCTAAAATGTTTCAAAAAGAGAAAGCAAACAGCCCCTTGACAGGCTCCAGTCCATTTCCTTCATAAGGGCTTCATTCTTCCTAGAGATCTTTGGAGGTAAAAATTCGTGCTCTGTCTTCAAGCAGGATGCCCACATAAATGACTCACTCCACCAGACAAGGCGACTCCCAGGAAGCCTACAGGCAAGTTCCCACAGCAGCCTGGTATGCCCAAATTAGCAGTAATTACGTCCAGTGAAAGGAACTTAGCTTGAAAGAACTATGGGTGTGACTTCTGGCACAGGCAATGGAATGGAATCAAATATAAAAAACCTGGGCATTTCAGAGCCCACAATGAAAACCCACAAAGGCTTTCAGCTCTGTTGACAAAGGTCTTTAGAGCCTGAACTAAAAGATAGAGAGTCTTTGAAATGTGAAAAGACTGCTGAGGCCTCCATTAACTTTTTGCAAGCAGGAAAGGTCTGGAAAACTGCGGGCACCAAGAAGAGCCCACTTTCCAGTGTCCCCTCAGCAAGGAGCAGAAGGATGATGGGAATAGAAGAGTCTCCTAGTAGCCCAGGCCAGAGCCGTGGTGGGGAGACCGAGGGTGACTTGCGGGGCAGCTGCGGCCTCTCGGGAGAGCTGCACCTGCATGCAGCTTGGGCTGCCCGGACAGCCTCCAGTTTCATGCAGGTTTCAGAACTAACACAACTTTCCCCTGTTTGAATGGCAGCATTTATTCTGATTTTTCTGTCCCTGCTTCAATGCTGAAGGTTCAATGTATGTGGGCCAATGAATTCGCCTTTCACGTCAGAGAACGCCGTATGCTGCCATTCTGAAGATACTGCGGTCCGCAGAAGTTTGTTTACTTTTTCAGCAGAATTTAAAAAAAACATTCCCCCAAAGACTTCTGCCCCTCATTTTCTCAACAGAAAATGGCTTCCTCAACAGAAAATTATCTAGTGATAGATAAATATCCAAGAGCCCTTGCTAGAGATAAACGTTCCTTGCCCTTGTAGTACGAGAAAGGAGGTGAGAGTTAGCCAAACCCACTTAATGCTCCTAGCCTGGGGAACCACCGCTGCTGGAAGAGTCTGAGCCGCAGGCTGCGCCTCCTGCTGCCACTGAGAGGCTTAGCTTTCTCAGGGATACAGAGATGTCTCAAGGGACGGTAAAGAGTGCTGATGTCAACGGAGTTGCAAGTGTGATTACATTTTCATTACCACTGACATAGGAAGATTATGTTGTGTGTTGTGTAGGTGTGCTTAATCCAATCCCATGCGCTTGTAAAACCAAGGATGTTTTTGAGCTAAGACAGAAATGAGGTGGAAAATGAAGTCAGAACGGTTTAAAGCACGACATGCTACTTTTGAAGAAGGGGGCCTGAAAAATTATGTCCAGCCAAGAGTCAGCAAGAAAACAAGTCGGCGAGAACACGCGGCTCTCCGACTGCAGGAAACTGAATTCTGGGTGAGCCTGGAAGTGGACGGAGGCTCCAGAAAGGTATCCATTCTCCCAACACCCTGACTGCAGCCTTGCAACACACTGAGCTGAGGACTCATCCGAGCCATGGTGGGGCTGGTGTGGTGGCACAGCACATAATGTCGCCACCTGAGACATCAGCTTCCCATTTGAGGACTTGTTCACATACCTGTTGCTCTACTTCTGGTCAAGCTCCCTATGAATGCAACTGGGAAAGGCAGCAGTGCTGGGGCCTTGGCCACCCTTGTGGGAGACCCGCATAGAATCCCAGGCTCCTGGCCCACCCTGGGGAGTGATTCACTGAATGGAAGATCTTGGCTCTCTCTAATTCTGCCTTTCAAATAAGTAAGTCTTTTTAAAAAAAAAAAAAAAAAAAAAGGAGAAAATAAATATTGCTTTATGTAATGGAATGTGTAGTCATTTTTAATAGTAATAGGAAATCAACTCAACTCCCTGTGTCACAGTTGAGCCTTAAGAGAGCTCTTCTATGTTGAGTGGCTTGCTTCTTGCACCTAAGTCTCAGCAGGAGAGAAGGACTTACATGCTGCCCCAGCCCAAAATGACGGTAAGCAAGATCTAACTGCTGCAGATTCAGCTGTTAAAATAAAACCGTCCACTGTCATCCTTTGAAAACAGTGAATTCTGCAAACTCTGACAGGTAGGATGGAGGTAAAATATGCTCGTGTCTGAGACTGTGCATCTGTCAGATCTGTTTGCTGATGCAGAAACTAAGAGCAAGTCGCTTGAATTACATGACTCTGGTATGGTGGGAAATATACCATGTTGATATCTCCCAGTTTTTTATTTTCCTTTCTGTAAAAAGAAATTAAGTATTCCCCACCAGGAAGGCTTGTCTTACTGGGGATCAACCTAATGGTGTTTACCCAACTCGAGTCATCCACGCATCCTTTCCATAGTATATCCTGTATCTGCATGCCCCTTATTCTAGAATTCTTTAATATGTTCTTTTAACATTTATACTGTATGCCATTTAATGTATAACAGGATAATTGAATAGCCATTGAAATCTAAAATCATCATCTATGTGATTCCTAAAATTACTTCACTTACTACTGTCTGAAAAACCATATATCAAGGGCTGCTGTGATGGCATATCAGGCTAATCCTCTACCTGCAACATTGGTCTCCCATAAGGGTTCAACTTCTAGCCCGGCTGCTTCAATTCCAACTCAGTTCTCTGCTTATGACCTGGGAAGGCAGCAAAGGATGGCCCAAGTCCTAGGGTCCCTGCACCCACATGCGAGACCTAGAAAGAAGCTCCTGGCTCCTAGCTTCGGATAGGCTCTGCCCTAGCCATTGTGGCCATTTGGGGAGTGGACCAACAGATCTCTGCCTCTCCCCTTCTCTGTAAAAATTTGCCTTTCAAAAAAAATAAATAAATCTTTAAAAAATACACCAAAAGAATCATAACAACAAGAACAGAAATTTCTATGAAAATGGAAAGATCGAGTTGGGTATTTTCAACATTACTCAGGAAATTCATTTCAAGACAACAAAATAAGAACTTTAAGGTCCAAATGTATTTGTTCATTGAACCCCGATCAATGAAAGTTTGTACACAGATTCATTTAACTTAAACACACTCTTTAAATAAACTTATTTAAGAGAGAGAAATGCCTTTAATTCCCTGGTTTACCTACTCCACCACAACACCCTTCCCACCTATTCCTGCTTGGTTTAATTCTTCCTTCTGCATCTAGGTATTGTTATCTCACTATAAAAGTTTTCTATGTCCCATATGGTTCCAAAAAAGGTAAACACATTTAAATTAAAATATGGAACATCAGGAATAAGAAAATGACACGGGAAGTCCAAACTCTAGAACAATGCAGTCAACAGCTCACACCCCATCCCCAGCCTATCACTCAGGAAGCCAGAACAAAACTACAAGCTCATGTGCCCATCCTAGTTCAGGATTCATGCTTCAACAGCAGCCTGAACTTTGATTCTGCAGAAGAAATTCAATAGCATTTCTGCTCAAGGCAGCCCAAGATTCAGGGAGGGTGTGCTGTGCTGGACACGGGGCTCCCACAAGAAGCAGAGAAGTCTGGAAATGAATATCTTCAGCTGCTCTTAGCTTCTCCTCAGTGCCTTGCCTCCAAGACGTCACCCCTGTGGGTTTGGGACCAGCACCTGGGACTCGTCAGGAGTCCATAAAGCCTGGCCAAACAGTCCGAGTCAAACTTGGGAAGCTTCTGCCAGAGCAGCAGGCTACAGACCCTGGCAACTGGCTCTTGGTTTTTGGAAAGACTGAGGCAGGCTGTGAAGGTCAAAGACTTCAGGAAGACTTCCTGGAGTTCCTGTTCATCCTCCACGCCCTCCTGCTGCTGCTCGAGACGCACTGACACTTGGGGATCTAGAAGCAGCCCAGTTGTTTGGAACTCATTGAGAAGGATGAACCTTGAGACTTCTTAACGTCATCTGCCTCTTGCTACCACTGCCATCTCTCACCCTGCCACAGACTCCATTATGCTGGTTTTATGTTCATTTTTAATTTCAACACATTATTATCATTTTTAATTTCAACATACCTGTTTATCCTCCAGTATTTTCCAAGCAATTCATGTCAGGAAAATGCCAACGCATATCCAGGCTCAAAATGAAAATAACCCATATTTTTAAAAAAAATTTTGTTTTATTTAATTACATTGTATTATGTGACACAGTTTAATAGGTAATGGGATACCCCCACTCCTCCCCACACCCTCCCCTCATGTTGGGTTACTCCACCTTGTTACATAACCACAGGAAAATAACCCATTTTTAATTCCCCCTTCGGTTTCCCTAAGTCTTACTAGTAGGTTGTCAAGTTCTGCGGCTTCTACCTCCTTGGTTTCCTGAAAGGGACAGGCCAGAGGGAAGTATGCTTGGGGCAGCAGGTGGGGCAGCAGGTGAATTTGTAAAGTACATGGTACTGGCAGCTCTGGAGCTCATATTTACCAGAAGCAGAGAACAAACCTGGCCAGAGGGCATGCTTGGCTAGATCCTCAGAGGTGTGGCTGTGGGGAATATTCTCATGGGAAGATTGTGAGCGGGCATGTGCTTTGTGCCACTTTGGCCTCCTCACCTGCTTCACGGAAAGAACTTGCTAGAACTTGCTCCAGAGGCAAGTTGCTCCGGAGGCAGCCAGACTGGCCAGAGAAGCACATGAGAGAGACAGAGAGAGAGCGAGAGAGCGAGAGAGCGAGAGAGTGAGAGCGAGAGCGAGAGCGAGAGAGAGAGAGAGAAACTAACTTGTGGAGCCCGTCGTTCCAACTTAGCCCGTGCTGTAAAATAATACAGGGTACAGGATGTGAATTGCACATCCCATTGGTGCAGGTAGGATGAGTAGGTGACAAAGCTGAGGACCAGAGAAAAGACTTTCTCAGATCCAATCTCAGCGGGCATCAAGACGCCAAAGCAGGAAACTGTGTACATATCCAGAAGACAAACGGTACCAGCTAGTCCCCTGATCCTGGCGAGGAACAACAGCATCGCAACCCATTCCCCCGGACAGGCAGGACGCAGTCGAGAGAACTGGAAGGCACCTGGCTGTTAGCTTCTGTGTGACTGACCACCCAGGATTAGATAGGGATAAGACACTCCTGGAGACACAGCCTAGAGAAAGGATGGGCCCAGGGGAATGGGAGGAAAGCCGCAATAACAGAACTCAAGTTTCTGCTACTCAGAGGAATATGGTCTTGATAAAGAAGAACTGTAGAAACATACAGAAACTTGAGTTTCTTGTACACCTGAATGTGGCAATGGGGGTTTATACAGTGATCACAAATGTGCTTGCTATCATGGGGCCAGCATTGTGGCACAGCATGTTCCACCGCCTCGGCATGTGATGCCAGCATTTCGTTTGGAGCACCAGCTCAAGTGCTGGCTGTTCCACTTCCAATCCAGCTCCCTGCTAACACACCAGGTAAAGCCACTCGCACCGACTCGGGCAATTGATGCCATTTGGGGAATGAACCAGCAGATAGAAGATCTCTGTGTTTCTCCCCGTCTATTTCACACACAAATAAATCTTTCTTAAAAATCTAACAATCATTTCTTGAGAACGTGGCATGTGTCACAGTTGACCAGTTCTCACCACACCTCCCTCACACTGGTATTATTATTCCTATTTGACAGGTGAGAAAATGGAATCTGGGCAGTATTAACATGGCCAAGATCTCTGAGTTAGCAAGTCCCAGGACCAAGCCCGAACTCTTAATTAACCCATTAATTAAGACTCAAAATCTGTGCTCCAGTATGAGATATGAATGTTGCTAGTGGCGGTCTGCACAATGCCAGAAACAGAAAGACAGTGGGGCGGTGGCCAAGTGGAGAAAACAAAGGCAGGAACCTCTCACCTTGCCAGTCAGACACAACCAAAGGGGAAAAGAAATGAGAAATACACAGCATACAGGGGGTCTGCAGTAGAGTCTGTCTCTGGTAAGTCGGGAAAGTGAAGGAAAATGCTTTGCACTGGAGAAGGTAAACAGGTGTATTAATTAACATACAAAACTAATATAACATATAATAAAAGAGGAAAAGTTAGAGAGTTTCAACTGACAACAGCATTAGCAAAAAATGAATGACATTTACAGCACGGTGGGAGGCAGAATTCCTCCACTTACTAGGTGTTAATGTCTAACACTAGGTGGCAATCATGAGTTTGGAATAACCAAGAAATTGCACTCAAATCTCTTTAAATACAACAGTGTGAATGCATGAGGGGGGAATCGGCTGCCATCCTGACAACCTCTTAACAGGAGGTCATGTGCGTGGAACAGGGGGGCACTCCAGAGTGGAGCAGGTGGTAAGGAGGAAGCTTGGATCCCAACCATGAAGACTCCCAGACCTTCACAAACTATTAATACGAGCAACAAGGACTATATCCCAACTGCCAAGGAGGCCACAGGGAATTGGATGCCCTTGGAGGCCGAGTACTCTGAGGTCACCCACCCCAACCGGAGCTTCCACAGGGGATGGAAGAAGTCCAAACACTACCGTGCAGAAACCAATGTCATCGGAAAGACAACCAGAAGCCCTGAGCGGTCCGCAGAAACAGAAGAACAATAAACGTCCTTCGGGACCAGGGAGGAGAGCTTTCTCTGGTCCGAGCCTGGCTCCACCTCTGGACCCCCACTCTCCCTCGCAATGACCATCGGGATCGCTCCGAAAACCCCTCATAGCAAACAATCATACAAACTAAAAAAAACTAAAATAAATAGACAAACAACAAAAAGTAGAGCTTGAAATCTGACAGGAAAGAGCTGGCGTGGATTGGCTCATGCCTCGCTGGGTGGGACACAATGATTAGTCACTCCTCACCATGGTGTTGAGGATTTTCCTGCACACCCCCCCCAAAAAAATGTTCTGCACCTTAAATGTCGACAAATGTCTTGTTAGAGTTACAAGCCAGTCTAGATTATCCTAAAATCTGCCAAGATCAGCAAAATCATACTTCAACACAACAAATGGCTAAATACTAAAATGAAATAGACACAAGACAGCTGAATGGTACCTTATAGCCATTTTAAGGTATATAGCAGCCGGTCCTGTATATAAACTAAAATTGAAATGTCAATGAGCTAATCAGAAGTTGTGGTTAAGAACTTGCTTTTTTTTTTTTTTTTTACATACTGGTTACTCAAAACCATGTCAATTCCATAATGTTGCAAATTGCTGTTGATGTTATATTGGGACTCTTAATTGACTGGGATGATATTCTACCAGCTCTAACTTCGGACCAGAAATGGTCTCCCCAAGAAACTGTTCAACCCATCTGGACAATAAGTAGCTGGACTCTATGCTTGGTATACGTTTGCAAGGAAAGAATCTTGATTGAATTTGAACTGTAATACTGCATCAAGGTGGAGGAATCCACCAGGGGGGAGGGGTGTGGGGAGGGGTGGGGGGATTCCCAGAGCCTATGAAACTGTCACATAATGCAAAATAATTAATAAAAAAAAGTAAACACACTAAAAAAAAAATAAATAAATACAACGGTGTGGTATTTGCATATGCCCTACAAACACTCTCCCACGTATTTAAATAAAATCTAGACTACTTATAATACCTACAATGCAAATCCTAGGCAAATAGCTGTGGCATGTATTGTCTAAGGAATAATGATGTGAAATAAGTTTACACATGTTCAGTACAGATACAACTCTTTCTAAAGGCTTTTAATTCATGGGTAGTTGAGTCACTGGATACAGAGCCTGTGGCTCCCGAGGGCCACCTGTGTCGTTCTGTGTGCATGTACGCCTGTGCACCTTCACCTCTGCTGCTAGTTACACATGTTTTCCATACTCATGTATGTACACATCGATATGAGAAGACTTGCATTTATTACATAAAATAAGTAATACTGTAACACAGTGTAAGCAGGCTACACAATGACAGAGCACTCACCTCCGTGGTGACCCTTGTCCCACCACGGTGGAATTACTTTCTTTGCTACTTCCTCTATCTTTTCTTTTTGCCTCTGCTTCCCAAATTTTCTGCAATAAAAAGTTTTATCAGCATAAAAACCATAGTGCAATGGTTTTGGAAAAGTCTATTTGGCTATAGTAAGAAAGCAGTAGATTCTAACAAAAAGGAAGGGTGCAGTTGGTTGGAGACAAACCACTGTTGACGAACTAACAACCCTTAGTTCTTCATCAATGTCACCTGAATGTTTTCTCAGCCTAAGCACAGGGGGTGATATTTGCTGAACTGTATTTCAGAGATGTTGGGGAACCAAATGAGAAGTTCAGCTGAAAGCACTTTAATACGAAAATGTGCTAACTTGGGAGTCACATTGATTTTTCCATGACTTTCGCTAGCGAGCATCCCAGGAGCAGGGACCACCGTGCACCTTCCAGTGGAACCCCTAGAGACCCCAGCACAGTGCTGTGAACAGCAGCAATCCAGCAGAGTGGCTGACGTCAGCCCTGGACGAGTCCCAGCCTGCGTTCCCAGAGTCAAGAGTCAAGGTCTGTCTCTTACGATATCCTGACCATGAAATGCCATGGGAACCAGGGCTGTCTGACAAAGTACAGGACACCCAGTTAAGCTGGAATTTCAGACACAGACACACAACAAATAATGCTTGTGCCATACACTTACACTAAAAAAATCACTCACTGTTTATCTGAAGTTCAAATTTAACCAAGCACCCTGTGTGTATTTTTGTGTGTTAAATCTGGTCATCCTAATAGCAGCATTTACCCTGCCCCTCCAATTTGGTTTGTTAAGTTTTACTTTTCAGCTGAGCTTCTTTATTTTTTTTTTTTAAGATTTATTTATGTGCATTCTTTGAAAGGCAGAGTTACAGAAAGGAGAGATAGAGAACTTCCATCTGTTGGCTTACCCCCCAAATGGCCACAGTGACAAGATCTTCCTCCAGGTCTCCCATGTGGGTGAAAGAGCTAAAGAACTTAGGCCATCCTCTATTGATTTCCCAGATCCCAAACATGAAGCTGGATGAGAAGTGGAATATCTGGGACTCGAACCTTATCTCATATGGGATGCCAATGCTGCAGGCAGAGGTCTAGCCTCCTATGCCGTGGCACAGACCTCTCAACTCAACTTCTTAATGACAATATATACATTACAACTACATGATCAGTGTCCTTCAGATAAGGTATTCACTGTAGGCACACCTGGCACAATAAACAATGCGGGGCCATTACAACAGCATCAGTGGGGCTGGCAGGGTGCTAGGGCAGCCCCTGTGGCTGCGGGAGCACCTTCAGGATTGTCTCAGGATAGTATAAACCATCTTGAGCTCTAAGGGAGGCTGTCAGACTCCCATGTTGCCCTTTACTTGACCTGCAAAGACCTGCAGCAACGCGCTCACCTCCCGAGAGAGTGGAGTCATTGTTTCTCCCCTGGATGTGAAATTGGCTTGGGCAAGGATGAACAGGGAAACAAGAAAGGGCAGCCCAGTGAGAGGTCAGGAGTGAACCACAACCTTCCTTCTTGCAAGACCTCGCTTGTCCCCGGATGGTGGGAGAGCTGATGCGAGGGAGTTTAGAACTGCAAGTCAGCTTTTCCCTGTGGATGAAGCCAACATCCAGCCAGCAGGCAGAGCTGGAAAGCTGAGAACTTGAAGGATCTCATTGGGGGCTTCTTCCCAAACACCAAACCCCCAGACCTACACCTCTGGCCTCAAACTCTAGAAGCACCTATGCATTTGAATTTCACAATGTTCTGACAAACATTTTCCAAGGGATTCCCATATCTAACACTCAGCCAGTCAAATACAAGGATACAGGAATGGCCACAGGGAACTTGATTAAGATATATGTGGGAGGATGGGTATGTCTCATAACAGCTTCAAAGTTTTGGGCCTCTAACACTCCTGGGTCAGTGGCCAGATATTTGAAGTGTTGATAAGGACAAGGTGGGGTCTGGGAGTTGCCTAGGGCTGGTACTTTGGGGTCAATCTCTCCAAAAACACTGGTGAGCTCTGACTTGCCCTGTGATCCACTAACGTTCTTCTCTACCCTCCCTGTGTTCCTGCCAGATGTAGTGCCTATCTTGGGGTCTCCCCCATTTCCATGTGTAGTCCAGGCCATTAATTCCCCTTTTTCTTTGTTTTGAAGACTAAAGCCAATGGTTTCCATTTCATAGTCCCTTGACTTCCAAATTCTGGTCCAACCTTGATTTTGCCTTTGGTATCCAGTCTTGACACTGACAGCTCTTAGAGGCTGTATCCCAGTTTAAACGAGCAATGGGACAAGAATGTTTAAGGATCATGATAAGGAGGAGGGTGGAGCAGGAAGGCAAGTATGCAGAGAGCTCATTTGGCTCAGGCCAGTCACACACTATAGCTACTCACATTTTGAGTTTCCCACGCACATTTATAGGCATTGTTTAGAGTTATACAACTACTCTGGGGGACAGTTAAAATAGATACCACTGTTATTTGAATTTGCTTCTTCATGATACAGATTAACAAAATGAGAATTTCTGTAGGATATGAAACTTGACCTGAATTAGACAATCAGCAAGTCAGTCAGCACCTGCTTTGAAACAGAAGTGCTTTCTGACTTGCCAGGCTCTCTTTCTCCCAGTTGATCAGGGTTCAGAAACTAAGAGGCCAAGTCTAGGCTAAGCTGACCAGGTAGCCACAGACAAAGGCACCTGCTGACTTGGCTCTCCCTCCTGGTCAAGTGCAAACTGGCCAAAATACCACACACTAATAACAAAAACACCTTACAGTTCTACCAGGTTCACAAGAGGCAGTGTCTGTACAGCATTAGCTCACTGAGCCTCCCAAACAACCCTGTGAGGTAAGCAGAGCAGACATGCTAACACTCTGTAGGTGAAAAAAGTATGCAAAGACAAATCAAAGTGTCTGGTGATCATAGCGCTGGGAGGTCCGAATTGGGACTCAAGTCTTCTTGCCTACTTCTCAGGAAAGGTATCTAGCCCAAAACAGCAAATATTCAGCACACAGAAACTTTTTTCCCCATGTCCAAGGCAGACATTACTAATTGATTGCAGCATTGCGCTAGAATTTGGCCTCAGTAACCCAGCCACTCCCACCTCCCCCCTCCCACTGCCACAACAGAGTTCTCCAGGCCAGTCAAGATGATGACCACTTCCATCTGCTCTAATCATTACCTCCAACTGGCTCAGGACACAGAGAGAGGACAAGAGGCTGTCTGGTTAAAAATCTTGTTCAAGTACCAAAGAAGACCCTAATAATTCATTTGCATTAACTCATTCTTCTCATGTGTAACAAAATGCCACAATAATAATAGCTAATATTCAATATTCACTATGTGCCAGGAACTATATTGAGCACTTCGATGCATTTTTTCCTTAGAAAAGTATGTCTTATTATTATTTCATAGGGGAGGAAACTGAACTGTTGAGAACTTAAGAAACTTACAAGGTGCAATCCCATATTACCAAATCCCATGAACCTTCATACTTCACTATTCTGTCTCCAAGATGGTACCGCAACAGTTTGTTAATTCTTGGATGCAGAGCCTTGAAACCAAATGTGTAAGTTGGGAAGAAAACAATACAAGAAGTAGACACCGATGGCCAAACTGTTGAGCAACGTGTGCTTCCTAAGGACAGTTCTTGGCACTAACAGATTCTGCACCTGTAAACTGGATGGCCTGCATACATATGCATCAAAGCTCGTGGCTGTGCAGGAAGAGCTCATGGTGGGAAGGGCCAGTGGATCGCTTTCCCAATAATTACTTTAGAGTACTGACACGAAAGGAGTCCAAGAATCTAAATTTGGTGGCACAGAACTCAGCTTGTCAAGATAGAGAGATAAAACACATGCTGTTGAGCACCAGGGGCTTGATTTGCAATTTCCAGCTCTTCAGATGTATAAGAGAGGGACCTGCATTGAGAATTTTACCCACTGGCCCGCCTTTGCTGTGAATAGCTCTGGTGACACCCTGGTTGTTGTGTGTCTTCTTGCTTCTTCTGCACAGGCTGCTGTCACAGACATCTGTTTCCCCGTGTGAGTGGGAGCAGACATTCCCAGCTCTTGCTTCCTAAGTCTCAGGGAGGTATCCCCTGCTCTTTCCAACTGTGCTAAGGGCAGCAGGCACGCTAAGAGTCAGATGTGACAGCAGCCTCTTGAATCTAGCAATCTCCTCACGTTGGTCAGGACAGGGGTTTCAGGGCCAGCTATCTGGCTGGAAGGCAGCCTTGATGTGAAGGAAACTGTGATATCCTTACAGTTCGAGTCTGCCATCGTTCAGGAAGTTGTTCTTCAGAGTTTAAGGTTGAGGCTTCAATGATTTCAATTCTATAAGTCATGCAAATCCCTGAAATCGATGCTTCCTGTACAAAACCACTAGGATTGATTCTGTGATTTGCAATTGACAGACACAGGGAACTTAACTCCCTTTCCACAATCGTGATTCTGGGGACACTGGAAAAGCTCTTTCAACTATATTTTGGGGTCTCCTTATCCCCTGAATTCATTCTCTTTGATAAGCTTTGCTCAGCTTTTGTCCTGCATCTAAATCAACCTCTGCTATGGATTGAATTACACCCCCTACTCCAATTTCAGATGTAGAAGCCATAAACCCCAACGTGATGGTCTTTGGAAGTGGAGCCTTGGGACATTATTAAGGTTAGATAGACTAGGTCATAAGGGTGGGGTCTTATGATGAGAGTAGTGCCTTTAGAGGAAGAGACATCAGGGCCCAGCTTGGGGCACAGCATACTGATCCTCTGCCTGTGATACCTGCTTTTCTGTAAAATTTGCCTATCAAATAAAAATATATTTTTTAAAAGAAGAGACTTAGAATTTGTGT
Organism: Ochotona princeps; assembly: GCF_030435755.1. Classification (NCBI taxonomy): domain Eukaryota; kingdom Metazoa; phylum Chordata; class Mammalia; order Lagomorpha; family Ochotonidae; genus Ochotona; species Ochotona princeps. Next base: position 23,244,143 of record NC_080854.1, on the reverse strand, counting down.
ATGCTCTCTCTCTCTCTCTCTCCCACATAAAGACACAGCCAAGAAGGTGGTCTTCTACAAGCCAAGAAGAGAACACTCACCAGGAACTAACTATACTGATACATTGATTTCCCAGACTTGGATTTTTCCAAGCCTCCAGAGTTGTGAGAAACAAATTTCAGGTTTTTTAGGCCACCTCAGTCCATGGCATTTTATTACAGCAGCGCAGTCTTGACTAAGGCATTCTCTGCTCTTTGCCTCATATCAACACTTTAGGTCCTCTCCATCTGTTTGCCTTGGACGAATGTTGTGGTCCCTTAACATTGCTGCATAAGGTCCTCTGTGGTTGCATCAAAGCCGAGGGCTAGTCCTAGAAGGACCTTTAACGTGGCTTGAGCTTCTGCAAACCTAGGCCATGTCCAACAACCCTCAAGAGGCCTGATGCATGGGACAAAGGTACAGATAAACATCTGCTGAGATTCGGCCCAGCACAACCTGGTAAGAGTCGCTTGGTGACCAGGTTTCTGATTCTACGTAGAGAGGTAGCAGGGAAGTTAACACAGAGTCGTAATCTTGTCCACTGTAAGTGTGGAGAATGGCACTCATTGACATTCAGAGAGTAAAAAGCAAACAGAAAGTGCTCCTTGACATCAAAACTTCTCTAAGAGTCTTTCAAGGGCTTGGGTGAAACCAAGCAGTTTCACTTTGCTATGAGTTCCTGCAAGGAAGGCTCCAAATTCCAGTGGCCTGGTTTTGTCCACTTGCCCCTCTTAAGCTTTGGCTGATCCTGTACAGACTCCCTGTAGTTTCACTTGAAGTCATTTTTGTCTCATCTCCCTGCTCATGAGCTCACGGGTCCTGCATGATTTTGGTATGAAGTCATTGGCTGGGCCCCAGCTTGCTGGAAGGGCTTTAAACTCTCAGATCCTTAGACTAACCCCCCAGCAAGCCCCACAGTTTTCTATGAAACCCAAAACCCAGAGTTTCTCCCAGGTGCTCTCTCACGCACATATTTATATAATAGAGTTCAACTTGCTTATTAAACACTAAGGCTTTTTATCCGGCAACTCCCCACCTTAGCCTTTCCACCTGCGCACTCAGCACAACAAGACATGGAAGAAAGTTGCTCCTGGAGCAGTCAAATGGCCAAAGTTCAGAAATTGTGAGAGAGCTCTTTGCTCAAGAATCATGTAAATGCATGCTGATGGTGAAACATCTCAGAGCTTCTGACACTCTGCACAGGGAGAACAGAACTCTGCACTCTAAGAACATCATGTCAAGAATGGAAAATGATATGTGTTTTGTGAATCCATGAATACAGTCAACACTCTGAAAACAAGCCAAGATGTGCAGGTCTGGAATTTTAGAATGTGTGTTGAGTGAACATTCCTGCCTTTCAAAGTCACAGACACCAACAAAGTCACACTGTCTCATACACCTACAGGTTCTCTCTAAGAGTATGAGACAGTTAAAAACAACTACATGAAAGTCAAAAAGATGTTATTCCGAATCCTAAAATAAAGAAGTAAATAAAACAGGAAGCTAATCATGTGTAAAAACCTATGCAACTCCATCTAATTAATTCAAAGTGTTACCTTTTTCTAATATTTGTATGTTATCTTTTTCTAACTTTTTTTAAAAAATTATTTTTATTGGAAAGGCAGATATACAAAGAGGAGAAACAGAAAGATCTTCAATCCACTGGTTCATTCTCCAAGCGGCTGCAACAGCTGGAGCTGAGCCAATCTGAAGCCAGGAGCCATAGGATCCTTCTCCAAGTCTCCCATGCAGGTGCAGGTTCCTAAGGCTTTGGGCCATGCTCTACTGCTTTCCCAGGTCACAAGCAGGGAGCTGGATGGCAAGTGGAGCAGCCGGAACATGAACAGGAGCCCCTATGGAATCCTGGGAGTGCAAGCCAAGGACTTAAGTCATTAGGCCATCATGTCAGGCCCTCTAATATTTCTAATGATTCAGACAACTCTAAATAATTTTTTACATATTTATCTGAAAGGCAGAGAGACACAGAGCTCCCATCTACTGGCACAGTTCCAAAAATGCCTGCAATGGCACAAAGCTGGGAGACAGGAACTAAATCTTGGTTTCCCAGGAGTGCGGCAGAGATCCAACGACTTGAACCTCACCCCCCCCCCCCGCCCCGCTGCATAAATTCCAGGGTGTGAATTAGCAGGAAGTTGGAACTGGAAGCAGATCTGGGACCCATGCTTACTCTGACAGATGCTGCAAGTATCCCTACCAGCCTCTTCATCGCTAGGTCAAATACACCAGTCACTCCCACCTCACCCAACATATGTCATTTACAGAGCTCAACTATACTCCCAGTGCTGTACTATTTTAGGAAATACAATGAAACTGTAGGAAATGATTCTTTTCTCAGCGTGGAAGGGAGGCAAATGTGGAACACATAAGATAATTAGAGAGTAATCAAGGGAAAATAACCTGAGTCATGCTCTTGCCTTTGAACCTGACAGGCCATCAACAGAAGAGTTCAGGGAAGGTAAACAAGGTAAACAGGTAGAAAAGTATCACTTACAAATGGAATTCTTGAAACAACATTGAAGTTTGAATAGAACTTTGGAGGTTTCTGCCCCAGGGATAATGTAGATGACCTTCCTCTGAAAGGTGGCAACTCTAGCTTGTCCCATGGAGAGGTAGACAAGGATCCAGTGGAAAAGAACAAGAGCCTCCTACCCATTTTGTGGACGGATTGTATCTGTTCCAAAGGCTGCAAAGTCCTAAAGGAGCTGACTGCACATGTGGTGAGAAAGCTACAGAAGATGCTGGTGCCAGTAGTATTCACAGCATGGGACCAGGCCCTTGTTCTCAGCTACGTTATCCTTGCTTTCTGCCTACGAGTGGAGGGGATGTTGAGAAGAGCCTAGGAAGGGGAATCAGGAAAAGGCAGTCATCTGAGGTGAGCAGCACAGGAGAAGCCTGGGTAGATCTCAATCCAAATGCAGAGTAACTTCTTCATTAACCATATATGCATTCAGAAGCGGAACACTGAATGACTTCCCTCCATCCTTTACTTCCAAGGATGCTCCCTTTCCGTGCCCATGTTACTTCACTCTGTCTTCATTGTGTAAGGGAGGAAAAACAGAAGCTGCAAGTTGAAAACAACGCATGAACAAGGAAAAAAGCTAATGTACACCTGTAGCTGAGTGCTCAGTAATGGAGAGTTCAAAGGGATGGTTAGAATTTAGGGCTTGTAGCAGGACAAAAAAAGGTGGAAACAAAAAGTTCCTATGGAAAGAACAAATCAGTTTCCTTAGGAGGGATGAGTGGATTCTTTACAACTGGACCATAGGGGGATTGGGATCATTGCCTATGTGGGTGTGAGTGTGCTTTCCATCTTTTTCAGGGTCAGAAATCATGCTGGGAGAAGAGACGGATGGGAATATACTCTTGGTCTGTCTTCTGGGAGCACATCCATTCCCAGAGAGGATTTATGGCAGTGCCAACTTCTCAGATGTTATTCTCTTTAGTCAGACAAAGGAAGCTCCAGGAAGCCTTCTTTCCACATCTGCTGAATCTCAAATACCGTCAGCTTAAAAGAATCTCTACCCCAACGCCGGGCTTCTGAGGAACTGCCCACACCTGCACCTCTGCCTTCCTTTGGTCAGATCTGCCACGACAGTGAGTTTCTGCAGGATCATATTCATTGTCCGTCCCCAGAACCTAGAATAGTGCTGGCCCATGGGTTGTTCTTTCTTCAAACCCTTCAGAATGAATGAGCTAATACCCTGTTTTCTTGTGAAAATGAGACACACACACAACAGGCCCCCATGAGAGGATAACTCCCTAACAGGTGTGTTGTTAGCCCTGCCCTCTCTCCCACTTAACTCACCTGTGTTCTCTCAGTTCTACTTTCACAAACATCTGAAATTCAGCACACGCCACAAGGAATCTCTTTCTCCATAACTGTGCTTTGTGTGTTTTCTACTTCAGCGAATGGCACGTCCCTGGCCTCCCTGTCAAGCTAAAGAAATGCTGTTTCTCACGGACTCCTCTTTCTCAGCCTCTGTGCAAGTCATCGTGTGGATTCCAGCTCTAACATAGCTCTAGTTGGAGCACACACCCTGCCCTCATTCTGTTCTCATCATTATTGCCTGGCTTTCCCAGCAAACTCTCAACAGTTTCCCTGTCTCCACTGTTTGCTCTTTCCTCTCCACTACACTATATCAAAACAGGAAGTCAAACAGCCTACCCACTCCCCACCAAACTCTCCGAAGTATTAAGCATTTGGAGATCATCTTTGTTTAGGCATGAAGTGTCACTGTTCAGCCTCATACTGCATTAATGTTGGCCCAGGCTCCCTTAACTGCAACTGCAAATGCCACAGGCCTCGAGGCTACACCCCAGGTTTTCTTCCTCTGGCCACCAATTCCTGCTCTGCTCATGTCCTCAGACTGGCTTTGCAGCTTTGCTCCAGCTCAGACTCAGAACCTGGCTCGCTTGGCCTCTGGCTGTTGTGCAGATTTCCAGAATTACTTTCTGCTTGCTCCATGCTCCATTTCATTAAGCACAACAGATTTTTACGGAACCTCTGGGAGTTACAGAGGCTGATTTTGGCCCATGGAAAGGGATCGCCAGTAGCACTGTTTAAAGACTGCTGTCAGGGTGTTCTCGGTGCCTTACTGCCACGATCCACCCTAGCATAACCTCACACTCTGCCTCATTACTTGGGACTCTCGCCCTTCATAGGGATCTCTTCTCATTTTCTCTGTCTGGGTGCTGGCAGCATCCTTCCTCCAGCCCTAGCAGACATTACACTAGATATCAGACCAGCCATTTAACTCTGCTACAAATGAGCATATTTCTCCCTAACACGGATTCTGCTATTCCCATCAGCAGCTCAAATCCAGACAGTTTTTATGGCAAATGTTTTATTCGTGTATTATTGGCATTAACTCAGAACTCATTATTGTTTTTCAGCTGCTTACCATTTTCTGTTCTCCAATTTTCAAAAAAAGTGAATTCTCAACTGGAGAAAGGACCAATGTTGATATATCAAAATAACTAAGGTGGTAAATTTAATATTTTGTGTTATTTTCCACTATTTTAAAGCATCCTGCCATGGTGCTTATAATTAGCCAATGCACATCCAGTAGGGGCCCCTCTTCTCTGTGTACTCATCAAAGCTACTGAAGCAGCCATGGAATATTGCTTGATCCACATGAAGTCAGCCTATCTTAGCCAGCTGATGCTAAAGCATGTTCTTTCAAGTTACTCAACCATTTAGTCATCATTCAGCCTTACTGAAGGCACCCATGTGCCAATGGTGATGGAGAGAAAGGGATGAATATACAGATTCTGGGGATTCGTAGTCTAGAGATGGAAGCAAATGCAAGCAGAAATCAACGGTCCTAGTCAGCTAACCTGTGGGTGTGAATAAGAAATCACAACAGCTTGTAACACATGTAATGAGGAGAATTTCCTCTGTTCACATGCCCTAGTCTGAGACTAGATAGCAAAGAAATTAGAACATGTGACAGGCATTCCAGTGTAGTAGGTAAAGTTACCACCTGTGATACTGGTATCCCTTACAGGTACGTTAGGTTCTGCTATTCTATTTTTTTAATGGAGTCAACATCAGTAGTAGCTCATTATTTCTTTTTCTTCTTCTTCTTTATTAGATTTATTTTTATTCAAAACAAGATCAGATTTACAGAGAGGAAGGACAAACAGAAAAATCTTCCATCTGCTGGTTCACTCCCCAAATGATCACAATGGCTGGAGCTGAGCCGATCCAAAACCAGGAGCTCTCTAAGGGTCTCCCACAGGGGCCCAAAGGCTTTGAGCCATCCTCCATTGCTTTCCCAGGCCACAAGCAGGAAGCTTGATGGGAAATGGAGCAACTAGGACATAAACTGGTGCTCATCTGGGATCCCAGGGCTTGCAAGCAGAGGACTAGCCAACTGAGCCATCACTCCAGGCCTTGCTACTCCACTTCTGACTCAACTATTGATGCACTTAGGAAAGCAGCAGAGAATAACCCAAGTCTTTGGGCCCCCAACTCCACATGGAGGACTCACAAGAAGCTCCTGGACCCTGGCTTGAGTCAGTTCCAGCCTAGTCAATACGGCCACTTTGGGAGTGACTCGGGGGGTGGAAGATTTGTCTCTGTGTCTCTCCCTCTTTTTCTATAACTCTGTCTTTCAAATAAAAATCTTAGAAAACAATGTAGAATATGGTACTGGCATCTGCTGAACGTCCACTAAAAGCCTCTGGCTGTTTCTTCATATGGTAAAAAGTAAATGAGACAGACAAATGTGTCTCAGAGAGGCAAATGAAACAGGGCTACCTCACTTAGTAATAGCCTGCTCTAGAGGCAATTAGCCCAGTTTCATGAAAGACGGAGCTCAAAAGTGAAAGGCATGAATGCATTCCTAAGAGCTCTGCCTCTTGACCCAAACTACCTCCAACTTTGTCCACATCCCAGCACTGCCACACAAAGGGTCAAACTTCGCCATCAGTTTTGGAAGGGTCAAAGAACATTCAAACCATAGCTCCATCTGGGCTTCTTCAGTCTGGGGCTCTACAAAGTTGGCTGACAAAGGCAGGTCAACAAGAGAAAGAAAAGGAGTTTATTAACCTGTGCCTCACACGTCCATGTGGGAGCTCCCGATGGTGGGGGTGGGTCTAGGGGCTGCTGCCACTGTTTGGGTACTGATTGTCCCACAAGGGTTCATGTGTTGAAATCTCAGGGTGCCGATGTTGAGAGGTAGTGGGGTCTTTAAGAGGTGCAGTCTTGTGGGAGTGTGACCTAATGTAGTCCTTTTAGAATCCTAATTCTCTCAAGGGAATGTTACAAAAGAAGCCAAACTGGCCCTTCCTGCATTCTGAGCATCTGGCTCACGGTTTAATATTTCCCTCTCCCAGGACCCTGCCACTATCTTGCCATCTGCTCTAAGACCTTCCCCAGAGTTAAGCTGACACCAGCACCATGCCCTTGAACCTGTAGAATTGTGAGCTGAATAAGCTTCTCTTTTGTTTTCAAGACCCAAACAATAGAAAACATAAGGGTAGCTACAACTTAGGCTTGTGTATCACTTTAAGCTAGACATGTGGGGGGAAAAATGTTTGGAGCTTTTGGGAAGGGAAGGCGAGTTTAAGGAAGATAACTGGAAGGCAGAGTAAACCAGAGTTGTTTACGCTCAGGTTTGCTGTACAGTTTGAAATTGGTGCCTTCTACACTGATGAAAGCTGAGAGGAGTTCAGCTGTTTTGATTACTCTACTGGGATACATCTGCGACATGGAACTTTCTTTCATAGAGTCAAATTCCCTTCCAATGAGAATTGCATGTCCAATCTGTAGAACTTTCTCTAGGTTTGCTGATCCAGAAGGGTCCATGTGTCAAGAATGCGCTCTGAGAAATGATGTTCTGTGGTTCGGGTCACCACCATAGACTTGCACTGGAGACCACGGACCTTCCCCTTCTTTCCTTTCTTCTTGCAAATATACAGGAGTAAGTCAATTCCTTTTGACCTTTGCCTGCTACCTGTGTGTGAGTGGAGGGGAACTGCCCAGGCAGGTGCTAGTAGGATGATTCCGACTACAGAGAGAGCCAAGACCCAGCACTTCTGCCAAGAACCCACATTCTCCTTCTCTGTCCTGGGTCAGGAGGCATGGCTCAGGCAGTAGCTAAGTTTGAAAACCTGGATTCAAATCCCAGCACTGTCAAATATATTGTGTAACTGACTCTAGCAAATAGGCCTTCCCTTCCTTTTTCACTTTCTCAGAAACAAAAGTTAGCTGCTGATCTTGTGACTAATGAGAATGACATTTCAGCAGAAAAATCACACTGCTTAAGAATTCCAGGGACTGACTCCAAGGAAGCGAGTTCAATCACAAGACCCAATCAGGAGCAGTAACTACCAGTGCAAACAGGGAAGGCTCGAGTCAAATGCACCACCACCCAACTGGTTTCAAGTCAGCCTTGGAAATCTGCCTGACAATTATCTGAGCCCAGCATCTTCCCTAATTTTCCCCAACCCCAATCAACCCCTTAAAAATGCTCTTGCTAACCACCAAGGTGGGAAAAAATAATTGTAAGACTGAATGTATCCTTTTCCCCTTCATCCTAAGACTGCTGCTGGCCTCTTGAATAAACTTATGTCCTTGCATCAAATCTTATCCCTGCTGAGTTGGCTGTCAAACAGTCCTGGATTAATTTTTCCTATGGTGTAACCTGCAGTAAGCTCCTTAATATCTGTTTTAGGTTCCTTGTCTGTAAAACTAAGAGTTGTTTTAATACCATCCTCATAATGTTATAAAATTTGTAAAAGTGGATTCTACCTGAAACCCTTCCTGTAGTTCCCTCTATGTAATATGATAGCTATTTTATTACTGTTGTTGTACTTATTACTCTGGGCAACACAGGCTTGGGAGTGAGACAGCCTCTTACTAACTGTAACCCTGGGAAAAGGACTCAAGCCATCTGGTGCCTCAGTTTCCCCATTCCTAAAGTAGAAGTGATCGTATTAACTTGCTCATGGTATTGCTATGAGAACCCATCTCTGTATAAGGAGCCCATCACATGGTCAGCACTGAGAAAAGACTGCCATTGTTATCCTGGGCTTGAATATATCCAGCCCTGTCAACACATGCAGTTACTAATGCTCATGACGTGATCTCCGAGGCCCAGGATATGTGTTAGGACCTCTGGGGAATACAAAGAAATTGGGGCTGGAAGGGACCTACAAGACCTTGGCCAACTTCATTACTTGTTGGATTTTAACTCTGAGCTCTGAGCAGCTACATCTTCATCCACCAAAAGGGACATGAACCATCTGCTGCCTCCCAGGAACAGTATCCTGGCAGCAAGTCAAATCCAACATCAGTGAAGGGGGATGGTTCCCATAGTGCCTCCAAAGTGGCTGGGTTTGCTGGCAATGAGCAACCAATTATGTGAAGCGTCTGGAAGAAGACAGATCCGTTTCTATCTGCAGAAGAGTGAGAGAGCGAATGGCACGCTGAGAAAATGTCGACTCTGTCTGGGAAGGGAGATCTGCCAGTCTCAGGCAAGCTGCTCTCAATCCTAAGCAGTTCTGCTGCGTGAGATGCCGTGGGTATCACAGGGACCTCAAGAAGGCCTGTTTTTCACTTTCCTACTTTTTTACTCCAAGCTCTGCATCTGGCAGCTCAGACGTGTGAATGAACTGTAATTGCATGGGTGATATTCAGAAGCAAAAAGGCATCTATTTAGGAAGGGAAAAGAATTGACTCATACTAGCAGAGAGTCCCGGTATCTCAACAGGGAGCAGCCTTCAGGGTCCTAGAAAATGGGCTGGGACTCCGAGGTGCATTGCCAACAATCACCCCAAACCATCCATCTCTGCAATTCCACTTCAACACTTGGCAAAAGCAGGCATGAAGCGAGGCAGCGCCTCAACTCTCCTCATTCTTCGGTGCTTCCAATAGATGACATCATCTCTTACTGTCTCCCCCTTCCCTAATAATGGAAATCAGATTTGGAAAATCACAATCAGCCAGCATCAGCTACTTATCCAAATCCCTGTCTCCTATTTATAAGCTTACACCAGCAAGTACTCAACTTTAAACATTATTTTCTTTTTAACGAGTGAGTAGTAATGGAATGATTTAAAGGCAAGCAGATTAATACGCCCAGCCATAAAAATCCAGAATGCAATTTACTTTCCCAAGTAACTCTCTTTGGCAGAAGTCTATCCTTGGTGAGTCTGAGGCTTTACCAAGATAGCCTTGATGTTCATTTCTAATGTTTTGTTTTTGCTTTTTAAAAACTGCTTGTCTTTATAAGTTTGATTCATTTTGATTTGATCTTAAAAGCAGAGAAAATGAGATCTTTCATCCATTGGTTTATTTCATAAATGCTTGTTCACAGTCAAGGTTGAGCTGGACCAGGCCAAATCTAGGAGACTGGAATCCCACCCTGTTCTCCCATGTGGGTGGCATGGACCCAAGTATTTGAGCCATCACCTGCTGCCTTCCAGGTGCACATCAGCAGGGAGCTGGAACTGGAAATGGAGGCAGGACTTGAACCCAAGCACTCTGATATGGGATCTGGGAGTCCCATTAGTGTCTATGCAAAGCACTGTGCCAAATACCTGGCTTACATGCTCCCATACTTCAGTACATCTCTTTCTGCTGCATTAGCCAGGCTTTGTTTCTGTGCCTTAGATTATGGTTCTTGAGAGAGAAATCTCCTTGGATCCCAGCTCCAGCAGATGCCTCTCAGAGACGGCGGTGGGACAGCGTCAGGGCAGGGGAAGCCAGGCACAGTCAGAACACAAGGCTTTGTCTCGTGCTCCAACATTTGTCAGAGACTAACTGCAAGATAGAAAGTTCTATTTAGCCTCCAACTTCCCCTGCTACCACTGCTGATTGGCCAAAATGCACACATATAATTTTTCAAATGACATACATTTAAATTAATCAAGCTACATTTTGTAATTTTTGTTGATCCAATAATTCCATTTCTAGGAATCTACCCTGAATAAATCATCTATTGCTTAACCTCAAGAATATTTATGTTAGGGTTTTCCAAGAAACAAAACCAATGAGATATGCCTCGAAGTGTAAGATCTGAAGAGGCCAATAATGCAAGTTCTTGTTTGAGCCTGAAGGTCGAAGAATCAGAAAGACTCCCAGGGTAAGAGAAGATAGATTTTTCCAACTTAAGAAGAAAGCATCTGGGGCCTGGCGCAGTAGCCTAGTGGCTAAAGTCCTCACATTGCAAGCACCGCCAGGATCCCATATGGGCACCGGTTTATGCGACGGCCTCCCCATTTCCCATCCAACTCCCTGCTTGTGGCCTGGGAAAGCAATGAAGGATGGCCCAAAGCCTCGGGACCCGGTACCCACGTGGGAGACTCAGAAGAGGCTCTGGGCTCCTGTCTTCAGATCAGCTGAGCTCCAGCTGTTGTGGTCAATTGGGGAGTGAATCAGCAAATAGAAAATCTTCCTCTCTGTCTCTCCTCCTCTCTGTATATCTGCATTTCCAATAAATAAAATAAATCTTTAAAAGAAAAAAAAATAAATCATCTGGAGTGGGCACCATGGAATACAGGCTAATCCTCTGCCTGCATCGTCGGCATCCCATATGGGCACTGGCCCGTGTCCCGGCTGCTCCACTTCCAATTCAGCTCTCTGCTAAGGCCTGGGAACCAGCAGAGGATGGCCTGAGTACACCCACTTGGGAGGTCAGGAAAAAGCTTCTGGCTCCCAGCTTCAGATCAGCCCAGCTCTGGCTGTTGTAGCCATTTGGAAAGTCCACCAGCAGGTGGAAAACATCTTTCTCTGGCTTTGTCTCCTCCGTCATCATAGCTTTTTTAAATTGAAAAACCGTGACTCCAAACCTCAAAGTAAGGGGAGGACGTGAGGAGGCATCCAGAATGATAGCCACGGCTCTCCCTAAGATGGTGCTGAACAGAGAGAGGACCAGGTTCACTTCAAGCTTCAAGGAGCAAGAAGCCAGATAACTTTTAATCCAACATCTCAGGATCTTCTGCAGTTGGAAATGAACTTGGACCTCAAGAATCTGCTGAAGGACCTGAACATGAGGAAGTCAAGTAAACAGAAAACCATCACAATCTTGGGTTTGCTCCTGACATGAGGTCTTTCTAAAAAATCCCAATCCAGCTGCTGTGTGAACTGGAGACACAGTTCAGTGGGAAGCACAGCATCTTTATGGCTCAGAGGTGAATTCTATGGAAGCCAAGGTCACAGGGCTGCATTAAAACAAAAAAAAAAAAAAAGGAGAAGAAAGAAAGAAAAAGAAAGAAGAAGAAAGAAGTGTTCTAGAAGCCAACCTCTTAGTCATGCATGCTGCAGCCCTGGTGATCCCAAGTGCAAGAGAGAGACTGCAGTCACGCACAAAGCTTCGCTTAGCCTAAGCACAGCAGAAAATGTGGAACACACAGCTCAATCTCTTCCTGGCCTCCATAAGAGACCTGTGGCAAGGATGTTCATTATGAATTCCTACTTGCTCATTCATGAATTTTCTTTCACTTTTATAGGCAAAAATGACCAAACAAAGTATCACTCACAGCAGCACGCACACACAAAGAATGAACACATGATCAACTCGGACTTCTCAACAACAAGGAAATTAGTAAACCATCAAATGGACTGCTTACCATACACTTTCCTCATAACTAAATAACACACAAAAAATCAAAATAATATTTGTCATCACTCTAAACTATTGCCAGCAACTGACGGAAACTGCCAATTTGCCATATTCATGTTCACAACATGCTAAATATACTCTGCTGTTACTTCATCCATGAAATGCCAACATGCCTAGAACAGAGAATTTTCACCATCTCTTGCCGTGGGACCTGACTTGCAGCAATCTATATTTAGATCAGAACTCCATGGGCACTTGATGAACTCTACCTTTCCATGTTGGCTTTCTTATATGAGAGAGAATATATGGTATTTATTCTTTTGTGATTGACTCATTTCGCTGAGCATAATAGTTTCTAGTTGGGACCACCTGGTTTTGAATAGAATAATATCGTTCTTCTTGACAGCTGAATAATATTCCATTGAATAGATGTAGAGAAGTTCGAGTTGATTATGTATTTAATATGATAACCATTTGTGTGCTGTGAATTGCATTAAGAGTTATGTAGGGCAGAGATGATGCTTAATAAATGTACAAAATGGATTGATGAGATTAGCCAGTTAAATCTTTTCACCAGTAAGGCACTCAACAGCCCATGAGATATTTATTAAAAATGTCAAGTAAATCCTCTTATTTTTGTATCATAGTGTCAAATAGCAGTAAAATAAACATGTTAAGATCCTTAATCTACTGTTATGTTTCACTGTAAAATTTACCTTTGTTAAAATTTGCTTCTGTTCAAATTTGTTGAGATCGCACGTAAAAGTATCCTAATATTACTTTGGCTGGTATTTTCTAATTACTGTATAATATTTTGGGAATGCAAATTTTATTTGAATGTCAACTACAGTTAAGCATGTGCCGTTTGTTTTTCTTGCTCAGGTTTTGTAATTTGATGGAATGTTTTTATTATAGTTTAATAAATGTTTGCTTTATTAAAAAAAAAAAAGAATGAACACATGAATTACTGGCTGCTTGGTGAGTAAGGGGAGTGAGCTGAAGGCCATGAGGTTGGTAGGATCTAGACAATGGAGAGTTTAAATCCCAGGTACCAGAGCTTGGACGTTCTCCTGTGGAGAACTGGAAGTCACAGCAGCTGCTTATCTAGCTGTGTGCCTGGCGCTTTGGTTCTTTAATTTATACTCCACACTAATTGTATAACCCAAGTATTATCAATCATGTTTGTAAAAAAAAAAAAAAAGTACTTCGGCTGAGAGAAGTTAAGTAATCTATCCTAATTTACACAGCTAACAAAGTATATGGGGAATGCAGGTAAACATGGCGACAGTTTGGACAGCGTCCTCTATTTCAACTTCCTTCCAGGCCACATATTTCACCTCTGCTTGGCAGGAGCTGGGAACGCATATGGTCCAAAAACATCTGGTCTGACATCAAAAAATTTTTGATTATAAATCTTGAGTGTTTACTCTGGGTTCCCTGAGGGCAAGGGTCAAGTCTATTTATATGCCCAGCACACTGCTGCCACTTAAATCTTCAACCACACAGGCAGTGATTTTTACGGAGCCTAACTCCTACCAGATTCCGTTCAGGTTCCCTGGAGTTTAAAATGTGCAGAGCAGGGAAAGAGACTTTGTTCCCAAAGGCTGCAGACTCCCACATTTCCTGCCATGACTCTGCCTCAGCCCACAACTCTAAGGGAAGCTTTGGAGCGGGCCTCCCTGAGTTTGAATCTCAGTTCCATTGCTGAGACACTGACTCTGGACACCAACACAACCCAAGCTTCCAGAACCCATCAGAAACATGGGGTTGGGGAGCGGTGGGTTCTAGTGCCTTCTTCAGAAAGTTGCTTAGAAGCTTCAATGAAACAACATAAAGAAATCCCTTGCCTCTCTCTCCATAGCTCTCATCCCATCACCCAACCTTCTCCTTTGTTCAATCACTTGTCTACCTATACCCACACCTTGAGTTAGCACTCTCAACTTTGTGTTACTCTAGGCATTTTCTAATAAAATAAAAACACAACAAGCACAAAGCCTATTGATAAGACCTTGTATTCCATTCCAGCAGGAATTCTAAAAGGTGTTCCTGGTTGCAAAGGCAATGATAAATTCCCTGATGGAGTAATTCCGAGAACAGTCTCTGTGGCCCTCTCCCCTGGTGCTGTAAACTGATCACAATGAAGACAAGAATACCTCGCCAACACAGAATACCTTACTTAATATAGCAGAATTCTGATTCAGGCTATCTGGGAATATCAAATATCACTGGTTCTAGGCATTGCTGTACTTGGATTCCCTCCCAGAACTTCCCATTCCTGCGAGCAGAGGTTTCCCAACAAGCAGCATCTTCCTTTTCATGTTAACAGCAGCATACTTTCCTGCTCTCTTGATAACATCTTCTGGAATTCTTTCCAAAGAGGTCAAGACGTAGGACAGCTAGGAAGGATTGGGGGCATTGGTAGTGTGGCTGGAGCTCGTGCTTTCAGGAAGCAGGGAGGGTCACAAGGCATGCTAATTACTCTGCATGGTAATTAACAAAGTCGAATTTCTCACTAGAGAGGTAAATCAGACATCTATATTAACTAAAAAATAACTAAAGCTAATAATAAGGAAGAAGGATTAACTGTTAATTTTCCTCCTTTTTATTGCTATTATTTTTAAATCTACTCTTTCAAATTTCCATTATTTTCCCACATTCTAATACACCAGTTTCACATATGAAAGACCTTGGACGTGAAATCAAGGAAAACATAGCACTTTTACTTTATTTACTTCTTATTCAGTAAGTAAGCTAATATTTGTAATGCCAAAGAGCTGAAATCATTTCTGTCTTTGCTTTTGTGTTTCCACTTTCTTCACCCTAACTTAACTTTTATAAGGAATTATATCACTTTGCTAGGGCTGCTATATATAACCAAGCATCATGAGCTGGTTTGAGCCCAGGCTTTCTGGGACAACAAACTATGCTGATCAGGCATTTTCAAGAGGCCTGAGACAAGTGCACATGAACGTGAGCCTGGCCGTGTTGTGACGCCAAAGGGTAAGACACTCTTGATAACTTCTTAGAAATGATGGAAGAGCTTCATGAACGGTATTCCATTCCTCTCTGCATTTCTTCAATCCCAACTGACAGCCTCGCCCTTCCTCCACCACGAGACCAACAACAGATGTTTGCTGAATAAAGTTCCCCTTCTTGAGTTGCTGTTGCTTTAAGATGTGTCAGTAACTACCTCATAATGTAAGTTACCGTGGCAGAAACAGACCTGCCACTTGGTTGCGCATAAGTGCTTTATCATATTATTTTCTTCCTCTTTTTAACGTAAATTCAATTTGGGAGGATGGGAAATAGCTCTCATTAACTTGCTGAACACAATGCAAAATAAGATCTTCTGTATCTTGGAATTCAATGCTATGATCCCAGAATAAGCAAGGGGTCAAATGTGCCCACTTCTTAGAAGCTACTGGGTCATACAGACAGCCCATGGTGAGTATGAGACCATATCCGCCAGCATTGTGATGCTCCATAGCCGTTGCCAAGTCATACAACAGAAGGCAAACATTCCCCTCAGAGGCTGACCAACTCTTACAGAGCCACATGAATGCTGCAGGGGCAAGGGGCTCTCCTGTCTCCTTCACTCCAAGGGGAAGGGTGCACCCCTCCCAGAGCCTTGATGGCTGTCTCCAAGAAATGCAGGGACTGAACCCTGATTCCTTCCTGCAGGACAGTGGGGGGGGGAGCACTTCTGGGAACAGCACTTGCAGAACGATGTGTGCCAGGGTGCACGTGGATCCCTCACTAGCTAGCAGCTGATGGGGTCTAATTGGGGGTGGGAGGAGAGTGAGGCGGTAACTCACAGAAATGTCCCTTGCAGTGAAAGTTAACTTCCAACGTCTGCCACGGACAGACAGCTGCCCCTGATGGATGCAGGTAATACTCCAGTCCAGTTCAACCCACTTGCTCCCTCCATCTCTCTGTTCCATGCATCCCCTGGCACCTGTCGAGAAGCTTGGGAGAAAGAAAGATGAAACCTTACCCCACACCCAGGTATCCCCTCTACCACAGCCTTCCAAATTAAAAGCAAGTTCCAGCTGGTGTAACGATTTGAAGAATGGCCTTCAAAAACATACATGCACACTCTGGCCCCTGAGAGTATCCTTATGTGAGGAAAAAGAAAAAAGAAAAAAAAGGAGCCATTGCAGATGTTATTAAAGACACTGGAGTGGCCAGCAGACTCTCAATACAATGTTGAGCATCCTCAAAAAAGACATCTAGAGGAGAGATCCTGTGAGAAGGAGAGAAGGTCCTATGCATACGGGGCAGAGACTGGGGTAACAGCCGCAAGCCCAGGCATGCCTGGAAACAAGGAAGCTGGAAGAGACTGGGAAATAGTCTGCCCAAGAGTGCTGCATTAGAGCCCGGGCCTGCGGATGCAAAGATTGTAGGCTTCTCAGCCCCAGAACCAGGAGCTAACATTTTTGTTATTTGGGGCCTGTAGGTCATTTGTTAGAGCAGGTTAATACAGTGGGCAAAGAGAGGAGGGTCTAAGCTGGGGAGCACAGAGTTTAGATGCCATGCTGGATTTATGTACTAAACGTTTTTGAAGAAGACTTAAGTACCACCTGAGATGTCCTTCTGGGGGGGGGAATGCACCGCTCACATTTGCTGAGGAGGATAAGAAAGAATTCAGTTTCTTTTCTTCATGGCCTATCAGGTTGTGTTTGCTTCATAACCTGCCTTCACTTCTCCTTCCCTGCCCTTGCTGGTGGCTTGGCCAATCTCCCAGCAACGACACCTGTTACTCTGCCAGGTCCTTCCAGAGTAGTCCTGATGTGCCATGCACAGTGCCAGTTTGAACACATTGTTGAGGCTGAACTGCCATGCACACCTCCCTCAGTGCCACCACCCACCAGCTGAGGACCTGAAGTTCTCTGTCTCACTTTTCTCACCTGTGCAATGGACATGCCAATAGTCCCTGCCTTGCAGAGTGGCACACGGTGAGTGCCAGGGAAGTGAGTTCATGGAACAAGTTGAGTGACTCTGATCTTTACCCACTCCTAGTCTTCAGGGGCTGAGAATCTGCATGTAGATAAAGCACAGCCTCTCCGGAACCAGTCCCAGACCCGGATGACAGGAGCCTTCCCTGTCCCATACTTTCTGGCCATATCCTCTCATGTGGGGGAACCTCAGGCTTTTCTTCCAACCATGCTGCTGAAAGAAAATGAAGTCAGCTTCCTTGCAACCATAAATAGCCACCTTGTGTGGGAAGCAGGGATGTGGAAAAGAGCCGACTGATGGAGCTGGAAAAACAGCCTTTATGCATTGTACAAGGGTGTCCTTATGAACTCAAGGGCACGAGGCACCGCTGGAGAACATGGGGTTTACAGCTGAGTGGGGAGACAGTCCCTGTGGTACAGTGAAGAGAAGAATCAGAACCACATGCTACTCTCTGCTAAACTGTCCAAGTTGGCTGAGCAAGGCTCTGAGCAGGCTGAGGCAGGCAGCACAGTCAGGGAGCCACATCCTGGCCCCAAAGCATCCCGCCTCATCAAGGAAACCAAAAACTTGCTAGTTGGGGATTTTTCTTTCCCAGAGGATGTTGACCCTGGGTGTGTCGGGTCATTGACGCATGCAATTCTTTTGGCTGCAAAATCACCAAATTTCCAAAAGCCATGATTCTGACCTTGACCAGCTTTAACAGCACGTGGGTGTTTCCTTCTGACAGCATTCCCTCTCCCACAGTTGCCTGTACAAGGGTCCCATGGCACCACCAATCCTAGAGTGAATAGCAAGGACCCAGTAAATCCAGCCACTAGCCCTGCGAGACTTGCTTCAGCACCAGTGAGGCTATGCGAGGAAGAGGGACCAGCAGCCTCTCCCATTGGGTGGCCTCAAGGTCTCCTCTGCCTTATGTATTAGAATTTATCTTCAGATCATGAATGTGGGCCTCGTGCTTCCCAAGAGGAAGGAGAAGGGTTTGTATGGCAGCACACCATAGTGTGCAGCCAGAATAGAGCAGATACTCTCTTGGACCTCACAGCAGTGTGTGCCCAGCTGGCCCCTGGAGGACCCAAGCTCTCATTTTTTCAGCTGCAGCAAAGGCTATCCACAGATGGCTCACAGCCAAGTCCCTCTTCTGAAATTGCCTTCTGCCAAAATGAATGGTCTCAGCCAATGTTCTACCCTCTTCTGTAGGAGCAGACAGACTCCGAAGAATGACTACTACAGAGTACGAGGCCAGAGAGCTCTGTGGGTCATCTCCAGATCAAGAGCTCCTACAGGCACTGAGGTCTCTATTGCAATCATTGTCAACTCAATTTTTCCCTTTGCCCAATCCAGCTCTTCTCACTCCCCAACAAGACCTGTTCCCAAAGCACTCCTGATAAACCTTGTGTCAAGTTTAGAGTCTCAGTGTCCTTCTTACAGAGCTCAAATCACACCAGTGTGTCACCTGTAGCCTCATGAAGGCCCTCTGCAGGTAGGCTGGATTCAAGCTAAGTATGAGACAGTTTCCTACCAGTCCCAACACAGGAATCATTCCCTACTTCTGGGTCACAAGACTTAGCCATGGCAGGTACACCTTTGATGCCGGCTGCAAAGTGGCAAGTCCAAAAGCGTGCACAGAGCCAGCCGGCATTGCTCTTCCAGCCACTTCCCAGCCTGTGAGAGCTTGCATGTGTCACCTCCCTCACTACACTGTGGCTTCCTTGTGGGCAAAAGAGCATCCATGCAGAGCACTCTGTTTCTGGCCATTTCTCAGAGCTGCCTGATTCATGTTGCTGAAGGCAGGCACTTCCCTTGCACAACATGGCTGGCCTGTTTCTAATAGACCACGCCCTGGGACCTTATCACAAGGCCTCGTGCTTTGCTACTGAATGTTTCTGTTCTTAGAAAGTTCTTTCCAGGGTGCCATATTGATGATAACAATTACTTGTGTGTGCTATACCTCAACCGAGTCTCTGGTTCCTTACACAGTTTGTTCAGTTGACTTCTGGGTCAGGTCCAGGGCCTATAATTTATGTCTATGAAATTTCCTCTTCCTGTATTTGACCCGTGGCTCTAACAAAAAGATCCATGGATACTGATTCTGTCATCTAAGAAATTCACTATCTCTCTCTTAAACAAAGTCTAGAAAGTACAGTGAAGAATGTTCTGCAAATGTCAGACAGTAATACGTTACTCACATCTGCTGCCAGAATTTCAGACAATTTCACACTCATTTGTAGCCAAGCCTTTCAGAGGCACCAAAGAGAGCTGCTTTGTCTGCCTCTTCCTCTCCATTTTAAATGAATGTGCTCTGTGATGAGAAATTGAAAGTAAATCCTTCCTCTAGGAATTAAAAAAATAAAACTAGGACGACCTTAGTTTTGGGTGCCTAAAAGGCTGCTCTATGCTATGCCGCATTGCTTCCCTTCCTCTACCTACTGGCCCTTAGATCTGGGTGCCGCTGGCTTCCCACAGCAAGGCCACCAAGGCCCGGGACTCTTCCCAGCTCTGCTCCATCACTTACACTTTGCTGTTTTCTCTGCCTTGGAAGATCCTGTCCCAGGCTGAATCATAGCTCCCAAGGATAAGTGCTCCTCCAAAAACACCTGATTCCTTATTCACTTGGCCATTTCACTGCTGCCTGCTTGTGAGTAGGTCAAAGCTGGGTATTTAACCCTACTGAGTGACATTTATAATCAGCAAATGTGTTCCATGACTTTTGAGTACACCTATGCAGAGTCAATTACCCTCTGGCCACATGGAAAATCGCACATGACTGTACACACACACACACACACACACACACACACCCTCTATACCTATATCTGCTAAAACATTACCTTATCTGTCTCACATTGCATCCACCTTTGCTCATTCTGTCCCTGATTTTTCTTTTCTTCCTCTAAAGTCAGGAAACTGCCTTTGTGTTTGTCCATTAAGGTGTTTCTCCTGGCAGTTAACATTACTTGCCTCTTTCAGTATTGCAACCTCTTTGAGGACAATCGTCTTAATCGATATGCGCTGCTATAACAACAAATTGCTATTGACTGGGTGACTCTGTTCCTTCCCTGCCCCTTAGTAATCTCTCAGCAATATTTCTTACTCTCAGACTTGGCCATCTCCACCTTCCTAAACCTAGACTCCTGAACGTACCTGAACTATCAATAGATGATTTGCTGGACAAGCCACTTGCGCTAGGACTGCACCTCTCAGCATGGGAGTGGAAAGACTTCTCATTTTTCACAGAACATGTTTATAAACCGAGTTTAAATTTTTAAGCTGAGATAACCTCATTCCAGCTACCCCTTTGCTTCCCCATTAAAAAGAAGTGAAAGGAAGTGCACACTTCCACTTCATTAGTTATTAGTTGATTAACGAGCAGAGCTGTTTAAGGTGGGATTTATTTTCCTTTATTCTCCTAAATATGGGAGGGCTTATTCTCTAAGTGGCTTAATCAGAGAGAAAGGAAATGAGCTACTACATCCCTAAACCTTCCCAAAGCCTCAGATTCTGTGGGCTTCTGAGTCATCTGTATAATGCTTTTCCTGGCATTCACTGGCAAGCAGAGGCCCAGAAAGAAAGAAGATACATTGGTTTTCTAGGGCTGCCAAAACAAACTGTCACACATGGAGTGGCTTCAAAAAGCAGGACTGGTGCTCCTGGCAGTTGCTGGCCACCCTTGGCACTTCCGTCCTCAGAGACCATCACTTCATTTTCTCCCCTCATCTTACGCATCACCTCTTGTGTGTCTGGCTCCAAATTCCCCTCTTAGAAGGGCACATATGGCTCACTCTAATCCAGTAGGATCTTGTCTTAACTAAATATGTCTGCAAAGACCCTACTTGAAAATACAAGTGGAGTCTGTTTCCATTCTGAGTTTTTGGGTGGGTATGAATTTGAGGAGTACACTAGCCAACTTTGTACATAAGGGTAAGTGGGTGTAGACAAGGTCAGGAGGCTACAGAGCCCTCCCTTCTGTCCCACTTCCTGGTGCTCATATTGAACCTGTGTTTTCAAAGCAACAGAGCAGAATGGTTTGGCCTTGGCTTTATTCACAGCATCGGCAAGCAAATGCAGTCCTGTTTCTCACACGTGTGAGATTCTTCCCTTCCTTGCCCACGTCTCCTCACTGATAAAATGGGAATTACAAATAGTTCTCACTCCAAAGGCTTGTTGGGAATATCATGTATCTTAATCAATGAGGAATGCTTGGAACACTTTTTAGCACAGGGTTTATTCAGTACATGTTACCAGCTGCCTGTATTTCCTGAATGCTCTTTGTTTAGAAAGGAGCTACTGGAAGGCACTGGGAACATAATATGATTCCAGCAAAGCTTCTCTCCAAAATGTTAATATTAGTACCTTACTTAATCATTTATTTATTTGGGAGGGAAGAGAAGGAAGTAGAGAGAGAGTAAGAAAGAGAGAGAGAGAGAGAACACCCAATACAATATCTTATGTTTGGTAAAAGATGCAATGCCTACAACAGCCAGGAATAGGCCAAGCCAAAGTCAAGGGCTAGAACCTCCATACAGGTCTCCCATGAGGGTGACAGGTGCCCAAGGACTTGAGTCATCATCACCTGCTGTCTCCCAGAGTGTGCGTCACCAGGCAGTTGGATTAGAAACACAGGTAAGACTCCATCCCAAGCGCTCTGCCATGGGATGTGGGCCCCCATACAGTAGCCCAACTTATTGCATTACAACATTAGCCCCAAGAACGGAGATTTGAACACGATAAGTGACAAAGTGAATTTGTATTGGCTAAGTGGTGCTTGATTCTTCTGATAATTGTGTGCCGGTAATTGAGTGCTGGTAATTGAGAAGGAAAACAGTCTGTGTATTGGCAGCTTGTGGCATCTCTGCTTCTGAAGACAGAATTCATTAAAGCTCTTTCTACAAAGAGCAATGCTTTTGAGGCCTTGCTGGGACAAACAATTTACAACATTTGTATAAATGTCACACTTTAGCAGATGCCTGCCCACAGATCTTCACAAGCAATCCCCAGAATGGCATCTTGAAGCAAACAGGTGGTGCTCTCCTCATCTCAAATCTTGAGAAAAATGAGACTCAAAGAGGTTATTAAGTGATTTCTCCAAACTCTACAGATTGAGTTTTCAAATTCAGCTGCAGCAATCTGATTTCTTAGGTGGCATGCCCTGGACCAGTTCATCATCCACTGCATGAATGGAAATGATGTCATGAGAGCTCCCCAAAGGCTTTATCTCCCGATAATGAGGAGGAGGAAGATGGTGATAACAATGATGACAATAACAATGATGATGATCATGATGGTAAAACTTATCAAAATGGCAATGCATCTTGGTTGTATCTGCTCTGGGATTTTAAAAATGATTGGAGATTGCTTAGAGAACTTAAAAATTCCGGATTTTATTTGAACTTGACTATTGCTCAACTTGTTATTGAATAAAAAGTGACTTATTAAATATAGAATGTTGACAGGCTCATGATAATGGGAAAAAGAATTATTAATCATACTTCACTTGCTTTTATATCAGGGAGATTTTCTTGAAAACTCAATTGCAAATGATTTTCAGCATCAGATTGTCAAGAAATGCTTCTTTCTTCAGACCTGAGGACCCAACTGCTCAAATTTTTAACCTTAAGCTTTTCGATTTTCAGCCTTCCTGATTTTTTTTCAATAATCCACAAACAAATGTTTAAAAGTAAAAGGGCTTCTGCTGTTGACTTAGTGACATGAGGGTAGTTATACAAATATAAGAACACTTCCACAATACACTAATCCTAGCTACATTCAAAATAAGAATAAGAATATCCACTTCTTAGATAGGAAATGAAGGATTCAATAAGGCACTATAATAATGTACTCATCCACATCTTCAACTTCTTTTTGACCTTCTCCTAGCAGCCCTACTAACTCTGCACTCCATTCATGATCTTGAGTTCCAATTCTGACAACACTTTCTAATGTGCAAACTAAAAATACAGTCCTTGTTTAATAAACATACAAAATGGGGCTGCTCATAGTGTTGCTGGAATGTGAAGATCCCACACCCCAGATGCTATCTAAACACAAAAGGGAGATGCCATGAGGGGAATATCAGGCCATGGGTTCATCTGAGGGCAGCAGACAGCTCTTCTCCACGAGCTCTTGTGGTCAGCCCTCTGCTGTACCAGGAAGCCTGTGTGGGCTGAAGCCGGCCTGGGATCCTCTCTGAAAGCCATACTTCTTTACTGTCACAAAGATGCATTGCCCTGGAACTAAGCACCTGTGGGAGGCCTTTCAATTAGTGTGAGCTTACTGGACCATTGAGTTGGAAAATGCCAACTTAGCAAAGTAAAAAGTTAACACACAGAAGAAGACAGGCCTTCTGGTCAAACAGTGGCTGACGCATCAAAAATGTGTCCCCAGCTCATAGGGTTATGACTGGTTAAGAGGCTCCTTGGTGTTAGAGTTAAGTTCTTAAATTAACTTCCTCATTTCCCTTTCTTTCTTCCTCCTCTCTCTTCCCTATCCAGTTCCCTGGCTTGCTGGCTCATTCTCTCTGGTTGCGATTTAGGCACTCTTGAAAGGACTGACAGCATTGGAGTTCATGATAAAAGAGTGGATCTTTAGGCGAGGTCTATGCCTGGACATAGGGAATCTGTGAACAGGAACAGTTTGACTGAAAGCCTGGGGCTATAAAATGCAACAACAGAGAATCAAGATGGCAGAATAGGGTTAGGACACATTTAAACAGACAGAGAAACATTAGCGAGTGCGAAGCAGAGAGGGCACACTGCAGGAAATAGGAGAGGACAGACCAACAGCAGAGGGGTACCTGGAGACTGATGGACACAGGAAAGCAGTGAACACAATGGTGTGGTGTTGCAGTCACCAGAAACCACAGCGATCTTCAATAAGCAGCGATCTGAACTGCGCCAGCAGTTGGAACTCCACCAACAACCAGGTGGGAACAGAAGTTCACTGGCAGCTCAGGAGATGAACCTAGCCAAAGAACTGTCCGTCCTGCTGGTTTGTTTAACTTAATCAGGAGCAGACAGAGCAGCAGATCCCAAACAGGTTATGCAGGAACAGGGTAGATTTCACAGCCCAAACCCCAAGTAGAGCCATCTTGTGTAGGAAGACAAAGGCTATGGGACAAGACTGTGCATGCTAAGCTGGTAGTGAACTCATTTCTGGCTCAGTGAATTGCAACAACATGGCATCCTTCAAGCTCTACCCAAAATGGGTCTGGGTAGCCCTCAGATCTAACAGCCAGCAGATCAAGAACTCCAGCAGTGGCACATCAGGTGCCATTTTGTACAGTGTGGCAAAGGCTTTAAGACTGCAGGGACAACAGTAAGCTGCACATGTGCTGAGTTGGGAGCAAATTCACTGAGCTCAGTGCGTTGCACTGGTCCCACAGGAAATCTGGTGTCTTACAACTCAAAATATGTCCATGTGGCTCTCAGACTTAACAGCCAGCATGATCTAGCAAGATCAGCACTGCCAGCACCCTAGCTCTATAGGACACCTGGTGTCTCCCTAGTTCTGGGACCTGCATGAAGCAGAAGTGGGAGAAAGGTTGTACAGACAATGATGCAACAACAGCACAAGATCCCAGTAAAATAACAACAGAAGACTAAATCAATGAACAAGCCATTGCTAAAATGACAGGACCGAATTACCATCTATTTATATTAACCCTGAATGTAAACAGCTTAAACTCATCAATCAAATGTCATAAATTAGTAGACTAGATTTATTTGTTATCTAGAAGAGATACATCTTACCAATAAAGATCAGCAGAAACTAATCTCACGGATTTTGATGTTTCTGTTTTTAATTTCATTTCTTCAAAATACTTTTTTTCTCATAAAATTCTTCACTGACTCGTAGATCATACAGTAGCTTCATTTTCTTTAAGAAGGTTCTTGATTTTCTTTTTCATTTCTTCAGCAACACACTGGTCATTCAGTAGCATGTTATTTAACTTCATGGCATTGTAAATTTCTGTTTTTTCTGTTGTTGATTTTGTTTTGTGGCTTTTCATATAAGGAGATGTATAGTAACTTTGTAATGGAGACTATCATATATAGTGGCATGTTGTTTAACTTCGTGGCATTGTAAATTTCTATTTTTTCTTTCTGTTGTTGATTTTGTTGATTTTGTTTTGTGGCTTTTCACTTGGGGGGGATTTATAGTGACTATGTAGTGGAAACTGACATGTCCGTGTCCAGATGTGAGAGTATGGTGCAGTGCACATCTCTACTTCCAGATCTGATGGACTCCCAGTGAAACCGTTGGATGTGTCTTGACATTGGGATACTGGACTCTCTTCCATTGATCATGCAATGATGGACTTATGACTGTGTATGAGGAACTATGCTGTTGTAATTATATGGGAGAACTCAGTGTGGGGCAGGGGAGGATTTGGAGAAGGAGTAGGGGAATCGCAGGGCTTATGGAACTGTACCATAAAATGATGATGATGATGATGATAATAAATTAAAAAAAAAAATGCAACAGTGGCCATTGCTTGTTCTGGGGCTTTGGGATTTCATTTCTGCTAGTATTCAGTCATGACATCTACTCCACTGATGATGGCGAGGCTGGCATGCTGGGTCCTAAGGTGGCTTAGGGTGATGCTGCTTTTGGCAGAAGCGAGCTATCACATGAAGATGCATGGATCTGACTTTTCGATCTTATGTTGTAATCGCCAAACAGCATCTCACAAGGACAGACAGATGATGCTAATCTGAAGTCATAGGCTGCTGGGTGGTGGGACCAAAAGTGGAATGAGCATGCATCAGAGTACACTAAGGGGTGTCCTGCTCTCTGCTCTGCTTCTCTGCCCTCCACAAGCCTTAACCCCATTGATCAGCTGGGTTCATGGCCACCGCCCTGTGTCCTTCCTGGGCTTGTTACAAGACTGCAGAATTCACGGAGGGGAAAAATTAAAACATCTGGAAAAATAGAATGTTCTGCTCAAGTGCACTGCATTTTATTACATTTTCAAAACTACATTCTTTGTGCTTGATGAACTCATACTAAATACCAGTGGTCAGATTTTCTTAAGTAATAAATGTGGCAAAAATGTAAAGGCACACACAAGATCACGACAGATGGTTTCTCAGAATTATGATCCTTGAAATTCCCAGGCTCACAACCTGGAAATAAAGCATAAGATGGAATTTATCTTGACTTTGAGGTTCTAGTCAATAAAGATCAAAAAAGTAAAATAAATTAGAGGTAGATTTTTTTAAAAGCCTAATCAGGACTATAAAGTTGGCCCAAATGATAATAAGGAGACATAGTATATTCGCGAGGAGAGGAGTGACTTAAAGTACCACTTAGAAGAAACTTGGCAGAGGTAAGTATGATGAATTGAAAGGAGAACAAATTGTAGCCAGAACGGAGTCCAGTCGTCCAGACACAGGCCACTTCCTCTTCTGTGCAAGCACAGAGCCAGCCAAGACAAACTTCTGAAGCCAATGAATATTTTTCTTTCTAATCCATTCATTTCCTAGCTTTTGAGCCTCAGGGTACAGAGAATGGTCATGCTATCCTAAGACCTTCCATAAGACACCCACCCACACCAACCCTGCACAAGCAAGAATTCTTGCCTTCAAATCTGCTTCCACCCTCTTCAAAACTCCCTTCCGCACCAGCAGTTCACCTCAGCTGGGCTAAGGGACACCAATTGGAGCAAGTATTTCACTTAACAGTTACAATGTCCGCATCCCGCAAAGAGCACCTGGGTTTGATGGCCAACTCCTGCTAAGGTAGAACCTAAAAGGCAGCAGCAATGGCTCCAGTAACTGAGTTTCCACCACCAATATGGGAGACCTGGCCACTGCCTAGCTCCAGCACTACAAGTGTTGGAGGAATGAACCAAGAGATGGAAGCTCTCTGTTTCTCAAATAAACAAAAAATTAAAAGATGTGAATATCCTGGCCTCTTTTTTTTTTAAATAAGTAAACCATTTTTTTTTAAAGATTTATTTTATTTCCATTACAAAGTCAGATATACTGAGAGGAGGAGAGATAGAGAGGAAGTGGAGCTGCCGGGATTAGAACCAGCGGCCATATGGGATCAAGGCGAGGACCTTATCCACTAGGCCACACTGCCGAGCCCAATATCCTGGCCTCTTGCGTGAGATCACAAGAAAGACTCATGTCCATTCCCAGATCATTTGTGCTTTCAAAACACAATCCACACTGCCATGACCAATAAGCTCTCAAGCTTCTTGACCTTATGCTCGACGGGGGGCCCTAAGCTTCTCCTGTACAGCACAGCTTCTTTCCTTTCCCTCCCAGAATTTCTGGCTTATTTATCAGTCCCAGAGAAGTATACTCCAGGGCAGGAACAGTCTGGAGCTTGGAGAAGGTTGGGGCCCCACTGGCCATCATGGAAGCCAGTCTTCCCGAGCAGAGATGTCTTCCTGGGGTGGAAGATCATGGGCCTGGTTCCTGACATTGTAGCCTCACGGAGAGAAGAAAAGAGAGATTAGCTTCTGAAACCTTCCTGTCATCTTCTGAAATCCTTTCCTTGTGGGGAAAGCGGAGCCCGTTGGCTTTAAGGTTCTAGGAGTCCCCACATTTCTGAAGGTGAACTAGCAAGAGACAATCTCCGAATACTTGCAGGCCACTTCCCATCACAAGTAAAGGCAACATCACAACAGAGATAAAAATGGCCAATTCAATTGCCACCCTAAGCTTTATCCTGTGATGCCACTGATCAGTGAATGAGTTCGAGTCTCCCTTCCACTGAGTGGTGAACCTTACTAAAATATAGTACAAGGTCAGCCTCCAGCCCATCACACAGCTTGTCTTAGATGTCAGGATTAAACGCCAGCACCATTGAGTGGAGCCCTAAGTCAGTGGGAGCTCAGGCACAGCAGCAGCACAGTGGAAGCCAGCTAGGCAAAATCAGCTGCATCTAGGAAGTTTTCATGATGGATGGGGTCTCAGGCTACAGTCTCTTCCCTTTTCCCACTGCCTGCCAGTGGACACCATGACATTTACAAAGGAAAAGGTACACACTCAGGACCAATCACTGCACTCATTTTGCCTTTAAAAACCCTCTAAGTGGACCCGGTGCTATAGCCTAGTGGTTAAATCCTAGATCTCATATGAGTGCTGGTTCGTATCCTGGTTGCTCCACTTCCCATTCAGCTTCCTGCTTGTGTCCTGGGAAAGCAGTTGAGGATGGTTCAAGGCCTTGGGACCCTCTACCTACCTGGGAAGACCCACAACAAACTCCTGACTCCTTGCTTCGGACTGGCTCACACTGGCTGTTGTGGCATGTTCTACAGTTACACAGACACCCTACACTCCTTTCTTTCCCGGAGACTCTCTGGGGATTCCCTCTTCCTGTGCTCATTTTGAGAGGCATCCCTCCTCACTTGGGGCCACCGTGTATCTATCTGCAGGAGGGAGATTCCCCAGGGCACATTCCAGAGGTTCCCTAAAGTGACATTTTCCAGCAGTGTCTCAGAGATTTCTTAACGAGCCCATAAAATATCTTTATAGCTGTCTTGCTTGTTTTTAAAGCATCACAGTTATCAGCAGGACAAGGAAAGACTTTCATTTCATTCTTCAAGTAGGGTCTATTTTTGACTTGGCTACACTGAAAGCAGTAGCCTCTCCCATGAAAAGAAAAACAAAAACAAGTCCCCAAAAAATGGCTTTCAAAAAAGTTCACATACATCAGAAAGAAAAATGGTGTTGGAAGAGGAAGTACAGCTCAGAAATGGGTCAAAGCCAAAGGCAGGAGGCCTCTCCACGGTGTGCCACCAAAACAGCCATCAGGACCCCACCGCCCCCTTGGTGAACACTCTGCTGTCATTTCAAGACATGACCACGTGTGCAGGAAAGGGCGATGCACACTGGTTTTATACTGGACCCCACCCAGTATGTAGCTGTGCCTGGACAGCCGATCTACATTCTGTCAAGTTCTGCCTGTGTTCTCAGAGGACAAGGAAGGAGCTCAGGGTGGGGAACAGCAGGACAATGTGATGCCTAAGTTTGTCCTGACTAGGACACAGACGAGCAATGTAAATGCCATGTCGGGCTGTGTTTGTGAGCGTGCATTCGAATCAGTAGACCAGGACAGCAGAGTTCTCTCCCTGGTGCAGAGGGCACTACCCAGTTCACTGAAGGCCTTATACAGAAGGCAGAGGGGGAAGAAGAGGGCAGGGAGTAAACAGTCTCTCTGAACAACTGCTTGAACCGGAGCACTTATGCTCTGGGATCTACTCTGTGAGCCTCCGGTTATCAGAGCACAGTTCTAGCCATCCCGAGTCTCCGGCTTGCAGGTGGAATTCTCAACCTGCATAATCACGTGAAGCAACTCTGTATAGCAGCCTCTCTATGGCTTGGGGAGGGGGTGTTCTGTTTCTTGACAGAACTCTGACAGAAACAGGTTGCAAGCCAAAATCCTCCTGGGATAACTCAGGTTCCAGACCCACCCACAAGTTCCATCTTGAACTTGACCTCCCTAGAGCAAAGCTCCCGGTTTAGCCCACTGTGAGCAGTTAAGTCCACTCACCAAACTACCTTCTGAGTGACTTTGGGTCTGCGGGTCACAGAAGCCTCCACAGTGCAGCCAGAATTAGGGTGGGCAGAGGAGCCATACTCATGTCTTACCACTGCTGGAACAACTTACTGCAAACTTGATGGCATCAAATGACAAGTTTATCTTCTTACATTTTGAAAACTGGAACTTTAAACTCAGTCAAATCGACCTAAAATCACACTTCCTGGAATCCTGAAGACAAATTCTGTTTCTTGGCTCTCTGAGCTCCTGATGGCTACCAGCAATCCTTGGTTTGTGGTCTCATCACCCCCATGTCCACTTCTATGGTCACAGTGTCTTTCCTCTTCTATGTTAACTTTCCCAATGCCCCCCCTTTTATTCAGATACATTTGGGGCCCACAAGGGCAATCTCTACAGCCCATACTTAATCACATCTACAAAGCCTTTTTGGGCACATAAAGTAAAATTCACCTGTACATGTAATGTCCATGGAATGTTATTCAAGCTATCCCAGAGTCGTTGTGAAGACTGGTGCTCAGCTAAGCTGGCTTCCCATGGCACCCTCCCGCTCCCCACTCTGGAGTGAAACTTCCAAAGGTTCTGGCAGCAGATCCACACCTCAGCACCGATGCCTTCCTCATCTCCTCCCAAGTATCCCCAAGAACAGATAGCCCAGCAGGACAAAGACAAAGGAGAGAGAAGACAGAGAAGGAACAAAAGAGGAGCGAAGCGATCAGCTAATTAGCATGAGACATTGAGCTGGGCCAAGAATCTGATCGCCCCTAGTGACAGCAGGCACCATCCTAACACTTAATTTTGATTCAAAGTAGGGACTAATGAGATACTGTCAGACCCTGGGGAGACCAAATAGGAAGAGGTCATTGTTAGATCTGGAAAAATAAGCTTTATCGATTTATTCATAGACAGGGAAGGCCAGCGGAACCAATCACAGAGAGCGGCTCAGGCTTTTTACAGAGTTAACCTAGGACAAGCTCTGCAGAATTGCTCAGCCTCTGTTCAGTCTTAGAACCTGGTTAACAGACAAGCCCCGAGGGCAACGTATGACAGGTGGCCAATTATCGGAAAGCAGGGCTGCCTGCTCTTTTCAGGAAATTTCACACACCAAAGAAAATGGCCTCAGTTTTGCACCAGCCATTAGGCACCCAGATGATGCTTGTCCCTTAGAAATGAGACTAATTCTGAGTATAAATCAGAATAAATTGGATGTGGTTCCCAGCCCTGAGCTGGGAAGCGTGTGGAGTTGACTCTGTGTCTTCCTTCTCCTGTTGAGGTTCCTTCTAATCCATACCCTTCTTCACAAAACTCCATGGGCAGCCAATACCAATGTCCAAGGCAGTGGAAATCAGTAAATATTTTTTAAAGTTTTTCACTTATTTATTTCATAAGTAGAATGAGACAGACAGACAAAGCTCCCATCTGATTGTTTACTCGCAAATGCCTCCAATAGCTAAGGCTGGGCCAAAGTTGAAAACAAAAGCTGGGGACTCAAACTGGGTATCCCGCATAGGTGGAAGAAACTCCATTTCTTGAGCCATCACTGCTGCCTCCCAGGGTCCATATTAGCAGGAAACTGGAGTCAGGAGTCATAGACAGGCTTCAGGTATGGGACATGGGGCATCCCTACTACCAGGTTGAGTGTCCACTCCAGTAAGCAAATTTTTTGAAGATAAGCAACATACCAACCAACCCTCTCACCACACACATCAAATAGGTAACACATACAATTTGCATTGAAATTCAGAAGCAAAACAGCTTTCTGAAAGAGGTGGTTTTAGCCTTTAAAAAGTGAATGAGATTTTGAGACGAACGCAAGGTGGTGAATAGAAGGATTCAGGGAAGAATAATGAAAAGCTACATGAGAGAATCAGCAAGAAGGCCAGTTGCACCTGCAAGCAGGGGCTAGACCTAGTGCCCACTAGCGCTAGCATATGCATCTGGTTTTGAAGGAAAAGGCCGAACTAAGGATAAAACACAGGGATTTTAATAGAGTTCAAGTGCCCATAGGAGAGGCACCAGTCTATCCACCATCCTTGCCTTCTCAGCCTTAACAGTGGCACCTAAAGGCTACCCTTCACTCTGCTCTGTCATTCAGAGCCCTATAGCTAAACACCGTCAGCTCTGTTCTCAAATGCATTCCCAATTGGATCACATCTAGCCAACCTCACTGCTATCTCTCTAGTTCAAGGCGCCATCTCTTGTCCAAGTTGCTGACACAGCCTCATGACTGACTTCTATCTAAGCATTCTTGCCTCATCCGAGTTCATTACCCACACAGCTGCATAAATCATGGCCAACCACTTCCCTACCTCAAACCCTCCAAGTGGCCTCCCACAGCATCCGAAATGAAACCCAAACGCCTCACCAGAGCTCAAAGGCCCTCTCTGAGAGACCCCAGCCCCACAATCTCACTTGGTCATATCTCAAGCCAGTCCGAACATGCTGCAGTCCTGCTCAGGAATGGGACTGACTGTCCTCCCTGTTGGCAAGCCTTCCCCAGGAGCCACAGACTCATCTGAGTACTTTCCATGGAGTCAACCATTTCCCTCAACTCCTTCTCCCAAACAACCCTGTGAGTTAAATCGTGTAGTCCTTATTGATGAGGATGTTGGGGTGCAGTGGAAGAGCTGGGGTTTAACTCCGAGCCCACACTAGGCAATCCCTTCCCCCAGCTGCAGCCAGTGCAAGTGACAGTGCAGCTCCAGCTAACAGTGCAGACAGCTGCTCTGGCTGCACCTCAAACCCTGACAAGCGGCTACACCATGGGTATCTGCCTTTGTAAAACATCCGTGCTCCTATATGTACAGAAATGCTATAAAAAGGACACCAATAACATGCTACAGGCGTTTATCTCTAGAAATGGGAGAATGGCCCATTTTAGGTTTTGAAGCAGAAATCCATTATTCATATTTATCATTTTATAATACAGAATATTAAGGAAATTTTTTTTTATGTTGCCTCTGTGTTAAAACATCAAAAATAGTTTTTGACATCAAGTTGTACTAAGGCTTGAGTGTGTGTTATGGTGTCAGAAGTTTTATCCAATAAAACACAGATACCCTCCGGGTATTATAAAACAGTCTGACTTTGCCAGCTTCCTGAGAGGCTCCTAGAGAGACCCTCGAGGACTATAGGTCATGATTTGAACACTGCTCTGTGGCAATCTCAGATTGGCCACTATAAACTCAAGGACTGTTATTGCTACAGCTCTGGCTCCAGCTGAGCCAAACATGTGTGAATCATAAGGATTCTACTGATCCTTCCACACAGAGGCTCTGTGCGGCGAGGACCAAAGATCCTCCTTGGCAACCTCTTCTGGAGTCACAACCTTTTTATTAGCCCTCAAGGTCTTGCCAAGATGGCCCTGAAGTCATGTCAAGGAAAAGACCCTGTCCTTCAGGCCTATAGTAGCACTATCCTAAATACTCACTCCTTCAGATTTACAGAGAGAAGGACAGACAGAAAGATCTTCCATCCATTGGTTCACTCCCCATGTAGCCGCAATGGCTGGAGCTGAGCTGATCCGAAACCAGGAGCTTATTCTGGGTCTCCCACACAGGTGCAGGCTCCCAAGGTTTTGGGCCATCCTTGACTGCCCTCCCAGGCCACAGGCAGGGAGCTGGAAGGGCAGTGGAGCAGCCAAGATATGAACCAGCAGTCATTTAGGATCCTGGTGCATGCAAGGCGAGGACTTTAGCTACTAGGCTACCACACTGGGCCCTTAATTCCTATTTAATTACTTACCTACCTAGGGCCAAAAGTACAAACAAACGTTTCTAACTCTTTGTTCCCTTATGCCAAAAATGTATCCTCTACAAACTTTATCTAAAAAAAAACTATACCTTATGTAGAAAAGATGGAAGGGAAACTTGAATCCCTCCTTAATTGGTCTGTGATGAGAGCCACTGACAGTATCAATCCCACTGTTGGCAGCTTGTGCTGATTCTAACAGCTCGCTATTGTCAATATGCAACATCTTCAGGTTTTTCTTTCCGGAATTCTTTTTTAAGGCTGGTACTGTACTTGTTTGTTTTAAGTCAGCAGAGACCTAGTATATATCAAGAAAATGTTTCTGTGCTGCGGCATTTGATTGAAAAAATCCTTGATTTGTGCGTGCTACATCCTTGACTCCAATAAGAACTTTCCTGTTTTCACAGGAAACATCAGGGATACAAGTGGTGTGACGTAATGAATAGAACTTCAGTTACTAAGATACGGAGAACCAAGGCAATACTGAAGGAGCCGGGTGGAGACACCAGGAAGTAATCACGAGACATGAAGATGCTGAAAATCTATGCAAGTTGGACTCTGAAATGAACTAAGTGAGCAAGTAGTTAAAACATCAGGTTTGAAGCATTAACACAAGAAAAGCCTGGGCCCAGCTCGGCAGCCTCGTGGCAAAAGTCCTTGCCTTGCACATGCCAGGATCCCATATGGGTGCTGGGTCTAATCCCGGCAGTCCCACTTCCCTTCCAGCTCCCTTTTGTGGCCTGGGGGGGCAGTTGAGGACAACCCAAAGCCTTGGGACACTGCGCCCGAGTGGGAGATCCAGAATAAGCTCCTGGCTCCTGGCTTCAAATTGGCTTAGGTCTGGATATTGCAGCCACTTGGGGAGTGAATCAGTGGATGGAAGATCTTCCTCTCTGTTTCTCCTCCTCTCTGTGTATTTGACTTTCCAATAATAATAAATAAATCTTTAGAAAAGAAAGGAAAAGCCCTATACACAAATGTCTAGTGTAGCAATTTAGAAGTAAAGGTTTGGAATTAGCTGTATCTAGACTTGATTTCCAGCTCCACCAACTAGGTGGGTGACTTTGGAAAAGTGATCCAAACTCTCCAAACTCTGCTTTCCTGCCTCTGCAAAGGAAATTGTAAATAGACACTGGCAGGGCTCCTGGGCTCTGAAGCTTCCTTTTGGGTTTGGCAGATGCTGAGCTCCAGCCGGTGGGAGGTGAGGGAGGAGAAGGAGGTGAAGGTATGTGGTTTCCAGGCTCCTTCATGAATCTCTCCTCTCCAGCTTACCTGTTCTTCAACTCTCTTTCCTTGCAAGTTTCATTAACCTCTCCTTCCCCTTGTTCCTTTGTCCCTGTGGATGAAAAGTATCCTGCTGCTCCAAGCCTCCAGTCCTAGGCACTGTCCCTCGTGGTTCTTCTATTTCTTCCTGGTTGCTTTCCTCAGTAAATGTTCACTCAGTAAGCCCTGAACAAATTATCCAACTTGTAGTGTGCTGTCTTATCCCCACTGACGCATCTCCATACTGCTTTTCTCTGTCTCACCCGGCACTACCCTCCCCATGCCCTCTGCTTCCAAGTGGCTTCAGCCAGCAAGGCCACTGCACGGTAGAGAGTAGAGACCTGCTAGTGTTGGCAACTTTCTCTGCTTTCCACACCTTTTGTGGTTCCAGCTTCTACAAGATAGCTGGCCCCTGGGCTTCAATAGTGGGTCCCTTCCATTTTGCTTTCTATTGTTGTTGACCTCTGTGTCACCTCACCAATGACGTCTGGTTTCTAGCCTCTTCCACTGTTTACCTAACCAATTCCATAGATTAAATTTCCATTGATTTCAATTCTTAGGGTGGCTCTGTTCCCCTGGTTGGACTCTAATACATCTCTTTCTCTTCATGTGTAAAGGAAGCTAATACCTACAATATATTATCACATAACAGAAACACTATCTCCAACAGATATTATAAAAACCATTAATATATGACAAGCATATGGATGGATCTTACCCATTCTTCTTAGGAATTCTTATGGGCCTTAATAGCCTGTCCTCAGTAATATGACATAAAATCTGGCCCCTACTGTCCCTTTCTGCTCATCTCTCTCTTTTTCTCTCTCCCCCCACCCTGCTCTCTCTCCTTCTCCCTTCTCCTCCCTCCCTCCCCCTTTGTCTCATGTGGACCTCAGGTCTGTAGGACTTTCAGTTTCTTAGTCTTTCATTGTTCCCCACGCTAACCCTAGCATGAAACCCTTTTTTCTTATTTTAATTACTTTCTTCCATCTTTCTCTCCTAAAGTTGTGGGATTCTCAGCATACATTCACTGCTGGCACAAGATAAATATTCAATAAAGGTAACTGAAAGAAGAGAGGTTGGGATGGAGGGAGTAGTGAGAATCACACTGTCCCAAAACACAAAATAGAAGTGCAAAGATTCAAACCACAAGATTGAGGGGCAAAAAGCACAGGCAACAGCCCCAACACCTAGGTGGCATTGCGTCAGAATTCCAGACAGAAAGTAACACAGAGCTAGTACAAACCAACGGACCATTTAGTGAGCAAGAAACGGAACTGAGTTTGCTGCCCAGTTAGGACTTTTTTATTCACTTCCTGTGTCAGCCTACCATGCAACGAAAGGCAAATGACCACAACTTGGGGGGAAAAGGAATGAGGGGGGAGTAGGCGTGGCTGATTGTGAAGGAAATTCAAGGTTGCAGGCCACTAGACATGTGGTTTGAGTTACATGACTCAGGTGGCTGTCAAAAGTCCTACTGTATGAGAATTCCACAGTTCTCACCTTTATCTCCCCTTTCACTATGGAGCTGAATTTCTTGACTGGGTTATCTGCACCACCCAACCCATCAGGCACCGAATTCTCTCTAGTCTGGGTGCTAGGGCTCCATTTCAGCCCATCAGACCAGGCATTCAGGCTGGATCCCATAAATGGACACCCCACCTCTTCCCCCACCAAAGCTGGTAAGGACTGAGTGGGATGCAACTCATGTTCCTGTTGTGAAATGGAACTGCAAACAGGGGATATGATTCATGTCTGGAGACATGTAGTATTCCTGACAGCTCATCAGGAAATGCCATTTTGTGTCTGGCTTTGTTAAGCCTCTTCAACCGCTGGATAGAGACTGTGTAGGAAGCAACACAGTCATCTCTTGAAGGACTGACGCCACACATTCGCCACCATTGTGTGCTAAAGCAGGTTACCTCCCTCCTCTTCCTCTCTCCCCAGCCTCTCTCTGACCCTCCACACCAACACCACCACACACACACATTCTTTGGAAGACATATCATTCACTATTAGATGCACTTTGGGTTGAAGTCTATTGTTTGTTTACAAGACACAATATTTCCTTAATTTTCATTAAATGAATAAAACTATTTGAAAGGCTTGTAAGAATAGGTAAATCCAGCTCTCTTCTGTGCTTCATAAGTGCAGAAAAGGGGCACAAAGAGGAAGAAAATTCATCAGCAAATAAATATATAAGTATATTTACAACTTGGATGTAGTTCCCTAAGGTGGATAAAAACTGCCCGTCTGATTAGAGAGGCAAAACATATTTTATTTGAATTAACTAAAATTTTATGAATCATCTACATTTAGAAAACGGGCCAGGTATCAGGGAAATACATGACCTTATTGGGAAGACTGTAAGTGCTGTGAATTATGGGTAGCAAAAGTTTACTGAAAACAATAGAGATTTGAATAAAAATAAATGTATGTGTTTTAATAGTCCTATTGCAAGGGACATCATGAATATTAAAATTTTCCAGAATCAAAAGAAATGAAGACTTTTGCTCAATGAATGCTGGTTAGTAGAGATATATTTTAGATTTCTTGGGATTTAACAAAAACAGCCAGTTGGACTTGGTTCAATTTCTCCTTTGCGACAATCAGATACTCTCTGACCCAAAGAGGAGCTTTCCTTGATCCTTTCGTTCCCGGATCCCTGAGCCACCAACTCTCCCGATGCAGAGAGGTAGGTAACCTGTAGTGAGGACTGCCAGAAGGAGGTACCTGGGAACTAGGCATCCCCTCAATCCAGAAAATAAACAAAAACTTTGCCTTTCTAAGCAGAGGGGTTGCTCTTACCTGGGCAGGGAAGGGGGAAGCCTCTCTTCCATTGTAAACAAATTCAATTTATAGATGGATCTTATCCCTCTCTGTTCTTCTTGCCCTTTTATCGAGCATGATGAAAGCAAATGAAGTCATCCTTAACTCAGGCACTAAGATGTGGCCGGTTCTTCTTTTGAAGGGTAGCTCCAATTTCCCCTTTCTGATTTGTCATCATGGCTTTGCAATAAGGTATCAAACAGCTTCCCCTGACTCCGGAAGTCCAGGCCTTCCTGGCTCTTTGCTTTGGCACTGCCATTCTCCATCTAGGATGAGCTCCTTTGATCCCCACCTTGGATCTCAATTCCTCTTTGTGGCTTTCAAGGACTTCCTTGTACTTCCTCAACCCTCCTCATTATCGGCTACTCCTGAGTTCTCGCTTCTCATTTAGGCCCGTTGGCTTTCCACTGGCTGGGCTTATTTCTGTCCTTCTTCTCTTTGATCATACCTCTCCTTTCCTATCTCAATTGCAAGTGCAGAGCACACCTCCCCCCGTCCAAAGCCCAGCTCCTCAGAGAGTCCATCAATGACTTCTTTCATCCCTCCCTTTCTCAAAACTGCCCCAACATGCGCACTGTGTGGCTCCTGGATTAGTACCTGAATCAATACACTTCCGAATCATCCCCAAACTACTTCATATGTGTGAATCTTGCCTTCCAACAGTATGAGGAGAGCTTTGAGGACAGAAATCCACTTTCTCTGCTTATATGTGTTTTATGGCTATAGAGAAAGTTTAGAAGAGAATGTGTGATCCAAGTTGGAGTCAATGTCATCCTATGGAGATAAGGCCTTTGTAGTCAGACAGGCTAGTCTCAACTCTGACATCTACTTAGTGTATAGGCTGAACCTCTATTTTCCTGACTTGTGAAATGGGGACACTAATATACGGCTGAGCAGCTATAAAAATTAAATGTCATAGATTATGTTAGGTTTCTTGCTACCTTTTGACCCATAATTAAATGCTCTAATTATGTTCCTAAATTCTGGAGAATTCTCCGAGGGAGCTGGACTGTGTGGCAGACTTTTGACCCTATAATCCTGACTGAAGCAAAGCGAGGGAGTGGGAATCTGGTCAGTGTGGATGTGGCCAATTGGGTCTGGGATGGTGTTGCACTGTCTCAAGGAGGCTTACTTCATACGGTGAGAAGAAAAGGCTATCCAGAAGAGCTCAGCACACCAAAGGATCAACCCGAGGCACAAAGTAAAGGCTCATGGCCTCAGAGATAGTGCAGGATTCGTTTGCAAAGGTCAAGCTGTCATGAAAGACCAAAACCCCAGGGATGAGAAGCAGACATTTGGCCTTGGCAGAGAGATTGTCCAGGCACCAAGCACTGGGCTGGCACTGAACACAGAGGATCAGCTCAACCAATCCTGTAGCAGCCTGGATTCTAAACAGCATGAGAAAGAGGAGACATGTAATATAACTGAGGTCTCACCAATTCGAAGGTTTGAAAACCAAAACACTCCGAAAATCTGAAACTTCTTGGGTTCTGACCAACATGATTCTACAAGTGGAAAATTCCACACCTGACCTCATGTGATGGGTCCCAGTCAAAATGCAGGCACGTTAAAAATAACACACAAATGCCCTTCAGGCTATAGGTAAGCTTGAAAGATAAATGAATTTTGTGTTTAGACTTTGGTCCCAGCCCAAAATGGCATCTTACCATGTACATGCAAATATTTAAAACTAAAAAAAAAAAATCAATTCTGGGGTCAAGCATTTCAGAAGATGGCACTCAACCCAAGAGAACGCTTACAAGTGCCTGCACTGCTCTAAGACTTTTATCTAGTAACAAACTGAACTCCCACAACAGCCCTTACTGAGCTCTCCCTCCAGATTCCTTCTCTGTGCTTTTGCAATGTGTTCTATACCCTGGGAAGCTCCTCTTCCTGGTCAGCCTCAGCCCAGGTCCCTTGCAGCTGGATTCAGCCAGTGGGGGTGCCAGCAGGAGGCACCAGCAGCCAGG
The DNA here is from genome assembly GCF_030435755.1 of Ochotona princeps. Taxonomy (NCBI): domain Eukaryota; kingdom Metazoa; phylum Chordata; class Mammalia; order Lagomorpha; family Ochotonidae; genus Ochotona; species Ochotona princeps. The sequence continues at coordinate 23,204,755 of NC_080854.1, read as the reverse complement.
AATGGTAATCATTGCACAAAGGCTTGGGGGTGGCAATGGCAGTGGCAATGTTCCTCCATGGAAAGCCACTGTGGCACACCTCTCCTGCATGCCAACCTCTAGACATCCCACAGTAACACTCACAAGCCTAGGAACAGTATTGGGTTCCCTGATGGGGTCAGCTCAAGGTGCTACTTGGTTCTTTGTTGGCTATCCCAACCCTGCCCACTTGAGTAGCTTGTCTCTTTATTACACTCTTCTCAAAATGAGCACACATCTGTTTCTCTAATTTAAAAATTGCTCTTATTTTATAAGTAGGTGGTAGAGCCAAGACAAACCAGACACCCAGTCAGCCTCATTCTAGAGTTGGGCTCCACATTTTCCTGCCAATGCAGTCTATGGAAACAACCAAGATGTGACCTGGATATACACCCAGGACTGTCATTTTGGGCTTTCACAGCTGTGAAGGCTACTGCTGGCCAGTGCTCTTTAATACATCCCAGCAGTCAGAATTCGGACACGGCACCTCATTGGCAATTGCCTCCTTCTCAAAAGAAAAGTGAAAATACATTCCCAGGCACCGATCCAAGTGAGTTTTTTGCTTCTTGTTGCTATCTCAAAATTCCCAAGGCCAGGTGACTGATAAAGAGTGGAAGCTTGCTAGCCTACTATCCTGGAGGTTGAGACAGGCCCAGAGCATCATGGTGCTGGCTTCAGCCTGGTATTTGGATGCATCCTACCAAGGCAGAGCACTGCATGGACAGACAGCAAGTGGGTATCAGCTCAGGAGTCTCTTCCCATAAAGCCACTAATACCATCACAGGCCCCACTCCCATGACCTCACCAATCACCTCCCTAAGGCTGAATCCCCAAACAACATTAACACAGGAATTTTGGAACTGAACTGCCAACACATGAACTTTCACATCCAAAGCAAATACTCATATTCTGGTTTAGTCATTATCAGAGTTTACGTTTATCCAAAAAGCTCATCCCATTGAGAGGCAAATCCAGGACACACCAGTAAGGGAGGGGAGACAGCACAGTGTGCATTAAGAAGAAGCAGGACACCTTGGAGGGTATTCAGGGTTCTAGTCCTTGGGTAGTCACTGGGACACTATAGAGGCACTACTGAGGTACATTGTCCAGGGAGAAGAATGCTGAGTGTTTATCTCCCAACTCCCATCCTTTCCTAATTGAAACCTACTTGCCAGCATGTGAACTGTCCTCCTGCAAGCCAAGCAAGCTCGTGTGGTCAGAGAAGCCTTCTGGTGAGAGTTGAGACTCAGTGACTGCAAGGGACCAATGAAAGCCAAGAGGATCTGAGACAGGACCAACAACATTCACTTCCATCTCAGGTCCATCCACGCAACTGTCTAGCCACTGATTTTGCAAGGTGTCTTGCTCTAGTTTTCAAGACTACAAAGATTTATGTCAGGCATGTTAGTGAGACAAGCTACAGTCCCTTAGACCGAAAACTTGGATTCTTCTCTTCATCATCTGGCTCCTTATTCCCCTAGACTAAGTTATGTGCTCTGTGCAGTAACTTAGGCCTTCTCTGGTTTTCATGTCCTCATCAGGATCTGGTTGTTATTACTGCCCACTCACATGATAGAAGCATTCAGAGGAGACTCAGGTGCACCCTGAGTTTCAGAGATGCTTCTCCTAACTCCCTCTAAGTAGAAATAAGCTTGTCTGCTTTTGAGAGCCAACCTCAATGATTCCTGCCAGTGCTGAAACTCTTGTCTTTGGTTTGTTGGACTCCTGTCGCAAGGAGTTTCAAATAACCAAGTTGCAGACATAACGTTAGGCTTAATGAAATCCTGTCTACATTCTTTGGTGTAAGATTCCCTTCACCTCTTTCTCCATCTGCATTGCCAAATTCACTTCAGAAACCAGGATCTTCAGTCTAGCAAAAATCAAAATTGCAGAAGCAGGAGGCATAGGCTCCCCAAGCAGGACACTGGGAATGACAGTAAATGGACCACTTCTTACATCGACTTCCTGCACCGGTGTGTTCTGTCAACCAGGAACACAAGTACTATACTATCATGACACCAGGGTGTATCATCCCCAACTGGCATGTTACTTAAGCCTTTACAAGGCTCTCCAACACCTGCCATAATAAGCAGTTAATAAGCAATAGCTATAATAGTTGTTAATGCTGACGAGTGCTCTCGTTTGGGGTCTACATTTAGAGCATAAAAACTAATGTGGGGGCTCAGTACAATGGCTAAATCCTTGTCTTACATGCTCCTGGATCCCATATGGCGTTGATTTGGGTCCCGGATGCTCCACTTCCTACCTATCTCCCTGCTTGTGGCCTGGAAAAGCAATGGAGGATGGCTCAAAACCTTAGAACCTTGCACCTACGTGGGAGACCCAGAAGAAGCTCCTGGCTTCTGGCTTGTATCAGCTCAGCCACGGCCATTGTAGCCACTTGGGGAGTGAACTAGTGGACGGAAGAGCTTTCTCTCTATCTCTCCTTCTCTCTGTAAATCTGATATTCTGAACCACAGCCCATATGGGATCCTGGCACATGCAAGGTGAGGACTTTAGCTACTAGGCTATTGCGCCAGGCTCACTAATGGCAGTTTATAAGTTCAACTAGATTGAAGGCCTTAGATTAAGGACCAAAGCTGTTGAGTTCTCTTCTTCTATAACTTTGCTTTTCAAATAAATAAGATAAGCCTTTACCTAAAACACTCATGGAAAAGAATTTTAAAAAAAACAAGTTATTTTGGTGCAAAAGCAAATGAGATACATGCAAAAATTTTTTTTCATAATACACAGTTTACATGAAATTTTTTTAGATCCCTTGTATGAATGCTCTTGTGTGAAAGCACTTCTCTTTTAATTCTATTTTTCCACAAGTTTTTTTGAAATTGCCTCATTTAGTCAAAGTTTCTCAGAGAAATAGAATCAACAGGATAGAGTTAGATATATAAGGGGAGATATTTTTGGAACAAACTTTGGCACAGTGGTTAAGGTATCCCTTGGGAAACCCATATCCCACACCAAACTCCTTGGGATTGTTTCCTGGCTCCAACCTCAGCTTCTTGCTAAGCACATTTTTGGAAATAGCCAGCGATGGCTAGAGTAGTTGCTGCCCTGTTGCAGGCACCTGGGAAAGAAGCTTGCTCTCTGTCTTTCTGCCTCTAAATAGATGAAACATGTAAATTAAATTTATTATTATTTCTTAATTTAGTGGGGGAAATACTTTGGATTTTTAAAATGACCTATTGCAGAAACTGGATCTCATGAATATGGAAACTCAGAGGGCTCACAGCATGCTATGTTGCATCTGTACAACTATGTGAATCAGTGATGTAATTCAATTCAAAGCTGATGCACAGAAACAAGACGTTAGAGGAGGGCTCTGGGTGCGAGGCTTAGAGTCCCAAAGCTAGGAGCCAGCACCTCTGATGTCCAAGCGCACAAGAGCATGATGTCTTAGCTCAGGCAGAGGATGAATTGGTTCTTCCTCCACCTTTTTGTCCTATTTGTGCCTGCAGCAGGCTCGATGACGCCTGTTCATGTAATGGCAATCTTTCCGGAGCCAAGCACTGATTATTACAGCAAAGCCACTGCTGACAGGATGCTCCCTTCCAAACCAGCTCCCTGCTCATGCAACTGGGAAAGCAGCACAGAATGTCCAAGTGCTTGGGCCTCTGCACTAACATGGGAAACCCAAAGGAGCTCCTGGTCCCTGGCTTTGGACCAGCTCAGCTCTGCCATTGCAGAGGAGTGAACCATCAGCTGCAACATGTCACTCTTTTAGCCCTTATCCTCTTTACTTAACTCTGCCTTTCAAATAAACCTTTGAAAAAATAAAGGGAAAGCTTCATTATTCAGTCTGTTATTTCAAATACTAATCTCTCCTGGAACATCTTCATAGACACAACCAAAAATAAGGTTTTATTATTTAACTGGCTAATCTTTAGCTCAATCAAGCTGATGTAAAATGAACCATCACAGGCACTGGCCTCTCACTGTCACTTTAGTACCATGCGTGGTGTGGCTAATCTTTGGTGTTCTTTGCACCTTCAGCTGCCCTCTCCATCTTCTTCCCAGAAGTGCACCTCCTCACTCTGGTCGCTGACCCTGTCCTGAGTTTGTACCCTGTTCCTGACATATTGCTCAGAAACATCTTGTATCACATTCTGATACCAGCTCTTGATTAAGGCTCCAACTCTGCCCTCTGATAAGAGCTTGAATGGCCTGGCTCCTTTCCTACCCAAATGCCTCTCCTTGTTTCCAACCTCTCCCACTAGGACAAAAACTCTGCTGTTTTCTATTTTTATGATTATCTATCAAAGATGCCAGAGCGAGAATATGGTTTTCAACCAGTTGATGGGAACTAACAGACTGTAATTTTCGAGTTACAAAAACAAAAATAGATCAATTGCAAGGAGGGGTGGGATAGTTGTGGTTTACAATGTCAACTTGCATCAGCTACAATTGCTAGGATTTGTTTCTCCCCCAGGGCATCTCAATGCATCACACAAGTGTTACTCATGCCTCAGGGCAGCTAAATTTAAAGCCATTGTGGAACTTATTCATTTGAAGTTGCTTTTGAATCAGAATAGGATTCAGAACACAAAGCATGAGATGGGACAGCTGGCACAAATCAAAGCCTAACATTTGTGGGGTGATGGAATGAAGGAGTTAATATATCATTTTTAGCTCAAGTTTTATCAATCATTATTCAAGATAGGGCTCTGGATAAAAGATTTATGTTCCTGGGGCCCCAGGTTCCTTCACTATAGAATGTGAGTCTCAGGGCCACTGGAATGGCTCACTGGTTAATCCTTTGCTTGCAAGCACCAGCATCCCATATAGATACTAGTTCATGTCCGTACTGCTCCACCGCTCATCGAGCTCCCTGTTAGTGGACTGGGGAAGCAGTCAAGGAAGGCCCAAAGACCTTTAGACACTGCACCCACGTGGGAGACCAAGAAGAAGCTCCCAGAAACCTGACTGCTCATATTCTCTTAATAATGTCCACACTTCCAAAATTCACCTTTTCCTTAAAAAAAGTCATTTGAGTTAGGCTTTCTGCCAAGCCATGGCCAAAGCAGCATAAATTAACTGCTAAGCACTAAGCAAATGAATCTGTGTCAAGACCACTGTCTGACATGTTGTGGGTTCTCAACTCATGTTCATTATTTTCCACGTAAGTGTAAACATATAACACATAACAAGAAGAACCTACACAAGATGGTAAATGTTAGTATATGTGAACATATGTTATTGAGAATCAATGTACACATGGTACAGTCTTTTCATAAGATCTATGGTAAGTTACAAATTTTGCTCTCTATTTTCTAGATGGGGAGTGGTAACAGTGCTACAGTACTTAACCCTTAAAAATGTCTGTCTGGGGCCCAGAGAGGTAGCCTAGTGGCTAAAGTCCTTGCCTTGCAAGCACCAGGATCCCATAGGGTGTTGGTTCATGTACTGGTGACCCCGCTTCCCATCTAACTCTCTGCTTGTGGCCTAGAAAAGCAGTTGAGGACAGCCCAAAGTCTTGGGACCCTTCACCCGCGTGGGAGAACCAGAAGAAGCTCCTGGCTTCAGATTGGCTCAGCTCTAGTCATTCCAGCCACTTGGGGAGTGAATTAGTGGGCAAAAGATCTTCCTCTCAGTCTCTCCTCTCTGTAAATCTGACTTCCCAATAAAAATAAATAAATCCTTTTTAAAAATGTCTGTCTGCTCTAAGTTTGTCTCCACGTCCTCCTTAGTCCGGAACTGACAGCTGCTCAGTCCGCCTCTGTCTGCAGTGACCTACAACAGTGAGAGGCAGACAAGAGCCCAAGCAGCTTGGCATCCCTGCATCCCTGACTTCACCTGGCTCTATCAGCAGCTTCCAAACCAATCCCACTGCCAGGGGCACAGACACAGCAGCCAAGCAACTGGGGCTGTGGCTGTTGTGGTTGGGGTGGCTGGCTCCACCATTTGGGAGCCACCTCACTGGTAATGCCAGGAACACTTCTCAGAGGCAATAACTTTTCTCCAGTACCATCTCGGCTTCGTCCTCTGGGAGGCCAGGGGTCGTCTTTAACTAATGGTGGCCCATCTCATCCCCTTCACCACCTGTCATAACTGTTTCCACCCTGTTTGTTCTTTTGCCTATATCCTTCCCAGGCAACCTGGGAGAAAGTGACAGAAGAGAAACAAATAAATGCTGTATTCATAACGTGAAAAACAAAAAGAAGAATTTCCCTAAGACTCATGTGTTTGCATGAGAATGACAGAAAACAACATACATGTCCATCAAACAATACTCCCCCATGGTGGGCTAGGTGGCTAAACATGTTTATCAGGAGTCCCACACTTGGTTGAATGCCCTGTAACTACCACCTCAAAGCTCCTACTAATTTTTTAACAAAAGGTCCTGCACGTTCCCTTTCTGCCAAACTCCTCAAATCATGTTAGCAGGAAGTGCTTCTTTGTGTTTCAAATCACGGCCCTTATTCTGTAATTCATCATTATCTATGTAACAGAAAACAAGACTCTTAAAAGAGGGCATCTGGTTTTAAGACTAATTGAGAAATAAATGCCAAAGAGCTGGCATGTGTTAGGAACTGTGCCAACACTGCTTTGCACCTACAATGTGCCGTTCTGTAGTTCTAGGCTGAGCTGATTGACATGTGATTGTAATTGACCCTGTGGTGAACCTTTCTGTTGCATCTGCTGTATCTGACTCTAGGGGGAAAAATCAGTTCCTTATTTCATCACAGAATTGTGGCTTGGATTTGGATGGTGAATTATGTGAATTCAATTGGATAAAAAAAAGCAGCTAAGATTGCCCCAATTAAAGGATTTTCAAATCCAGGAATATTTACCAAATTTGGTGCAGCTAGGGGGATGATTCTTAACTTTCACACGATTCTAAGTTTGCACAACTATACATACAAAGAAGCACCCAACACAAGCACCTCCTCAAGGCAGTGCATGTACTGCGTGCACAGTAGATGCACTGAGGCCTTAATCAAGGATTTATCCATTTAAGGGGAAAAAAAGATTCACACACGGCAAGTGTGCTTCTAACACATTCTGATGGGAGCATAACCGTGCATTTAATTCACAGCAATGTTTCTAGCTCATTTTACAAGCAAAAAATGCATCATAATTGAAAGACAGCTCCCAAACAACAAGCTGCAAAGGCAGCAAACAGCACCATCTCTAAGTCATGACTTAGGGATGCTAATGCGGTGTGGGAGTAAACAACTGAGAGGAGGCAGCTCTGCCTGAAATTCATGCATATAAGAGTTCTTTAAAATGTACATGTACTTTCATAAACATATTTACCTTTCAATTCCATTTTCCATGAACATTTTGAAGTCTTTGTATAAACAGTTCTAAGAGTAAAGAGGGCTAATATTCATGTCTACTATTTGCAAGTTCTCCAGGTTGTTTTCTCATTAGTCTGTGGACTACTCAAGGTCACCATGTGGTACAAGGCTGGTCTCAATGTGGGTTTAGGTTGAAAGTATGAATAAAATGCAGTGATTTTTTTTTTCTCAAGATCCCTATTTAGGGATGAAGCCAGTATGTACCATTATTTCACCTTTGAAATGGCCTTTGGTGCACCCATACAGCTAAATGAAAATGTTGGACAAGAGAGACACAAAGTATGACATGCTGGCTCCAGACCATTTAGAGTACTATCTACCTGGCAAACTCACACTATTGCTTGTCATAAAGGACTTTTCACAGAAATCATTGAGAGAGTAAAGGTTACCCGGTACAAATTACAGACTTAGCTTTGGGAAACCCCTGTGATACACACAGGTGCAGTGTGCTCGCGAACAAAGGTTAACTGAAAGTCCAAGAGTCAACTGCCTCCACAGCGCAATACTCAAATGGATTTCTGGAATTCCCGTGGAGACCGGTGTGACTACTTGACATGACAATGAATCACCTGATCACAGAGGATGCAGTCAACATTTGTTCACTGAGTATTACGGAGTGGGCAGTTTCCTATGTGTCCTCACGTTCATTATGAGGAACATTAACCGGCCACTGCAGGTTCATCCTTATCATAGAGTTTGGAGTACCCCACCATAGGTTGGAGGCCCCAAATTCTAAGTCTGTGCTGCCAAGGGAAGCAGCTACCATTGTTCTCCTTGTCATCCTCATGTTATATATTTACCTCACCCTCATAACAAGAGCTGGTAGCAGAGTCAGCTGCAACGCTGATTTTACCAGAGAAGCACGGAGAAGGAAGACAGACTTACCATCGTCTTCTCAGCTCTTTTTCGTCTATATCCTATCATCTCCCATTTCTGTGCTAAGTAAAGATTTAGCATTGTTTGGAAATAAGCTCTAGCATTAAGTCCCAACAAACCAGGCTAAAAGTAAAAATGGATTCACTCCTGCTGAAGTTTCACATTATCAAGCTAAATTGAAATTACTTATCCAATCTTCTGAGAAATCAGGATTAGGCACATTTTCCAAATGGGCCAGTTTCAATTGGCATGATCATGAAATTCCCTCCACTTTAATCCCAGCTCAGAAAAAGGTACCTGCATGTAACCTGATATCAGCCAAGAGGTATTTTCCCATCGTTCTGTCTCCTGTTCCCACCTCACAAGAAAGGAGTTGCTCTGAAGCCAGGAGTCAGGAGATTCTTCTGGGTCTCCCAGGCAGGTGCGGGAGCCCAAGAACTTGGGCCAGCCTTGGATGCACTCCCAGGCCGCAGCAGGGAGGTGGAATTGAAGTGGAGCAGCCAGGACTAGAACGGGCAGCCATTTGCTATGCTGGTGCTAACAGGCAAAAGGCTAGACTGTTGACCCAAGAAAAATAACTTTTCAATATCAATCTGCTTTTTTGATTTTTATGTTTGCTTGCCTTAGCCCTTTTCTGCCTATAAAATCAATATTCTCTATTTGGATTAAGGGGAACGCTTTGAGGAAATAAAGTACTACCTGATTCTAGAAGCTTAGAAAATAGCATTAGTTAAGATCTTTACACTAAGACCTTGCTTGAAATATCTATATTCCACATTGGAGTGTCTGGGTTTGGGTCCCAGCTCTACTCCCACTTCCAGCGCCCTGCTAATGCACACTCTGGGAGGCAGCAGATGATGGTACAAGTGTTTGGACCGCCTACTTCCTACCTGGGGGACCAACTGGAATTCCTGGTTCCCGGCTTTGCCTGGATCACCTTAGCTATTGCAGACATTTGGGAAATAAGCCAGGGGATGGGAAATGTTGTCTCTCTGCCTTTCAGATATTTTCAGAATGTTGTGGTTTTTGTCTCTTGATTCTGTAGTCACTATCTCCTCCAACATCTCAGTGTCCCTCTGCTCTACATCCTCTCATTTCCCCACGCTTCTCTCCTCCCTGGTGCTCTGCTGTACCTCACCCAGGTGCTGCTGATGACGCTGAATAATACATATCCTAGGAACATGAAAAGTTTACTCTTCCAGCAGATCTGGTAGTGTTCCACTAATGCTGATACTTCAATATATTTAATAAACATATTCTTTTCTACTTTCCTTTTCTGTCATATTATTTCCAAATTCTTGTTTTATCATTTTTAGCTCAAGTTGTCATCCTGAAAATAACTTATCTTTCTCCATTTTCGTAAGCTATTGCTAGAGTAAAACAGTTGGTAACAGAAATATATGCATTGTAGACATTTAAGATAGTGAAACTGTTCTATTTGGGAGGCTTCTAAGATAACTTACTGTATGGAGACCAACTTGAGTTGGTTCTACAAATGGGTAGGATCCTAATAGGTCAAGAAGTGGAGGGAGAATGTTTCAAGTAAAAAAAAAATGATATCAAATAGTAAAGAGCCACAAGGCATCAATATGAAAGGAGGACTGAAAGTAGACTGACGTGAGTGAAGCTCCATGCAGGATCACATCTCCATGAAGATGGAAACCACATGTGACAACCACGTTTGGGATGACCTTAGGGGTCAAGCCAAGGATTTTCCTTAGTCAGGCTGATTTTTTTTTACAAGTGACAGATACAACTCAAAAGGGATCTGGAGGGACTTGGGGACAGAATGGGATCTGTGGCCTGTAATCAGCCACAAGAAGGTACCAGGAGCCAAGGCTCCTAGGGCTTCAACTTCCCAGTCTTAATTGCCTAACTCCTCTCTCAGTTGCATATTTCCTCACCTTGGCTTCTATCTGCACATCTGTCTCATCCTTTTCTCTCTGCACATCATATTTGTCTGCTTCCTGTGAATACAATACATGGCAATCCACCCCACAACTCACAGGTTCATATCTCCTCAGTTCAAACACTCAGCATCTTTGGCTTTCCATTCCAAAGTTCCTTGAGAGAGGTTTTAATTATCCATTCCTAATTGAAAAACAGAATTGATGTTATATTGAGTAACCATGACTTTGGGGCCTATTTCCAGTTTGGAGCAGCTCTCAGATATGAAATATGCCAAGTGCTAGTTGGGCAGAAGCCTTAAAGGACATATTCAGTACTTTCAAAGGAACATTCTAGAGAAGAGCAAACAATAAAAGTGATCTTACAAGGCTTCAACAGGCATAAGAATGGGAAGCTTCTAAAGGGACAAACACCAAAAAGGAGCTGTTTGAACCTAACTATTGAAGACTTTAAATAATGTGGCCATGGTCAACCTGACCACTACTGTCTAGCAAAACACACTCAACAAAAACATTTTATTAGGTTTTTAGAGAAACTTTTGTCATTTCACAGCTCAGTGCCAGGTCTGGTTTTTTTTTATGTATATGCTACCTATATTTTTGTGATTTAGCTCTCTTTATCTGTGCTTACCCAATTTCCTGCTTTGAACTTGGGATAACCCAAATTAAAAGAAACGCATAAAATGAAATAAATTCTATGCTGTCAAATTCTAACTACTACATAGGACATTACGAAATTATTATTCCTTAAAATCTGTTTTTTCATCTGCTGCTAGTTAGTGTAATTGGCGAGCTGAGGTCATCATCATTGGTCTAAGCCCACGCATGGGACACTCAGCTTCTCTCCATCCATTCACCACAAACCATATCCCCATGAGGATCCATTCAGAAGTGCAACTAGGGGAGGAACGAGAGAGCAGAAGCCAAAGCCCTTCCCTCTGTCTGGGGAAAATTTTAGGTATTCCCTCTCCTCCATCATGATCCGCCTTTCTGGACCTGAGATGACCTACAACACTTAATGTTGAACATAAATATTACCCAGAAAACCCTCTACGGCATTTTGGTTTTCCTTGTTAGATGTTTTTGTTCTATCTTTGATGCTCTGAGTTGCTTTCACTTGCATGAGAATAATAACGTTCTTGTTTCATAGCTATGTACACAAAAGGTCTTCAAAAAGTTCCTGAAAGTGTGAATGATATGAATGGTTAAAAAAAAAAGTATTCACAATTTTAATTCTATTTTCATGAACTTTTTATGTGTAGTTAAATATATACAAGTCCAAGAACAGGGCAGTCAATCCACTGACTGTGCCATAATAAAATGCCGCATGCTGAGATGTTTAAACCATGGGACTTTATTTTTAGTGGTTCCAGAGGCTGGAAGCTGTAGACCAAGGAGTCAGCGGGGTCGGCTTCTCCAGAACCTTGCTCCCTGACTTCAGGATGGCTGCCTTGTCCATGTGCTAGCTTCCCTCGTGCCTCTGTGTGCCCTGAATTCCTCTCCTCCTAGCAGTCTGGTCAGATTGGACTAGGACCCACCCACATGACTTCATTTGACCTTAACTACCTCGTTAAAAGCTCCATCTCCTAATACAGTCATATTTTAAGGTTCTGTGGATTGAGATTTCAACATACAAAGGGAGTGGGAGGGCACAAGTTAGTCCTTAATAGTCAACTCTGTGGTTGGTTAATTCTGCGGTTCCATTGTATCTTCTGGCCCCAGGGTTTGCCATCTGTCAGCTAGGTCATCCTTAATTTGTGGGTTTAATATTCAGGCTGACTCTCCTCAAACTGTACAATAACTGCTGCAGTTCCAGATACCACATCCAGACAGGATCAGGCCACATAAGGCAACAATCTGTGCTTGTGTGCCTCTCGTAAGTCTTTCAAAAGGTCCCAGGGTAAACACCTCTTGTCTCTGACCAAACTCCCTCTCTGCACACAGGACTAAGCTACGCACCAGTAAAAAGAAAAACAACCATCATGATTGGCTTGAGTTGGTCCCAGTTCTTCCCCCTGAGCTGTGCCAAACTCCCTGGAAAGACAAGGTTTCATTAAAGAAAAGACAGATGCTGTGGTATGGATGGTGAATGACCTCCAAAGGCCTATGTGTTAAATGCAGGGTCCCCAAGGTGGTACTACTGGGAACCAACGAAAACCTTAGCAAATGGGGCCTACCTACAAGAAGGGCCCCATATCACTGGGCATCCATATCTGTCTTTGAAAGGTAGTTCTCATAGAGGGCTGTTACAGAAGTCTGAGACTGAGCCCCCTGAATATCTCTTTAGTTCCTGGCTCAGCTTCTAATCTTGCCTCTTTATGTGTTCCACACCAGCTATCTACCACCCATATCAGCAGTCAAATCAAAGGCACTATCTGCTCATGGACTGAAACCTCCAAAATTGTGAGCTAAATTAAGCCTTGCTTAGTTGTCTCAGGTATTTTGTTGTAATAACAAAAAGCTGGCCAGTACAAGGGGGAACATCTACAAAAAAATCAGAGTTTTATGGGGAACTAATGATGTCTGCTACAGTGGCCCATCCTCTTGCTGTCCTGTGATTCCTATTCTAGGACTGGCTAGTAAAAGTCATCTCTGCACTTACAGTAAAGAGCCACATTGCAAGTTTGTGTCAGGTGCTGTAGGAAACCAAGCTAAGCCTCTGCCTATGGCACTGGCATTCTATATGGGCACAACTTCGAGTCCCACGTGTTCTATTTCCCATCTGGCTTTCAGCTAAGGAAAACAGTGTTTGGGCCCCTGAACCCACACTTCAACTCCAGAGGTCGGAAGCTCAGGGCACGTATTCACCCTAGCACTCTGCTATGAGAAGTGAACACCTTAACTGTTACCTAATAAACAATCCCAATCTCCATTGCTATGCTGAACATAGAACCACATTTTCTCCTGCTAGCCATATGGAGAATACGTGTTGCTGATAATAAGAGGAGCTGGAGAGGCTGGCATTGTGGTGCAACAGGTATAGTCTCTGCCTGCAATGCTAGCACTCCATATGGTTACCAGTTTGAGACCTGGTCGTTCCATTTTATACCTAACTCCCTGCTAAGGGAAAGCAGCAGAAGATGACTCAGTTGACTGAACTCCTGCAACCTCATAGGAGATCCAGAAGAAGCTCCAGACTCCTGGCTTCAGTCTGGCCCGAGCTCCTGCCGTCACAGCCATTTGGGGAGGGAACCAGCAGAAGAAAGATCTATCTCTTCCTCTCTATGTTAAATCTGATTTTCAAGTAAGTAAATAAATATTTTTAAACAATTCAAAAGGGGAGTTACATAAGAATGTGGGTCACTCAGCACAAGCTCATGACCAGTATGATGAAATCCACTTGGACATTATATCATATAAATGGCAGGATACTGATCAGGACACTCTGATTAGCAGTAGGTGTATGTCACTGTCATTTGGAAGTTCTTCCTACACTGAAGACAACTTGTTTAAAAGGGCTTTCTAGCTTGTTGTTGATGTCATCCTTCTATTGCCTTGCATCAGCCAGGAGAATGAGGCTCCTCTGCTATGCTTCCCCACAGCACTCAAGAATTTAAAAGTCTAGCACAGGCACTGAAAAAATTACAGGCTATTTTAAATCATCTATAAACCCTGTCCTCAGCAATTCAGTTTAGTTATCTGAGCTGGAAATGTCTTTACATCTATAATGTAAGGTTATCATGTTTTGCTTTCTGATGAGCAAACAGCGATTTGTGAATAAACAAGATTTATTTCTCCTACAATTTCTATGTAATATGGCCTTCTAAAGTGAGCTTGCTGTGTACCTGATCATGTATTTGATGTCTCTCATCCTATTCCAGCTCTCCTCCTTTTTTTTTTTTAAAGATTTATTTATTTTTGTTGGAAAGGTGGATATACAGAGGGAAGGAGAGACAGAGAGGAAGATCTTTCACCCGGTGATTCACTCCCCAAGTGACCGCAACAACTGGTAATGCACCAATCCGAAGCCAGGAGCCAGGAGCTCTTCCAGATCTCCCATGCAGGTGCAGGGTCCCAAGGCTTTGGCTCATCCTCGTCTGCTTTTCCAGGCCACAAGCAGGGAGCTGGATGAGCAGCCAAAATGCAGGGATTAGAACCAGCAACCATATGGGATCCTGGCGAGTACAAGGCGAGGACTTTAGCCACTAGGCCACTGCACTAGGCCCCCAGCTCTCCTTCTATAAATGAATGTTACATTAGATTTGATTCTTTTTAGTAAACAGGTATATATTTTTACTTACATCAACAAAGCACAACTCTAGCCTTCTGCTTCAGGGATCTGTCTGAGAAGCTTGAGACAGGGGGTGGAAAGGGTCCTTTCTCAGGAAGGAACTGCACTAGCCTCTAAATTCACATTTTTAAGCCAGTGCCTACTTAAGTCTACTTCACTGTACTTATCCCAGTCCATCTAACCAGGCACCCTTTCCTGGCCTTTTCAGTTCCTTCCCACCACTGACAGCTGGAAGGAAACGATGCCACAGCAGGCTCTCCTTTTCTCCACACACACAGACCCTCTTCCACCAACCAAAGCAGCAGGCCAGGTTCTCTCCTTTGAGAAGCACCGCTACTCTGCTAGGCGTCAAGAACACGCTTCTTAGCTTTCCCACAGGCTTTCAGGAGTTTTATGAGTTGGCCTTCGAAGTTCAGCAGGTAGTTAGAGATCTAATGAGTTAGATATTCAAGTGGCTGCATAACTGATAATTATAAAATGCAATTGAAAGAGCCACTGACAAAAATGTCCCAGAAAAGACTCTTAACCCTCAGCCCAAACAGCTGGGTCAGGATGACTTCACGGGTTATTTCACTTCTAATTTCTAGATTGCAGGATAACTTCAATAAAGACTGTGATGGGCAATTACTGAGTCAGCTACACACTTGAATTACAGCCTTTTCAACTTTTACAATGGAGTGGAGAGATGAGTCACATTTTATTACAGAGTGCTTGTGTCTGATAGACCTTTAATCTATCCCACCATAAAAAAACCAAGCACAGGGAAAAAACATCCCAAGGAAGTCGCAGCACCGAGAAAATGCTAGAGACACCATCTGCTTTACCTCTGAGCACTGTTACATCCCCCATACATGATGACTTTAACCTACATGAGAGTATTTTAGAAGGCAAAGATTATTGCAAAGCATGTAACATATTGTCAGCCCAATTTAACAAAATATGGGAAGACATTGTTTTCAACTGGCAGATTGTGGTGCTTCAATTTTGTATTAAATTCTGAGTTGTGAACAAATGCATAAAAATAGCATTCCATTCTATATCTGGGTCTAAGTCAATTAATGGAGATCATAAAATGACTCACTAGGAAGTCTGCGATACCTTCCACTGTGAGAATTCATAATATCCCCCCACTCACATACATGTTCATCTGAGGCTTGACTTTAAACAGCCTGCTGCTCACTTCATACGGAAATGTATGATCCAGAGAGTCTCCCAAGGAATGAAACAGGTACAGCGATGAAGACTCACAGCAAAGAGGCCACTTGTAAGTCTGTCTCCCACACGGCTTGGTTGAATCCTGGCCCCTGTGCTTCCAATGCAGTATCCTGCTGATGCTCATCCTGGGGTCAACAGAGAGCAGCTGCAGTCCCTGGCTCTCGTGCCAGCAGTACGAGTTCTAGGCTCCTGGCTTTGACTCTGTATAGTCTCTGCGCCTGTATTTGGGGAGTAAATCATTGGATGGAGACTCTCTCTCTCCCTCCCTGTCTCTTTGTTTCTCAAATTAAAAATGAGTTTAATTTTTTTAAAAAACTAAATAAATAATTCTCTCAAATAACACATCTTAGAACCACGCATTGTGACAGAATCCCTTTTCAACATCCTTTTGAATTCTTATTATTCTACAAGTGACAGAGGCTCACGGGGTGATCATTTGCACTTAACAACTTTCTTTAAATTTTTGGAGGGTTCTGATGAGCAAGGTTAGGGGTACCAGTTTCCTCTTTAGCAATGAGAGTGGTATACAGCTCAAAACATCTCTCAACACCAGAGGCAGTAAGAGTAAGAAAGGGATAAGTAAAACAGTGGACAAGATGCTGTATCATGTTTAAGAAAGCAGCATGGGAATTTGCAACAACAAACACTGAACTTGAAGTCCATGTTGTGCTCCACACAAAGCATGAGGCAGCTTTCTGAGCAAGATTTTCCAGGGAAGAACCCAGGATTCTATCCAAGAGAGGCAGTAATCTAGGATAAACTAGAAGTATGTAGCAGGGAGTTTCCTATTTAAGAATGAAAAGACTTCATGCTAGTCATACAGCCAGCTTCAATTAAATGCGGTGGGCATGCAAAAAAAGCAGATGATTGGGAGAAAAATGACGTATGTGAGAGGAAATGTGTTGGAGTTGTTCCAAGGGAACGAGGAAGTGACAGGTGAGGGAGCTCTTGAAGCAAAGAAAAGAATTTAGGCAAGGAGCCAAAACAGAATAATAAGGGATCAGACAGGAGAAAGAAAATCTTGTGTACTATGACTAGCAATAACCGGTTAATTCATACTTAATGCATTTTTTAAAGAATGAGTCATTGTAATGAGGGATTTCTGAGTCTGTCCACTGTAGAAGTTATATAATCCATTGCATTTTTGTGTAGGATAATACAGTCATGTGCCACTTTACAACAGGGCATGTTGAGACAGATATTCACTATTGGGCAATTTATGCTTCTGCAAGCATCATAGGAAAGGCCTTCAGCAACTAAGATGACAATGCCACTAGACAATATAATCCTATGTGACAATTATCACATACACAGACCTTGATTGACCAAAAGGGCATTCTACAGCACATGACTGTAAATAAACAAGGGACAACCACCGCTAGTCACTGAACATGACTGCCAGCCGGTTGATCACTAAATGCTCTTCCTGACATTAGCATGTATTCCTGGAGTATCATCTATGACTCTCCAAGGAGCTCCTTCTCCAAAGGATGTTATATACAACATTTTTCATTTCCAAAGACAGCCTCTGTGTAGTCTCTCATTAACATTCTGATTCTACCCTTGGTGTGTTACCTCTACGGTACAATGAAATATCTGCTGATTACAAAAATGTGCTTGGCCACACCTCTGAGCCCCAGCTGCACTTCTGGTAGATTTACTGGTGTTCCCCTCACACTGATTTTTTCCAGAAGCCCAGCGCAGGCCTACTTTGTGGGGGAGGATTATAGATGGATTCCCTAAAGAGAAATTGAATATACAAATGCACTCTGGAATTACAAGGCTCTGGGTTTGCAAACATGAAAAGACTAAATTGAAATGTTTACTTTTAAAGGAAGCTGAAGGTTGAAGCACAGTATACAGTCTCTGCTTATCTATATGACAAGAAAGGAAAATCTTAAGGGTAGCAGAAATGGGAAGACCGCAGGGAATCTAAACAAGCCCATAACTGCTACTATTGAATAAGGAGTATAAAACAGTATCTCATTTTGTCAAATTATAGGACGTGCTTTTAGTGCAATTTTTATAAATCCTGATTCAGTACCATGTGATCATGGTCATTACACACAAGTATAAAGTGCAATTACTAGCAAACAGAATGTTAGGCAACCTTCTGCATTGGATCTCTAACGCTAATCTTTACCAAGGCTGGTTGCATAGACTACAAACCATAGAGATTACAGCATCCACACCCTCATCCTAATGACCACTGGCAGTTCTGGGAATCCCATGAGAGTATGGAAAAAGCTCGGGTTTGATGTGAATAACCAGGTCACAAAATGAAGAGTCCTCACTGAGATCGCGAGAGCAGTTCTGTGAAGCAGTCGAATACAATCTCTCGGTTTGTTCGTACCTGTTGCTCAGAAAATCCTTCTGGAAAGTCATCCCAAAGCAGTAGTCATGGATGACTGCAAAGATTTTACTCCATGTCTGTTCATCACAGCACTGTTTGAAAAAAAAAAAAAAAAACACAAGAATTAATCTAAATACCAAACCACACACGTCAGCACCATAAACTATAAATTCAACTAAAATCGTGTTGTAAATTTTACATAACATAGTAGCAGAATACATAATGACACAGGACTGCATTCTCAAAACACTAGCTCAAAGAAAAACGACTCTATGGTTCCATATAGAATATATCTCTATTTTGCTTTTTAAAAATGCTTACATTGGAATGGGTGTTTAACATAGTCATCCCATATTGGGTTTCCCGGTTCAAGTCCTGCTTCCAGCTCCTGTTAACACAGAACCTTATCAGTGGTGATGCCTCAAGGCATTGGGCACCACAAAGGAAATTGGCCTCATGTCTCCTGCTCCCAGCTTCAGTTCCAGCCCAGCTCAAGCCCTGGCAGGCACTCAGAGGTATAAGGTATATCCACAGATGAGAATTCTCTATCTCTCTCACAATCGCTGCTTCTAAAGTTATTTTTTAAAGTTAGTGGGAAGTAAAATTAAAAGTTTATTTTTAATGTGAAAATAAAAATAATAAAACATATATGTATATATTGCATTAAAGTATTAATAATAATCATTTTTAAGGGACTTGGTATTAGGTAATTTTTTCTCAAGGTTTATTTATTTTTTGTAAGGCAGAGTTACACAGGAAGAGGGAGAAACAGAAATAGATCATCTACCCATTGGTTCACTCTAAATGGTTATAATTCCAGTGCTGGACAGCCAAAGCCAGCATCCAAGAGCTTCATTTGGGTATCCCATGTGGGTTCAAGAGCCAAAGGACTTGGGCCCTCTTCCACTACTTTCCTTAGCAAGAAGTTGGATGGGAAGTGGGACAGCCAAAACTCACGCTGTTGTCCACATAGGATGTCAGCATTGCAAACAGAGTGTAACTCACTATGCTACAATGCCAGACACATATGGGTGATTTAAAAAAAATTTTTTTATCCTCTTCATTAATGAAAACTTATGCATAAGTGAAAAGATTAATTTTTTCTTTTAAAAAAGACATTTATTTTTAATTTATCTATTCATGTATAAGAGTTACAGAGAAAGAGCAATCTTCCACCTGCTGTTCACTCCCCAGATAGCTGCAATGACCAGAGGCAGACAAGGCTGAAGCCAGGAGCTTCCACCAGTCTCCTGCATGACAGGGACTCAAACACTTGCATCATCTTCTGCTGCTTTTCCCAGACCATCAACAAGGAGCTGAATCAAAAGTGAAGCAGCCAGGAAACAAACTGATGCCCATACAGGATATCAGTATTGTAGGCCATAGTTTTAGCCACTACACAACCCCAGTCAGAAAGTTAAATTCCTAAAATTAAAATACTGTTTAAAATAAAAAGGGTTTTGGAGCTGACATGGTTGCATACCTAGCTTGCATACCATGGTTGCATTTGTGGCGCCAGGTTCCCATATAGACACTGGTTCATGTATCAGCTTCTCCACTTCTTTTTTTTTCAAATCTTAAGATTTACTTATTTTCATTGGAAAGGCAGATTTACAAAGAGGGGAAAAGATAGAGAGAAAAAGACCTTCCATCTACTGATTCACTCCCCAAATGGCCACAACAGCTAGAGCTGAGCCTAATCAAGAGCCAGAACTGGCTACTCCACTTTTTTTTTTTTTTAAGATTTATTTATTTTCATTACAAAGATATACAGAGAGGAGGAGAGACAGAGAGGAAGATCTTCCGTCCGATGATTCACTCCCCAAGTGAGCCACAACGGCCAGTGCTATGCCGATCCGAAGCCGGGAACCAGGAAACTCTTCCAGGTCTCCCACACGGGTGCAGGCTCCCAATGCTTTGGGCCACCCTCGACTGCTTTCCCAGGCCACAAGCAGGGAGCTGGATGGGAAGTGGAGCTGCTGGGATTAGAACCTGCGCTCATATGGGATCCCGGGGCATTTAAGGCGAGGCCTTTAGCTGCTAGGCCACGCCCCTGGGGCCTTGGCTACTCCACTTCTGATCCAGTGTCCTCCTGATAACATGGGAGGCAACAGAGGATGGCTTGTTTCCCTGTGTATATGTACAAAATATTTCTATAAGAAGGGAAATAGCTACTGTTCAGTCAGGGGAATGTGACCAGTTTTTGTTTTGGGCTTTGGACAAGTCTACAAAATCCTTCCTTACAAAATACCATCATGGTAAATTACGAACAAGGGAAAAAGATTGTCAGCTCATAGTTGTAACTCACTTATTTCAAGTAATGTCTTATAGTTCAAATTGCATTTCAACAGAAGACTCAGCAATCTTTAAATTACACTCTATCTGATTTTCACAGATACCTTTTCTGGCTGCAGACCCAGCTATTACACACAGCCCCTATGCATAAATTATTCTTGGGTCATATAGAATCCTCAGGTAGTATTAAAGGAGAGGGCCGGTGGTATTGTGAATAACACTCACAAATTCCTTGATATGTGGGGCAGTGGGATCAAATTATAACCAATTCCATCATAATGCAAGCAATTTGACCTCTATTTCACAGGTTAGCCTTCGAGGAGTCAGACAAGCGTGAACTCCAGGACCAGTTGCCTATGGCATTTTGAAAATTTTCTAACGACTCAGGTGCAACAAAGGAAGATGGAAGATTCTTCTCTCTGTCTCTCTTCTCCTTGTAAATCTGGCTTCTAATAAGAATAAATAAATCTTTAAAAAATGTAAACTCTATAAATTCCCCAGTCGCAGGTATGTTATGAAAACAACAAAACAAAGACTGAGATAGTGCTAAAGCCATTGGCTCATTACAATCTACTGTGCATGCTCTCCTGGTCACCCAGCCTGTTACCCAAAGACTCCACGGCAGGAATATCCAATGTTTTCCTGGTAGTATCTCAGAACTGAGCTATGTTTTCAATGCATATATGGAAGAAGACAGCAGGTGACTGTATTGAAAAGCCATTAACATGAATGGAAAAGGGCAGCTGTAGTTTGAGCATTTTCCTAGGAAAGCTCTCAAAATCCAAGGATTCAGGGGCATGGAGCATGGTTAAGCCCCAGTTTGGAAATCCAGTGTGAGATCCAAGTCATTATGTGCATCAGAAGCAATAGGAGGGTCTCCACACAAGCCTCATGGAGGGAGGGGCAGAATCTATACAGATAAGTGATGTGAATCTGCCCAAAGGGGAATGCCTTACGAATGATACTACCAGCATACTGGCATGCAACCTTCCAGAGATGAAATCTGGTGAAATCTGCCTGATAAAATTCTAAAAATCACATTCATTTCTGGATTTCAAATATGCTTTCATGAAGCCTTATTTCATCGCAGCCTGGAAGGTTACTAGGCAACATAGTGTAAAGGAAAAAACACATCTTTCTGAGTCAGAGAGCTTGTTGGAGGCATATCTCAGCCACATTCTAACTCTATTGCATTGGTTGAGTTGTTGGACCTCCCTTAGTCTCAGCTCCCATATCTGAGTAATGGATGTTGGAAAGATTATGGATAACAGCTCTAAAGGACTAAGCTCCTACTAGGCACTAGAGAAATACCAAAATAATTATATTTGGAGAGCCAGGCAAACATCACTTTCTCATATGAACTAGGAAGGTTATGTGAAAGACAGAGAGAGAAAGGAAGGAAGGAATGCAGGCGAGCAGGCAGAGAGAAAGAGAGAAGAAAAGTCTTTTTAACATCTGCAAGGCTACATCAAGCCCGAGCAATCTCAAGTCCTTGCAGCAAGTGGTTCCTGGGTGAAGGGTAAGAATAACTAAGCATGAGGTCTTTGTTGATGCTATTCTAAACAAGGCTCCCAAAGGCTTGAGAGACAATAGCTACATCATATCCATTCATCATTTTTTACCTTTTCCTTTTGAGGCTTTGCACGGAAACTATTAGAGTCAGAGAAATGGCTAAAATGCTTTTTTTTTCCCCCAGTTAAGAAATGGCATCAACATAAAAGCTTCAAGCACATCCAATGGCCTCAAGGCTCACCCTGGGATGGTGAGCCTGAATTCACTTGCTTGTAATGAGGAAATGACGACAGTTCTTTAACTGCAATGTCTCGCTGCATCCAGAAATGAAAAATTCCAGCTTGTCACTGATCTCTTACAAAACCCGGCTCAAACCGCCGCCTGCCGTAGGCAGGACTCATGGAGGCTAGCCTAACCTTGCGCCTGCCTTCTTTGTTTGCTGTGTGTTTGGTTGTAACGAAGGATTTCATTCTTGAGGTTTCTTGCCTGTGGAATCTCCCTGCAGCAGGGTGACAGAGCATCAGCACTGCCCTTCAGAGCCAGGAGAGCTTCCTCCATCACTGCCTGAACATTGTCACCCACCCAAGCAGCTGGCCCCTCTTCAGTTCTCCTCCATTCCCTCCGAAAACCGAGGGGGTCAAGACACCAAACCCGGAAAAATTTGGTGGTCATTTTAAAATTGCTGTTGTTTATTTAATTGATTTCAACACACACTATATCCTTTTCCCATATTCCTCTTTCACACTGTGAAAGGCAAAGTGGTATAAGAAAGAAAAGTATTTTTAAGAAAAAAAATATTGGAAGAAAACATCATTTTTTTTGGAAGTTTTACAACAAATAGACAAAGGAAATGGGATGCCCTCAATGGGCAGCATAGGTTAAAATGTGGGAGTGACTCATTTTCAGGAAAACAGAGTCATTCAGGCTCTCAGAGTAAGTGAGGTCTGGGTTTTGAGAATGGGAAACTTGGTTTCCCTTTGGGGCCTTCCTAACAGGATAGGGAAGACCAACTATAGTTTCAGGATGCTGGTCCTTTGTCCAACTCAGTTCTGTAGAAATGGAAGAAAAGAGCCCATCTAGAGAGAATGTAAACTCCACGATGGTTCACTCTGTTCTCAAAACTTGCCTGAATTCAGCAGCCACGAAGGAGGTCTGGTTTGGGAGTCTCTTCAAAGCAGGCTGGCTCCACATCCCTCCACAGTAGCCTGTAGCCTGCTTTGTGACTGTTATATGGGGGGTCACTCGGCTTCTCACTCGCGCAAGCTCCTGAGCTGCCTGGGAGGGGCAGATCACAACATCCCAGTTCCCTTAGCCTTCCAGTAGGGCTTGATCTCCCATAAAGGTTCTAACGGACTGGTGTTTCTGACCACAGCTCTCATGTTCCAAAGTTAAATAAAACCCTGGCCCTTAACAAGAAGGTGCTAGGAGGTAGAAATTTCAGGAACCAACAAGGATACAAAGGTAGAGCCCCTATTAGAAGAGGAAAAATACAAGGGAGATGATCTCTCTCTGCCTCTCTTCCTCTCCCCCCATGAGAAGCTAGAGCATGAAGTTTTCAGGTACAGGGACCACAGTGTGCCACGGGTAGTTAGGAGGTAGGAGCTTAGTTAGGCTGGCTCATAAGGAGAGGAAAACAACGGGTACTAAAGGCTTCCAGGAGGAGGTGACAGTTGAGAACTGAGATCACCACATATCACGTCTCTTTCCATGTTGTCACATCTCTGAAACTGGGAATCATTTGCTAATTGACAGAGACTTACACAAACTTTGGTCCAGGCAGCTGTCATGGCATAACTGTCATTATCCACTCAGGAATTGACTTGGTCATTTTATCATTGGTTTGTTTGAGTAGTAGGCGCTGATAGTCCTACCTATGGGGAATTAATTGTTATTTAATGTGTCTTCAAGAAAAATAACACATGATTTTGTCTTAGAGTAAAAAATTATTGCCCAAGCAGAAAACCTTGAGAACAGAGTAAGGGTTTCTGTTGGACATGAAGCACGCAGGTGTTTATTAACAGAGGCATGACGACAGTTCTGTATTTTTTCACAAAACAACTGTTTCACTAGCCTTAAGAAAAGAGAAGCAAGCAAATAAAGCTTTGCTCCATTATGTTACTAAGATACACAGAGAGAGAAAGAGAGAGCTGCCATCCCAGACTAAGCAATGCAGCAACAAACTGGCAATCCCAGGGGATTCAGAGCAGTGACAAATGAACCCAGAGCTGGGGTGCTGATATCATGCAGAACACACAATCATTCTTAAAGCATTAAATCACAGTTTAATAGAAGAGTGGTGTTTTTACTGATAAGTGAATCTGCCAATCAAAGTTGTCTCAGTTTGAGACAGTACAGTATTTAGTTCCAAGAAACCAATTTACTTTACTTTAAATCAAAGACAATGGTGTGCTACAGTCAGCTTGCTCAGACTCAGAAAACATGGATGCACACACACACACACACACACACACACATATTCAATGACATCACATGTCTGTATTCTGTGACATCACAATAACTGGAACACAGCCATGAAAGTCACAACTGGGCAGCTGGAAGCTGTGTCAAATCAGAGCCTTGTCCATTTGCTTTCTAAGAGTTAGTTTACCAGCAAGTTTCTGCCAATGGGGAAATTTGTGGATTACCCTGGACTACATCACAGAAGCTTTGCTAGGATCTGGAGCCAGGTAATGTGAAGAAGTTATTAATAAGAAATGATTTCTCTCAATGATTGTTTCCTTAGTCTCACAGAAGCTACATGATCTCTTTGCACCCTTAGATCTGCAACAGCTGTTTATTGTCTGTCTCTTTGTCTCATTCTCCCCATGGCCATCTCTAGAACAATAGCTTTGGGTAAAGTCACACCTTTTCTGGGACAATTGCTGAGTAAGCTCTTACGCAGAGTCAGAAGGATAAGGATGAGCAGCTCATGCTCATTCTTCAGGGATGTGGTGAGAGTGAAACAGTAAGAAAGACGGGAATTCCACACTGAGGGCAGAGTAAATTCAGAGACTCTCAGAGTGACTGGAGCAAAAGAGGACAGACTGAGCATGGTGGACAAGATGGACGGAGGACAGCCATGAGGGGCTCGCTTGTCACACTGAGGAGCTTTTATTCTGCACATGACCCGGTTTCAAAGGCAAAAAGTATGAGGCCTTGGAGACCTGAAGTCTAGAGAGTCCCAGGCACACAACATGCCTGCAGCAGCAGGAGCAAGCGTGGACCAGAGATATGCCCATCAAATGATTCCTTCATGCCTTCAGCAAGCTGCTTACTTTTCCAAAACCTCACTATGCTCATCTACGAAGTGAAGGTAAGGTGTACGCACCTTGTCACTATCTGAGTTGCTGTCAAATCTACGTGAAAAGCCTTGCAGGAGGACGCCAACACCTGCTTCAAGTGCCAGGTATTCATTCTTCTGCATAATGAAGGGTTGGCCCACGTGGAACCTAATGTTGTTCTAGCTCTAAGGTTCTACAACTCCATTATCATCCTTATTATCTGCCAATCATGCTAAAGTTACAGGCTTTACAGACCTGAAACACCCTCCTCTCTTCCTGCCAAGAAACTTAATGGGAAGTTCAGGGAGTTGGAAATGACCACTTCCTAGATGGTTGTTTTCAGACACCGATACCCATAATGTTAGGCAGGAATGTGGACTGTTTAAGTTGGAATCAGAAAAGGAAATTGACTTATAAACCAGGAATAGACGCAAATCCCTAAAAAGGGGGGGGTTCTATTTTGTATAGTACATGTAAATGTAAATTATATGTAACTGAATCCATATTTGGTAACCTTTCTGCCTTTTAAAATACTGTGAATAATGCCACCACCAAAATGCCAAATGATTTAACAGTGGTTTTAGAAAACTGTGGCTAAAACATAGAGGTTTAGAATGATGAGGTCAAGAGATTTTTTTTTTCCTTCCTAAATTGCCCTTCAACCACAGTGCTTTCTGTTCAGAAACTCTCTCATATTTTAGAAAGGAAAAGTGGGAACATAATCCTACAACATTTCATGCAAAGGCGCAGAGCTGCTGAGCAGCAATAGATTGGAACTGGGGCTAACACTTGCCTAGGGCTTTTTGCATGTCAGGTCATGGGATTCCTGCTCTCCCTGAATCCTCTCATTCAATTCTCATAAAACCTCTAATGATGCAGGTGCTCTTATTGCCCCATTATACAGATGAGAAACTGAGGCTCAGACAGGCTAACTGGTTTGCTCAAGACCCTATGGTTATCAAGTGGTGAGAGTGAGCATTTGGGGTCACAGAGTCTGGCTCCCCACTTCACCCTAGTTATCCCCTTGTCCAAGCTTGTCTCTGACTATTATTTCCTAGGAACAGGTTTACCAAAGACAGCCTCTCAACACATGGCAGGGCATCTTGTTAGACACAGAGGCTCCACAATCATTGGTTTGCCACAGTGAAGCCTGAGAGCATGCGCAATGTTAGCAAGCACAGGAGATGCCCCCTTATCTACACTTTCAGCCAATTCAGTTACCTGTGGTCAACTCCAATTTGAAAATGCTCAACAGAAAACTCCAAAACATAAACTATCCTTCAGTTTTAAATTATGTGGTACACTCTTACACTGACACTGTCCCACTCCTTCCTACCAGAGGCAGTGAATGATCCACACCTTTAGTCACGGTACCCATGAGATGTAGAACCCTCTAGCAGACATCTGGGTTATTGGATTCACTATGGCAATGTCACAGTGTTTCTGTTAAGGCAACCCCTATGTAGTACCCTACTGCTACATCACTATGCCTGTGTCATTCGCATCCCTTTAGCTCCTTAGGGAAACTGTCTCATCTCAGATCATCACAAGAAGGGTGATTACAGTGCAACCAGATAGTTTGGCGGAAGGAGAAAGATATCACATTCACACAACTGTTAGCACAGTGCATTGTTTCAACTGTTCCTTTTTATTATTACTTAGTGTTAGCTGTCTCTCACTGTGCCTGTTACAAACTTTATCACAGCTATTTGTGCAGAGGGAAAAATATTGTATTCATAGAATTTCATTCCATCCATGGTTCCAGCCTCCATTGCGGGGTCTCAAAGCATACACTGTGCAGATAATAGGGGCAATGATACAAGCAGTCCATGTTCTGGAATACCAGGTCTAAGACGTCAGTCGTCATTACTAGGAAAGACTCAGACTTATAAAAAGCCTTTTGTCCCATAAGTATGTGGAAGTTCTCCTCGTTTCAGCCAGCAAGGATTTGAAAGAAGATGGCAATTCCCTTTCCAAAACCTGGTTCTGCCTTAGTGGTTGACCAGGGTATCCACTGAAACATTTCCTTTCAGTTCGAAGTGATAAAACTTCTGGAAAATGAATGAAACTATGCTGGAAAGATTTCTCACTATTTTCCAAGTAAATTCTTTCAATTGAATATATTTTCTCACATGTATTTAAACAACTTTTAAAAATAGACTTGGAGAAAACCAAAAATTGGCATTTGATTTTCTCTTTTTGGTTAACCATAAATGTTTGTGAGGTACAAAACCCGGTGGAGAGGAAAATTATAATGCAGTTCAGAAAAATTCTATTTCTAGAATGTAATTGCCAAGCAGAGAGAGCCAGTGGCATGCTTTTTATTGAGCATTTACTGAGTGCCTAGCTGGATGGGATAGAACAGAGAGTAAAGATATTAACAGTTGCCATAGAACTGAATTTTATTTAAAAAAAAAAAAGCAAGAAAGCAAGCAAGATTTCTGTAAAAACTGCAGAAGCAAGGCTGCCTCTGGGTAAAGAGCACTAAAGGATGGAGCAGATGTCCAGCTGTCCCCAGCTGGCCAAATTCCTTGCTCCTCCAGAGAAAGAGCATCTCAAACTCTCTTTACCTGAGGGATACTGTGGTGGGCTCCATGCCATCTTTGCATAAGTGACAAGAACGCAAAGAGGAACCCGTGACCACTAACGAGCCTACAGTTTCAACCCACATTCACGCAGTTTAAAACATTTGCTTCCATCTGCAGGCTCACCTCACCAATGCCCACAGCGATCTGCGGCTAGGTCAGGCAGATTTCAGAAACCAGGAACTGCAACCCAGGTCTGCAACCTGAGTGCCAGGAGTAGTCATTGCCACCCTCTTCCCATTTTTTCCCAGTCAAACCAGACCTCAATGACCAGTATTCACACTGATGAATCGCTTGGCCAACCGCAGATCAAAGCTCATTTACACTAAGACGTGACCTCCACTACAAAGCCTGATTCTAAGTCTGCCTCTTCCAATGGTGAAGAAATTTCAGACACCACTCTCAGGTTTTAAGAGGAAGACAGGGAGCCAGAATTCCCTTGGGCCTGCTTATAGGGGTTGCTCTAAGTTTCAGCACAAATGTCACTTCTTTAGGGGGCCCTTCTGTGACACTGGCTGTTGTCACATTAAGATGTTTGGTTTCGGCCACAGCACTTAATGTTAGGAGAAATTATCCCGATGGCTTTCTATAAGCAGCAGGAGAGAGAAGATCTAGTGCCATGGTACGAATATGAATGTCCCTCCAAAGCACATGAAGACACTTAACGCTCAAAACAAAAGAGTAAACGTTGAGGTCCTCGGATGGGGTGATTAGGTCATGGGAGATTCAGCACGGACAGGATTATGCTTGCTAGAAGGCCAGCCCCTTTTTCACTTCCACCTCTTCCACATGAAGAGCAAGGAGGCAACATCTTGGAACCCAGCAGCAGCCCTCAGCAGGTGCTGAATCAGCCAGTGCCTTAATCTTGAACTTCTCTGCCTCCAGAATCAAGAGAAGTAAGTTTCTGTTTATAAACTACCCCGTCTGTAACTGCAGCAGCAGAAATTGGACTAAGCCACTTCATTAGTTCTGTCTTGTACCCTGACTCCATGGTCTTACAGATTGGCTACAGCCTAAGAAGTCATCAGAGTATCACATAGAGTAAACAAATGCCTGAATGAGCAATCCACCAGTGGGAGCATGTTAGTTCTTCCAGAATGTTTGGAGTGTTTGGAGATCTAAGGAGACAGAAGTCCAATGAAGTGCCCCTGAGCAGGGGTCATCGATTGTGGTCCATTTGTCTGCCTTGATAAAGTTTTATTGTGATACAAACACATGTGTAATTATTCATTATCTTTTGCTACCTTTAGATCCAATGACAGTGCTGAGTTCTCTAACAAGAAACATTATGACTTACAATCTGAAGCAGTTACAGTCGGGTTCTTTCGTAAGTTCATTGATTGCCACATTAGACTTGCTCAAGGCAGGGTGAACTGAATTACTGGATACCCAGAATTCACAGGTTGTTGGGAATGAAGGCATAAGTGCCTTGGCTTCATTAAAGGAAACAAATGGGACTACATTAAGCTAAGAACCTTCTGCACAGCAAAGAAATGACCAACAAAGTGAAAAAGCAACCAACAGAGAGATCTTTGCATACTACACAGGAGACAAGGGGCTAATTTCCAGAATATACAAAGAACTCCAGAACAGCCATAACAACAAAACAAATAAACCAGTCAAGAAAATGGACAGACACTTTTCAAAGGAACAAATCCAAATGGCTAACAAGCATATGGAAAAATGCTCAAGCTCTCTGGCAATTAGGGAAATTCAAATAAAGACAACACTGAGGTTCCACTTAACACCAGTTAGAATGGCTCACATACAGAAACTACAAACAACACCTGCTGGCAAGGTTGCGGGGGGGGGGGGAAGAACCCTATTACATTGCTGGTGGGTCTGCAGGCTAATGCAACCATATTGAAGTCAGTATGGAGAATACTTGGGCAACTGAAAATCTACCTACCACACAACCCAGCAAAAGATTTGTTACATGAGAAAGCAACATGTACCCCCTATGTTCACCATAGCACAATCAGTAATTACAAGAACATGGAAGCAACCTAAATGCCCATCAACAGAGAACTGGATAAAGAAATTGTGGTTCATCTACTCTATGGAATACTACTCAGCTATTTTTAAAAATGAAATACATATAGCCAATTGGGCCAAACTGGAGACAATTATCCTAAGGGAAATGAGTCAATCCCAAAAAATCAGACATCATGTATTTGCCCTAATATAATATGATGTCAAATATAAGAATTTTTCCTGTGAATTCTATTTTGTTGCACTTCCTAATTATTTGTACCTTTTGTAATAAGACCTTGTGATGTAATCCATTAATCAATCATCCATAAAAGACTGATTGCTTGTAATCATAAAAAAAAAGTTTGTCCTCTGCATTAACAGACTGTCGTGGGATAGGTGTTTGGCACAGCAGTTACGATGCTGTTTGAGACAACTGCATTCCACATGGGAATGCCCAGGTTCAAATGCTGATCCTGCTTCTGAGTCCAGCTTCCTGCTAATATGTATCCTAAAAGGCAACAGATGATGGCTAAGTACTAGGGTCTGGGTATTCACATGGTGTGAGACCTGGATTGAGTTCTGGGTTCCTGGCTTCAGCCCGGCCCTACCCTAGATTTTGCAGGAATTTGATGAGTGAATCAGTTATTGGAAGATCTCTCTCTCCCTCTTCTCTTTCTGTCTTTCAAAATAAACATACAAGCTAAACATATTTTTAAAAAATATGGCCTGGAGAAGGCGCTGTGTTGTGGATAGATTAAGCAGGCAACATCTGA
Organism: Ochotona princeps; assembly: GCF_030435755.1. Lineage (NCBI taxonomy): Eukaryota > Metazoa > Chordata > Mammalia > Lagomorpha > Ochotonidae > Ochotona > Ochotona princeps. Next base: position 23,174,416 of record NC_080854.1, on the reverse strand, counting down.
GAGCCAAGGACTGATTTCTATTTCCAACCCAGCTCTCTGCTAAGGGACTTGAGGGGCAGCAGGTGCTGGCCTAAGTGCTTGGATCCAGACGCCAGTATCTGAGACCTGAATGAATTCCTGCCTCTTGGCTTTCTCCTGGCTACTGTGGGCATTTGGGTAGCAAACCAATAACAAATTGAATGTCAAGCTCGCTCTCTCTCCTGCTCATTCGTTAGATGTCCCTCCTCCTCTCCCTCAGTCTCTTACTCTACCTTTCAAATCAATAATTTAAAAAAAAATGCTTTCAATATACAATTAAAAATTTTACTCTTCACTTAATTTTTGAAGTTTGATGATTAAATACAAAGAGCTACAAAACAACCAAAATGTCAAAACAAACAAGCCACTCAAGAATTGGGCACGGGAAATGGGCAAACACTTCACAAAGGAACAAACCCAAATGGCAAATAAACATATGAAAAAATGCTCAAGTTCCCTGGCAATAAGGGAAATCCAAATTAAAACATCAATGAGGTACCACCTAACGCCAGTAAGACTGGCCCACATGAATAAAAGCACCAACAACACTTGTTGGCGAGGTTGCAGGGGAAAAGGGAACCCTACTCCACTGCTGGTGGGGCTGCAGGCTGGTACAGCCTCTATGGAAATCATATTCGAACAACTCAAAATCAACATACTGTATGATCCAGCAACAGCACTCCTAGGAATATATCCAGAACACTTGTTTTATGAGAAACCAACATGCACTCCTATGTTCATAGCAGCACAATCAGTAATTGCAAAAACATGGAAGCAACCAAAATGCCCATCAGCAGAGGATTGGATAAGAAAGCTATGGTTCATCTACTCCATGGAATACTACTCAGCTATTAAAAAAAAACAAAATGCAGTTCTTTTCTATAAATAGATACTTTTATTTTTAATGTTGACTATTTTAATTATTGATTGAGAGGGCTGCATACCCACAGGGGCTTCTGATTAGGGTGAGAAGGGTGGAGGTGTGTAGAAAGATGGGTAGAACAAATGTTTCAGGTTTCCGTTTTTTTTTTTTTTTTCTCCTATATCCACAGTAGCACAGGAGGACCTGCTCCTGATGTCAAATGACCTCAGAACCAGGGGATGGGAGAGTCATTTGATGTTGCCTTAGTGACCCTCATGTGGGAAAGGATGTTCCAAGGGTGTTATTTGAGTGGTCTTGATTGTTCGGAGATGTTGTTGGCTTCGAGAAAATCTAAGGTCTGTTGGCTGAGCAGGTTTACTTCAGTGTATCCGCAGACCCAGACATCTGCGGCCAAGCCTGGGGAGAAAAGCTGTTTTAACCTGCTTTGCCTTCCACCTTTTGATCAGGTACTCAAGGTCTTCTGGTGGCTCAGAGGAGCTGGCTGTCTTGTCTTTTCTTGTGTGCAGATGTTCTCTATTGCATGGGCGTCAGCAAGTGAGGGGCCCAGTCCTGAGGCATGTACTCCAAGGCCGGATCATGTATTTTTATGATTTTCCCTGAGGCTGGAATCCAGTGATATACAGAATTGGTGAGTCCTCCAAGAAGCTTTGCCTGGAAGTCCTCCGACTCGCCTCTTGGGTGTGCCAGTTAACGCAAGGTCAGGTCAGGTCCCGTCCCATCTTCCGCTCCCGTGGATACCTGGTCTGTTCCACTCCTGCCCTGTCATTCATGTGAAGCAACGGGTGCTGTGGCCTAGCTAAGCTCCTAGGTCCAGTCCTCCCACACATCAGAAGCTGCCCCGGACCAGCTGGGTAACCCCAAATAACTCTCACCAGGGCTGCCCCAGCCCTGGTTTCTCTGCCTGCCAGCATGTTCGGCGGCCTAACCTAGCCAGGCCACCACCAACCCCAGCTCTTGCACACACTGGCGAGTGCTACAGTCCACCAGTGGCCAGCTAGCAAACTCCCTACCAAAACCAGCGCCAAGTCCCATGCTGAGGACCTGCCGGTGGATGCCGAAGCCCAGTCTGCCCGAGGTCTGCTCCCCAGCCCCGCCCAGCCTTCCTCCTAGCCCCCGCTTTCGGGTGCGCCAGGGGACTAAATGACCTAGTCCGGTCCAGCTCTCGCGTGAGCGGGTGCTTTGGCCTGTCCCAGACACGCCCTCTGGATTACCCTTTCTGAACCTTCTTGGCTCCCTCAAATTACCTGTGAGTGTAGTGGCCTGGTTCAAGAAGTCCTTCCACACCCGTCAAACAAGCCCTCGGTAGCCCCTCTGCGGATGTGTTCCCAGACTTCCGTCCCGGCAACCCGCAGCTCCCCAACAAGGCACCGCCCAAAGGTTCCGGGGCCACAGGGCATGGTCCCGCAGGCACTGCTACCCTAGACACACACATCTCTGCCCTTAGGGGCTCCTGCTGGACTGACAGGAGGTGGCTCCAAGGGAGAAAAGACTGGAGGAAATCTAAGAGACTTCTAATAGTACAGGAGGGCATTCCAAGGGAAGAAAAGTCCCAAGGAAAAGGTGGAGATAGTGTCTCTTATATACCATCTCAGGGGAGTCACTCAAAGGACAAAAGAAAGGAAAAAAAAAAAAAAACTAATTCACAACGCAGACCCTTTTCTTGAACCTTGAATTCCCACCCCCTGAGATACCTTAAGAAGCGACAGACTCCAAGAACCATTGTGTTTAGCAAGAAAAAAAGAAAGAAGGAGAAAGAAAGGAAGGAAGGAAGGAAGAGGGAAAGAAAATCACAGGAATTTGAAGTAGTCTGTAACGTTCTATTATATACTGCTACCTTGAACACACAAGTTTCTCTTGAGATCAAAGTAGCCCGGCGGATAACTTAAACATGAAACTCTGTCCTTTAACGGTGTTCTTTAGAGATGCTGGCGGTTTGTGTCTGGCTGTAGTGAGAGCACTGTATTCCTTCACACAAGGGCCAGGTGCCTCTGGTGTACAGCATCAGGAATTTCTGTCTCCCAAAATTTCCACAGCTGGTGAGGGGAAGTGTCTGGCCTGAGCTTTCAGCATCTTATTTATCTTACTCCTGGGAATCAGGACAAGTCCTGGAGCCAAAAATTGAACATCTGGGTTACGGATGGTGTAGGGAGCAGAGGTCAAAGCTCAGCTGGGAAATGAGACACCTGCTCAGCGCTGGTTGAGAAGGAGGCACGTGAAGAGGGCTTCTCTCAGAGTCAAGGGCAAGGATTGATCTTAGTAATCTCAGGCCCAGGACTGGTTGTGGTGAGGGTCAAGCAATTAGGGTGACTGGCCATTTGCTGGCTACAGAGCAAAGCACAGGGCTTCTGCAGGGATGAGAAGAGAGTAGCTGACCTGTTAGGATACACCCTGCTGGCAGTTATCCAGAAGGTGACTCCTGAGCTGGAAAAGTGAAAGCTTCATTAACAAGTGAAAACAGGCAAAAGCTTAGGATGAGTATTAAAGGTCAGGTGTGATGGGAGACTGTTGCAGTCGCACTTGCCATGGAGTAGAAGACCCCAAAAGGTGAACTCTGTGTCTTCACATGGCAGAAGAGCAGAAGACAAAGAAGCTCTCCAGGAACCTTTTTATTAGAATGGCCCTTGTGACATAAACACCCAATATGTCCCACCTCCCAGTATGCTTTGGGAATTATGCTTCCAACCTCTGAATTTAAGGGAGGATACTGCTGATCACTAAATCTATCTTTAGATTTATCAGCTATTGAATCCATTGTGTTTGAGACAGGGAAAGACACACACACACACACACACACACACACATACACACACAGCACTCACACCTACTGCTTCATCTAAAAGGCAAAGAAAGAGACAGGCAGACAAGTTTACTCTCCAAAGACCGAGAGTGGTAAGCCAGGAACTGGGAACACAATGCAGTTTTCTTGTGTGGGTAACAGGGAACCAAATACGTGAACCACCACTACTATCTCCCATGATATATTGGAGGGAAACTGGAATTGGAAACAGAGCTAGCACCCCAACATGGAAAGCAGGTGTAGCAGGAATCCTGGAAAGTCTGTGTTGCAGGTGCATCCTCCATATGTCAGGTGCCTTGAGTGGTTGAACTAGAAATACTTTTCAAATAATTTTTCTACCTAACAATTCCCGGACGACGTAAGTAGTATAAGCACCAAACCTCCCTGTGGTCAGGCTTGGGATGATAAGCTCTTGGGAAAGTCTCGTTTTTGTTTCTGCTTCTCATTGCCTGACACAAACACGTTTTCTCATTGATTTTGCTTGGCCAGAGGATGGTGGTTTTTTTTCTAACCCAACTTCTCATTTGTGGGTATGGATGTTTAAGATTTCTCATTTTTTCCTTATCCCACTGTTTCCCAGAGAGCCAGGTTTCCAAGATCAGCAGCGTGTCAGGCAGTCCACACTTGGGATTTCACTTGCCACTCTGGTTGCAACATCTTTTCCCCAGTGAGTCTCACTTCCTTTGTTCTACATTTAGCTGTGCACTCACCCAAGTGTTGATGGTGTCTCTTAAATTGTCCATTTGAGAGGCAGTGAGAGAGAGCTCCCCATACACTGATTCACTTCCCAGATCCTCATCAAAACCTGGTTGGAGCTGGAGCTAGGAATCAGGAATGGAATTCAAGTCACTACACAAGTGGAAGCAATTCAGTCCCCAGAGCATCACTGCTGCATCCTCGGCTAGGCCTAAGCAGGAGTGAGGAGTCCCAGCAGAGCAGAAACTGAACCCAGCCGCTCCAATACGGGACGACAGTGTCTCAGCCACTTGGCTCAAGGAGTTGGCATCCTCTTTAAGCCAATTGCCCACCTCATCCAGTATTTCTATGTAATTGATTCAGAGGGTAATTTTTTTCCAAGTAGTATGAACTATTTGGTTGAAGGTGGAAGTCCATGCCATACTCTGTAGGTTGGAGTCTTGGCAGCCACTTTAGCCTTCATCAGTCATGTTTGAAGCAACTGTACCCTTGCTTTGATGTAGCCGTTCAGAGGCTCTTTTGTGGTGGGGCCTCTGGATGGGATCCCAGTAACCCATGGAAATAGTATATTGCAGTAAACAGATCTGGGGGCTGACATTCAGAAAACAAGAATTCTAGTTCTGACTCTGCCCCTCAGACGAATCTCTAGAATTCTCTGTAACTCAGTGTTTTTAATCTGGAAAACAAGTTGGTCATTCTTGTCTGACTCAGTTTAAAAAAATAAATAATTAGGAAGGTGAAAATTCAGTAAGAGCATGTGAAACTATTTTGTTTACAGAGTTAATAAATGCAAACTACATGGTAACTGAACCAAGGTAAAATATAAAGCTCCCTTCTGGAGGCAAACATGCTACATTCAGATATGCCTGCCCCCGGAGTCTCACCTACCTTACTGGAGTGTGCAAAGTCACAGGCCAGAGCAGAAACATACTTTGTGTTTTTTCTAGTAAATTATCTTATATTGTATTATATCAGAAACAACACAAATGCATAGCAGATAGTAAAGATTAAAAGCGGGGGAAAAAACGCTCTTAAATACAAATTGTAAGAAAAAAATCTAAGTAAATAAATAAATAAATACAAATTGTAGTCTCTCTCTTGTACTTCAAGAGTTCAGCCCACCTATTTATGTCAATTCAATTCCATATATTCTATTCTAGTTCATTCCTTGAGTTTTCTTTAAATTCTTTTCATCACAAATTATGTTAGAGATTTATCAGAAAGGACACCTGTGTAATGTGTGTCGGGGTACCTGCTCAGCCACCTCTCCTGGTCCAGGAGCGCCCACCCCGAACAGCTCTCAGCTCCCTCATTTGCTACTATGTCTGGCCCTTTCATGGGTGAACTGTCTCTTGGTAAAAGGTATTCTGTGGTTCATGAATGCTCTGTAATCCACAATCACAGGATTGTTTTTCCCTTCGGTTTCTCAGACCAGCAACAGCACTGAGAACTTTTTAGAAATGCATACTCAGCTGGATACTTGGCACAGGAGTTAGACCATCTCTAGGAATAACCACATCCCACACAGTGGTACCTGGGTTCCAGACCTAGTTCTGATTTTGGCTTACTGTTAATGCATGTCCTGAGGGTTGGGGAGTTGCAGGTGATGACTCAAGGAGTTGGGTCCCTGCTACTCATGTAACATAACTCAATGGCAAACCTAAATTGAGTTCCTAGCACCTGCCCCAGCATGGTCCTGGCCTGGCCCGTCTCTGCTGCTGGCATTTGGGAAGTGAATCAGTAGATAGAAGATAGCTGCCTTTCTCTCCCTGTCTCCATATGTGTGTCATGCCTTTCAAAGAAAAAAATGAATGAAAAAAAAAAAGCAGAATTCAAATCCCTTTATCAGAGCTACACAATCAGAATCTGCTTTTTCTAGACAACCCAGGGAATTCACATGCAGACTAAAATCTGAGGAACACTTATTAAAGCATTGTCACAGCACAAGAGCATTGTTAAACCGGTAATATGCATGTGTATGGTGTACTGGAGTTACTCTGGACCGCCTTAAATACACAGTTCTTTTCCTATGCCACCCACAGGAATCCTAACACTGTTTTTGTTGACAGATTAGATGTACGGGCTGCGCTCTGAGAAACACACGTTCATGCTAGAAAAGTACACTGCTTCCTCAGGATCCTCTGGGGGCTTGGTTCCACAACTGCCCCCCTCCTACCTTCCCACCCCCACACCAGACACCAAATTCCACGGACACCCAAGTCCTTATGTAACTGGTGGAGTACAAGGAACCTCTGCATTCACCCATTTCTGTTTTAGCCAAGAGAGAAAGTGACAGTGAGAAACATTCAAAAAGGTCACTTGGAGCCACACACATTCAGTATGAGATTCGGGACAAGGTGGTCCAGCTTTGTATGGCGTTAAACAAGGCAGCAGGGGATTGGGCCACCATGGAGAAGGAAGATGATGGCGCGATAGCCTCTCTCTGTATATAATGTATATTTCCCTATTTCCCTCCCTCCCCCTTTCTCTGTGTCTTTTTATGCTCCATCTTCCTGCTTTTCAAACAAATTTTTTGAAAAAAGAAATATTCTACAAATGTTTAAACCATGGCCCATGACATGTTAAATGACAGTTGAATTCATTCCCACATTCATGGCTATTTTCATTTCTCCTAGGTTTTATGACTCTCTTAGCTTCTCTTTATTAGTAATCATTGATACTAATTAGTGCTGCCCCTGTGCCGGACACCCAGGTGCATGCCTCACTCCTGTGAACAGACCTCCCACGTAGCCTGAGGCAGGGATTAAAATCACTCTTCATTTTGCAGATGAAGAAACTGAGCCAAAAGAGATGACGTAATCAGTCCCCAAACACACAGCTCTTAAGTGGATAAACCACTTAATGGGATTTACATTTATTACCGGACAGTGCTCCTTTTTGTTCTTGAAAAAATGTTTTGGGGGCAGGCACTTAGCTCAGTGCTTAAATCTGAGCCTGGGACGCCCACATCCCCTGCCAGAGTGGCTGGAGCGAGTGCAGACTCCACTTCCCATCCAACTTCCAGGGAGTCAGCACACGATGGCTCAAGGAACTGGGTCCCTCATATGCCTGGGGAAGACCCTGAAGGAGTTTCTGGGTCCTCCTTGCTTCTGTCTGACTCAGCCCTAAGTGTTAGAGGTATTTAGAGAATAAGCTAGCAGACAGAAAATCTCTGTTTCAAGTAAAATAAAAAATGAAAATATTTATTCATTGTCATCTTTGCTTCATGTTTAAAAACAAGAGGGGTGGGCATGTGTGACACAGCAGGTGAAGCCATTGCTCGGGACACCCACACCCTGCATCTGAGTGCATGAGATCAAGTCCACACTCCGCTAGTTCCAGGAGTTAGCAGATGGTGGCTGAAAACCATGGAATACTACTCAGCTACCAAAAAGAATGAAATTATCTCTTTCACAACAAAAGGACTGCAGCTATGCTTAGTGAACTCAATCGCCAAGAGACGAAAGTCATGCTTTCCCTGATTTGTGGGAAGTAATATACAGAGAAAAAAAAACCATGTCATAGAAATGAGTGAAACTGACATTTTAAGATTTGATTATTGTTTAGGACAGTCCTTGTGTATATTCTTGAGGGATGGTGGTTTTTCTGCTTACTACTTCTTGGAATTCTTTATTTAAGGGAGGGCTAAGCTTGTGTTTCCAAAGAAAATTGACAGTATTTCATTGGAAAAACTAGAATAAGGAAGCAAGAGAGAAGTGGAAGCAAAGTGGGGGCTAGAAGGGGGAGTGTCATTAGGCTCTGAAAACTATATATGAAATACAGGAGATTTGTTCCCTTAGGTAAATTTTTTAAAGTTAAAAAAAATTGAAAAGTTATTTCCAACAGGAAAAACAAAGACAAAAAGATAGTGGGAATTTGGTTAGCTAGTTGAGCTGCAAACTGGATGCCGCATCTCATAACCAGGTACCTGGGATTGAATCCTCCCTCCATTTCCAGTACAGGTTTCTTCCAGGGTGCACCCTGGGAGGCAGCAGCTGATAGCCTAAGGAATTACATCCCTGAGGTCCACACGGGAGATAGAGTTGCAGTTCCTGGCTCCTGGCTGTGGCCTGAATCAGCTTGACTGTTAACCTACCTAATTGGCATAAACCAGTGAATGGAAGATCTCTTTTATGCTCATTGTGCCTTCTGGATAAATAAACTTTAAGAAAAATAAAAAGAAAATAAAAGAGAGTTGAATCATGGTTCTGGCAGCTGCCACCTCCTTCAGGCTAAAAAAGCCCTAAGGTCCCTGGAGGCAAAACCGGCTTGTCACACCCAGCTCCAAAATTTCCCCCAAATTCCCTTCTAACCTGTCATCATCTTCCATCCTTCTGAAATGAACATGCAAATAGGAATTCTAAGACTTGGAGAGCAGGTAGATGGTCAGGACAGAGGAGAACCAGGATCAGAAGGAAAATGCAAGTTTCCCTGTTCCTTCTATTCATTACTCAGAGCACATTACGTGGCAAGCAAATGGGGACTCTCTCTACCAGTTTAAACCAAAATGCTTTAGGAAACTTCCCCGAAGCCCAGACAGCAACTGGAAGACCCACTCAGCCCTCTATCTCCCTTGCTCTATCCCTGGGTCTGCGGGTGTTGAGTTTCCCAGACTCAGTGCCAACTTATTTGATGTTCCTGCTTTCTCGAAAGGCCTCCAAAATTCCCTTCTCTATTGCATAACTTAAAGAACCAACTTCCCTCCGGTTAAGCAACAGTGATCTCAATATCCTTCCCATCACAATTCCTCCTCCTCCTCCTCCTCTGTGGGTCTATTCCTCCAAAGCCAGTTTACCCTCTTGCCTTTTGTGTCCTCAGGGTTCTAAGAGTTCACAAGAGGAAATCACCCTGGCCCCTCGTCCACCTTCCGTGGGCTTCTGGGGTTCCTTCCTCTCAACTGCAGAAGAGGCCATTCCACAGTGATCTCCGGCTCTCCCATTCCATCCCCTCTCTTGTATTCTGTCATAGAACAGAAAGTAAGAAATGTGCCACCACCTAAATCTTGTTCTTAAAGGCACACAGCAGGCCAACATGGGGCATGGGGCTCTTTAAGATACCACTTGCGATGCCTGCATATCGTTTTCTCACTTCAGAGGATCTGAGTTCAAGTCCTGGCTCCTGTCTTCACTCCAGTTTCCTGGTAAGGCACATGCTGGGCTCAAGTAGTTGGGTCTCTGCCACATAATGTAGCTGATTCAGACTGAGTTTTTGCCCACCCCTGGCTGTTTGGACATTTAGTCCCATGGGTAGGATATTTCTCTGTCATTCTGCCTCACAAAAGATTTAAAAATTAAACAGAAAATATAGACCACAAAGTTACAGGTCTCTTGAAAGAAAAGACAAAGAATGATGAGTGTAATTGAGAAGACTCCTCATCCTGACTGTGAGAATCCTTGTTTAGGTGCATATTTGGAAAATGAGAGGAATTTGTATTAAAGCAAAACAAACAAAGAACTTGGGGAATTTTGTTAAATATCTTCACAGTAGTGCAAATATCTCAAGCACTCACACTCTGCTGCAGAAAATGTCTTAAAAATGTGTTTGTTCACACAGGACAAAGGTCAGTTTCAGAAACCAGCAGTCAACTTTAGGCAGGCAACTGAAGATTTTCAAAGGCAGCAAACAAAAATGGAAACATCAAAATGAATAACAGAAGCTAAATGGCTATGGAGGCTTTGAAAAGGAGGAATAAAAAGCCATTAGCCGATTTGAAATAGCTCATCTAAAAAGCAGTACACAGATTTATTACAGGTATACACATAGGATAAGGAAGGAACACGGATTAAAAATTTTTTAGAAATTAATCCCAATGAAGGATGCGCAAATAATTGTGGCATTCAAGTTTAAGATCATAAAAGAAAATAAGTGTGCCAGATCAGTTACAACAGCAGCTTAGTTTAGAATAACCCTGTCAAGAAATCTTTCTGGAGCATCAACTTCTGCAACAGCCACTACAAAACCCACTTCTTACTTCCAATCATTGGGCTTGCAAGCTAAGAGACAGATACCCCAGGCATAGCTGGAAAAGCCAATGACGCAGTGGCCGTGTCTTCCAGTGGGCAAAGAGAGGGCGTAACAACCTGTGCACATCAGAAGGGCTTAGTCAGATCCTTGTGTTTGCAGCCTAGACAGCCAGTGCTTCAAATGGGCTGCCCAGATTCTGATCCACTGTGGAATGAGCAGGAGCCTTGCCGGGTGTGTTTGAGGATTACCTGCCATGCTGCCATGTTACTGCTACTCACTGGGGCCTTCGGTGAATGACCTAATAATGTCTTCATTACCCTCTGTCTGTGGTTTGCTTCTAAACATCCTCCTCCACCACCACCATGGGAGAACGTTTCTGAAATTTCTTGCATGCACAGTGGAACAGCCAACTTGGCAATTCAGATAGTTCTTTGAATGATCTCAAATGTTCGTTTGAGAAAGGAGAAACCACCAAGATTGAGCTGAGTTAGGTTGCTTCTTCCAGGGTTCCTCCCACCTGAGGCCTTGTCCTCTCTGCGGGTTTTCTGATTGCAGGACTGGGAGAAGTGATAAGATCCACATGGAAGCCATTGGGGACCACTGGAGATGTAAACACTCCAGAGAAGTGATTTGAGAACCACTCTGGATTCAGATCTGAGCTTTGATTCTTGCCTCCACTCTTTCTGGCTCTAGGAGTTGATTAAGCCACTGGGTTTATTGTATTTAGGGATTTTGTGTGGATTCAGAGAAACTTAGCACCCACAACATTCTTAGGCTGCATAACACTTAAGAACAAAGGCTCTGGAGGCCAACTCCTCCAGTTCAAATCCCAACACTGCCACTTACTGTGTCATGTTGGACAAATTACTTAGTGTCTCTGTGTGCCAAAGGGATGACGCTATGCAAAGGAATGATGTAAGAATTCAAAGACTTAGTATGAGGGTTGCCTGACGTCTCTGCACTGCTGTGGTGAGCCTTCTGTCCCCAGATCCCGGCAGACTTAGAAATGACCATCCCCCTTCACTCTGAAATGTCTCCCTGAATCTTGTGCATTTGCCACTTGAGATGACTGCCTCTCATAAGTGAGTGCCTCATTCAAGCCCTTCCTCCATTTCAGTCTAGCTTCCTGCCTGACGCTTACCCTGAAAAGCAGGAGATGACAGCCCAAGGACTTGGGTCCATGCCTTACACGTGGGAGACTGGATGGATGGAGTTTCAGGCTCTTAACTTCAGTCTGGCTTAGCTCTGGATTATTGCAGTCTTCTGAGTTGGGGGAGAGTAAAGCAGTGTATGGAAAATCTTTCTGTTTGTCTTTGTCCATTTGGTTTTCAAATACAATGAAAATAAGTGATATTGAAAAGTGTCTCTGATTGGACAATTAGTAATCTGGTCACTGTAGTGCCTCTCATTTCTGGTATAGAATAGATGTTAAATGTGTCAACTGCTAACATTAGCCTGGCTGTTGAAGGCATTAGGGAGTAGAACCAGTAGCTATGAACTCTTTGCCTGTCAAATAAAATTTATAAAAGGAAAAAAATAAGTGAAATTAGTATTAATAAATATATTTAATCCAACATACCCAAACTATTAGCATTAGTATAAAAGACATTTAAAATTGTTTTTCATACTAAGTCTTTGAAACATGGCATGTTTCCCATTTAGAGCACATCTATTCAGACCAACAACATTTCTTTGAAAAAAATGTTTTCATTTGAAACACAGAGGCAGAGACAGACAAAGATCTTCCATCTACTGCTTCATTCCTCACATGCCTGCCATAGTCAGAGCTGGGCCAGGCTGAAGCTGGGAACCTAGAATTCCATCCAGGTCTCCTGCATGGTGGCAGGGTCTCATGTACTTGAACTATCACTTGCTGTATCCCCGAGTGTGCTAGAATTAGAAACGGAACTGAGCTGGGACTCAAACTCAGGCCCTCCAACAAGGCACTCCAAGCAGCTTGTGCGGCCAGTGATTTCCAAACTAGCAACTCAGGTCCTGATACTCACATTCCTTATGAGGGAATGTAATGTCAGAGTCTTAAGGCCTTCTCAGGTCTTGTTATGTCAACGTTGAGATGCATAGCTGCCCTGCCACACACTGTAAGCAGGTCACTGAAACAGAGCTTTGGAATGTATTTATTGCCAAACATCTTAGCTGCTCCTGAACAGGTGTCCAAACTTACTGAAGGGGAAAGCCTAGTAACATACCAACGGAAAATTCTCCCCTGGTGTCCTGGAAGGTGGGAAACCATGGGCCAATTGCTTTTCAGGTTGCTTTACTGCAAGAGACTTGCTTAATTACAAAAGGCAATGTGAAAGTAACTTTCCAAATTTCTCACATAGTATAGTTTCCTCTTGTTGGAAATGTCCCCAGAACAACACAAAAAGTGTTTTTCTAGGACTATTTGGACATTTTGGTGGGTTATCTGCCTTCCAGCTTCTATGGTGTTATTGTGCTTTGGTTCCAGACTCTGGCCCAGGTCCAATCCCGCACATTCCTACCTCATGCTGCTCCGAGCTAGACTCTGGGGTGCAATCAGATCCTGACCAAACCCCAAACCAAGAGGAGGAGTTTGTGCTCTGACAGCAATCTCTCCCTACTTGCTCCTTCAGGGATGCTCCCTGTGACCTCAACACATCTTGGCCTTGATTTACGATGCGACCAATCTGTGGAAAGCCAAAGCTGATTTGAGCATGGTCAAGGAATAAGGCGTGAAGTTTTTTTTTTTTTAATATCTGAGATGAAAATATGAGCCCTGCCAGTCAATGAATTCTATTTGTGGCATCCCATTTGGTGCTGGAGGGCAATACTCTTTTTTTTTTTAAAAAATAAAGATTAGTTTTTATTGGAAAGACAGAAGGAGAGACAGAGAGGAACATCTTCCATCTGCTGGTTCACTCTCCAAATGGCTGCAATGGATGGAGCCAAGCCGATCCAAATCCAGGAGCCAGGAGCTTCTTTGGGATCTCCCCTGCAGATGCAGGGTCCTAAGACATTGGGCCATTGTCTGCTGCTTTCCCAGGCCATAAGCAGGGAGCTGGATGGGAAATGTAATTGCTGGGACACAGACTGGTACCCACATGGATGCTGTGCTTGGAGGTGGAAAACTAGCCAGTTGAGCCATCATGCTAACCCCAGGGCAATACTTTTTAAAGTTTGCCTTCATGGTGTTGCAGCAAGACTCTGATGTTAAGAGATTCAAGGATGCGACTCTGCCATAAAATGACAGGGGAATTTTGCTTGTGAAGGATCCACAAGCTAAGAGTGTGGGTTTTAGGATGTTACAAATAGGAAGGCAAGGGCCTGCATTCTGTGTGGTGTAGCTGGTACAAGCAGCCACCTGCCATGCTGGCATACCATAGGCACCGCTTCATGTCCTAACTGCTCCACTTCCAATCCAGCTTCCAGTTAATGACCCAGAAAAAGCAGTGGAAGATGGCCTAAGTGCTTGGACCTCTGCTTCCCATGTAGTAAATCTGAAAGAAGCTCCTGGCTTTGGTCTGATCCAGCCCTGGCTTTTACAGCCATCTGGGGAGTGAAGTCCAAATGTAAAGACTTTATTGAACTGCACCATGACACCATGATTACCTTTATGCAGATAAAAATATAACATGCTATCTACCCCAAAGGTGCTACTTTACACATGTTGTCTATTCATTTTGATTTTGCTGCCACCTCTCAAACGCTTATACCTGGGCCTATTCTTCATCAAAAGGGGAGTGTTCACCATCTCCTGAACCCACCTAGCATTTGTACAAGGCTTGGTCATCAACACCAATCCCATGTTTCACCGCGAATCTCCTTGTAGATGGCAGCATTTCAGCTGTTGCCTGAAGCAGGGAGAGACAGTGGAGAGGATCAAGTTGATTTTAAATTCCAAAAAGAAGGATCTGAAAAGGATCTTGACACAACTAGGGAACAATAAGAGTCCTTGTCTCCACAGCAATTTTTCACTCACAGACTTGTTGATGTTGTAATGTAATGGGAAGAGCACATAAGCCACCTATGGGAGCCAAAGAATTGAGATTGGCAGGCAGGCGCTTTTCAAAGGGGTTGAGGCAGAGAATTAAAAGGGGCAGGGCTTCCACGAACCAAAGGCTGATGAGTCTGCTAAGATAGTTATTGTTTAATGTTTAACATTTTGCTTCCTTCAACTTGTCAACTGTTCCTATGAAATATGCACGTATGGAATTCCCAAGGAACCTTTGTATATCCTGCACCAAGCTCCAAAGCTCACTTCCAGCTCCAACGAGACTGAGCTGCTCCAAAAGAACAGAATGCGCACAAGTGGCTGTATCATTCCCTTAGATATCCTACAGCACATCAATAATAGGAACCAGGATGAAACGTTGTACCTTAGGAAGCATTCAGAATGTCTGCCAGTGTGCCTTTCTTTTACGGCATGATTCTACCTGAGGAACAAAGGATGGGAAGAATCCTCTGCTTGGGCCCTGCTTCCTCACTTCCCTAAGGAATTGTGCCTGTATGACGTCAGCAATTCAACAGCTTACAGCTAAATTGACAGCTTTTGTTCCTCTCTGACAAGCTCACCTACTCACGCAGAGACAGGTGGTTCCCTGGGAGGAGTGGGGCTGGAGCTGGGAGGAGGAGTCTGAGGCGTAGAAGTTAAGACAGAGCCAAAGAGGATATACCTAACTGATGGGCTCAATCTCACTTGAGTTGCAATTAAATTTTTTTTCTGTCTTTTAAAAATTGAATTTGCTTATAGTAAATCCCAAAAGGGACGCCTGCTTTTTTTTTTTTTTTAAATAAAACATTTCTAACTTCGTGCCAAGTAGAGCTCACCTGGAAGAGGTAGGGAGGGACTTTGGTGCGTAAAACTCTGTAAGACATAAATGATTAATATGACCAGAACGCCTGGAAGGGCTGGCCCCAACTAGGCAGAGTAGGTGGACAGCTTTGAAATCCTTGGAATCAATGGAGAAAGTCTTGGTGGGTTGGGAAGCGGAGCGCGGCTCGCCGTGCTGTACCCCTTTTCTACCTCACGCTGGTTTGAGAGTGCGCCCCTGGGAAGCCCAGCTTGCCCCGTGAGAGTGTCTCGTGAAACTTCTGACATCTGAACAGAACGACCGTAGAGGCTGGGAGTTTCCTCTTGCCACTTGAGGAGTGTCAGGAATCAGTCCCTTCCAACAGTCCGTTCAGCAAACTGGTCAGTGTTCCGTTCCAGCTCATCACTTTCTGTTCATTTTGGAACCTGCTGTCGATTTAATTGTGTCTAGAAGGGGTCGGGTCCGTGACATTTAACGCATGCCCCCACGACCACAAACGACTTGGGAAGTTGCCCAGGAGTGAATACGACCTGAGGTCGCATATGTCCTAAACGCAGGGGTCCCAGTAACAGGTGGCTTCCAAGGACTTCAGGACAAAGTAGATCCGAGGAAAAGGGTCCAAAGGTTCGCAGAAACAGGAAAAAAAAAAAAGCCAAGGACGCCTTGCAGAACCGGACGCGCGGGCCTCGCCGTGCCGGGCGGGCCAGCAGCACCTCCCGCAGGTCCCGGCCCCAGCGCGGGCCCGGGTCACCTGACTCGCGGAATTTGGGGCCGCGCGGGTGGAAGGGGAGGGGAATGATTAGCACCTCCCTTCCCGCGCCCGCGGGATCCAGGTCGGCGGGGGCCGGCGCCCGGCGGCCACGTGGTGCTGCTGCCGCCGCTGCCCCCGCCCCGCCGGCCCAGCCCGGGAGCCGCGGCGCCCGCTGACCCCCGCAGCGGGGGAGGAGGAGGAGGAGGAGGAGGAGGAGGGACGGAGGCGCAGGAAGCTGAGCAGGAAGCAAGCCCGGCGGCCGCGTTTTCCTGGGGAAGCGGCGGGCGGGGCGGCGCAGTCAGCCGGGCCAGGGCAGCCACAGCGGCCGCCTCGATGGGGTGAGTGCAGCGGCGCCAACACCTGGGAGGCTCCCAGCGCGGATCCCGCGCTCCGGGTCCCCGCCTTTGTGTTGAGGGCGCGGGCGGGGAGAGACGACGAGGGCGCCGGGGACGGCGTCGGGACGCGCGGCTTACCAGAGAGCCAGTGAAGGGTCCCACTACCAGCCCCGGGGTCCGCCGCCTGTGGTCTGAGGGGGGAAAAAGCGGATAGCGGAGACCAGGCAGAGAGGGCGACCGGGACAAGTGAGGAGCAGAGTGTCCTCCCCCGGGTCCCCGGGATGCGCCGGGCGGCTGGGCAAGGGTCGCGGCCGAGGCTTTAGGTGAGAATGAATGGCCGGACCCTGGAGGGCGCTCCGTGGCGACGGTGAGCCGCTCCTGTCCCACCTGCCTTGGCAGGCGCTGCGCCGACCTGGTCCTTGCTTCTGGGCTCGACCCCCCTCTCGGCTGAACTTTGAGGAGCTGCACGAGGGTGGCGCGCGCGCGAGAGCCCCGAGTCTCTCCCGACACCCAGGGTCCGCTATTGTTCTTTTCCTGACTTCAGGGAGCCCTCCGGCTGGCGCGAGGGAGGCGGGTGAGGCGGCCCGGGTTCTGCCACTACCTACCGGTCCTTCTCTGGTACTTTGCTCGACCTGCGACTTCGAGAGCGCGGGAGCCGGGATGCTGGATTTGGGACAGACGCGGGACTGGGGACTTAGGGAGTGGGGAGGCGGCCATGCCCCATGGTCACCTTCTTGTGGGTGAGCGGGGAGTGCGGGTCTTCCGCAAGCGTCTTTGCTCGGCTGCGGGTTTGGGCAGGTCTGCGGACGCAATTTAGTTTGTGCAGTTTGCGGGCTTCCTCTACTCACCTCTTTGGCTTTGCATCCCCTTTTGTGCAAGGGGGCCTCATGGCCTAGAGAGGCACCAGATTGAGAGGAGGGGAGTGGATTAGAACCGAAGGATAAAGTGCCCTGTGGAGGAGTCTGGAGTGACCCTTCACTGCCCACCTCCTCCCACAGCTACCCCCACCCACCCATCCTGGGGTCTTGGCCAGGACTTTGGAGCCCAGGCCTTCTTCATTTCCCAAGGAACCCTGCGCAGAGCAACTTTTACTTGGGATAGTGATGGGTGAATCCACACGCTGGAGGCTGCTGATAAGGAGGGATTGTCAGCGCTCTCTGGCCCGCAGGCTCCGGGATCACTTGGACCGAGTTCCGGTGTTCCTTGCGGGTTGGGAAAGCCCTGCTGGTCTCTGAGGACAAGTGTGGGGCAGGGCTGTGCAGGCCTGGCCAACATGACGAAGTTAGTTTTGTCTGTTACTAGGACCCAGCCAGCCAGGACAGCGTTGTCTCCTTGAAATGTGAGCAGAGGTGGTCGATGCCAGGATGCTGCCCTGTCTGCTCTCCTGTGGTTGGGCGTTCTCTCACTGATGGGCACAGCCTGGTGGCCTCTTAAAAAACTGGTGCTTGAAAAGTCTGATTTCCCTTATTTCAGTTTCATGTGAGGAGCCCTATTGAGCCTGTCTTAACCCATCGCTGGAATACCAAGGACTGGGAGAGATGCATGCTGGGCGGCTGTCACTGCCTCATTGATGAATTTATTCACTGATGCTCTTAAGATTTGTTTTCAACCTTGTTGAGAAATCTGATGCCTGTGTTGGGAAAGAGAAGTGTGGTTGTTGAGAACTTTCTCCTCCACCACTCCCATTCGCTGGCAGGATGGTGTGGCACCCTCACCACTGGTGCGCTTGGCACTGAACTTGTCTTTCCAGAATGCTGCTTCTGAAAGCATCCTTAAGGCAGGTTCACCCTCTATTGCTGTGGCTTTGGAGAGGACAAGATTGAGATCTGGAAGTTAGGGATGACAGCCCTTTGTCTTTGTCTTCCTTGCCTCCTTAAAGTAGGATGTGTTTCTTAGAAAGGCAACAAAGAGAATATAGTAAGACACCCATTTTTTTTAATCACCTGGGTTTAAAAGTTGCTAATATTTATTGTAATATCCCTCACTTTTACAAAAATACGCTGTAACTTGGATATTTTTTCTATTTTCCTTTTCTCCTCCTCTTCCTCCATTGTCAGGTGAGCAAGCACTGCTGTGAATGCGGCCGCTAAAGCTCTCATGCAGGTTTTAGTAGTTCTGTGTGTATGTAAATGCAGAGATGGGATATGACTTCGCTCGTTCAATAGTTTGCATAAATGGCATGTTTTACACATACCTACAGCATGTAGTTTTAAGCTTGCATTTTTGGAGGGGCATTCGGTTTTTATTCATTTTCACTGCGGCAGAAAATTTTGGTATGTATAAATTATAGGATTCTCATTCTCTTGCAAAGAATAAAATTAGAGTGTTCAGCTGTTCGCTGTCATAGGCCCTTTTTTTTTTTTTTTTTTTTTTTTGCTATGACAGTGAGTGTTTTGGGAGATCCCTTTCTGCACAGACTTGTCTGTCCCACATCTAGGTAACTAGCGGCGAGGCAGTGGGTCTATGGAGTGCAGCTTTATTTCATTCATTCCCACACATTTATGCAGGGTGTAAATGTGTATATAGGGTATTTCTTGACTGGCTATTGAAGGAAAAAGCAAAACTGATCCGTCAGTCTTAAACTCTAAAAAGAGGACATAGTTGGCTATGTCATTTTTTCTTGTTTTCTTTCTTCGTTTTCCTCAAGAACCAACCTTTTCATTGTGCAGTTGAAGGCTTGGGCTGCTTAACCTTGGACTACCACCCTCCCTCTTCTTCCTCATCTCTTTTGGTGAGATCAAGTGGTCTGAGTAAGTATCTACAAAAGGGCACGTTCCTGCTCTAAGAGTTTGTGAAAGGGGGCTGTGTTGGTGACGTTACGCTGATGGTAACCCCTTACACTGGAAGTTGAGGCATTTAAACACTTGGGCCTCCTCGTGTTCAGATGGCCCAGAGTGTTCCTGCCTCTGAGCCTTTGGCACCTGCTGCTCCTGTTGCTGGGAGGACTTTGCTGCGTGGCTCCATGTGACACCGCCTTCCTAGCAGACCCTTGCCCCACACCCCCTCCTCTAATACTCCCCACAGTCTCTTCCCTGTCTTGGTTGCCTCTGTGGCACCTGTCACTTCTTAGCCTGCCGTGTGTTGTAATTGAGGCTAGTACTGTCTGTGCTGCTGTATCAGCTCCATGAAGTCTGAGTCTTTGCCCTCCTGTCCACTGCTGCATCCCTGGTTTCTGGAACACTGCTCCAGACTGTAGCAGGCCCTCAAATGCTTTTTGGATGTGTGAGTAGAATACTGTTTGTGGTGATTTTCTATATGTAGTTTCCTTTTTAGCACATAGTGGCAGTCCTAGGTGGTGCTGGTTGGTGGATGACTGTAATTAAGCTCTCCAGGTGACATATATGTAGAATCCATCAAGATAGAAAAACATGTGTCTTACAGAGATGCGATTCTATTTAAATATGTGTGATTTTCTTTTCCTACAAAGCACTTATGTCTTTGGACTTTTTTTTTCTTCTCTTACCCCATATTGCCTAAAACTGAATTCAAAGGAACATTAAGACAAGTCTCGATGCCCGGTACCACTCTCACTTTGGTCTTGATAACCTAGTTTCCCCTTGTTAGACAAGGGGGGATGCTGATCCGTGGGGCATCAGTGTTCCATTCCACATACCCTCCTTACACGCAGGTCAGGAACTGCTTCCAGCCACACCAGCTGCTCTCTGAATTTCTTAGAACAGAAGAGTGATTTTTTTCTCCCTTGTTGCAGAGGGCGTACTTGCCCTCGCCTCGACTTTGTGTATTTATTTGTGAGGTTTTTTTTGTGGTGGTGGGAGTTGGTTTTCATGATGGAAGGAAGTGATGACCTCTGACTATGTGGGCACAAGCAGCATGAAGTGAGATACCTAGAAGGGCTTTAAGAGCCGCCGCCATGTAAAGTCCCTGGTTCATGGTACAGAAAACATTCATTATAGTACAGCTAGTTATTTTGCTAGAAGCCAATTGATTTTTTTCTTCCTTGCATGATGAATATAGAAGTTGACAAAGCAAAGCTAAATGTATCAAAGGCCTTTGGGGTATATTGTAAGTAGATGTTACAGAAAGGGGTCGAATTTTTGCTTTTTAACTAGCTTGCTGTGCAAGATATGGTACACATGGCATCTTTAAGCAAAATTAGCATTGACGTGTAAGCATTTCATCTTCTCTAATAATATATTGAAAGAAATCAGTACGTTATGAATCCAGATAATGGTTAGTCACCTCTGAGGCTGGAACCCCCAGCATAATATTACATGATTATTAGCATGCTGTGTGATTTGAAGACATTAATTCTCCTTGTATCACAGTTGCCTATGAGCCATCGACTGGTTCATTCCCCCAAAGGCTGCAGGCAAAGCCAGGGCCTTGGAACTCCATCCTGGTCTTTTAGGTGGCTGGCGGGGCTAAGCACCTGGCTGTGTTCTGCTGTCCTCCCAGGCACAGCAGCAGGAATCTGGATCAGAAGTGGAGCAACAAGACAGGACCTGGCTCCCATAAGGGTTGCCAGTGCTGCTTGTGCTGACTTAACTTGCTGTACCACAAAACTGGCCCTTACTGGTTAGTGTTCCTTAACCTCAGCCATGCTCGTGGGTCTCACTAGTTTTAGTCAGTGTGTATTTTTGCTGATTTAACCACATGTTTAGCAATAACACACTTTAATTGGAGAAAGCATATCTGATTGTTCAAAGTGACCTAAGTGTCCAATAGGATAGTAGGTGGTTTAGTAGATGGTTGATGGTTATTGAGCTAATCATACTCTCAGAGGTCTTACATCCCTCAGGCCAACTGGCAGACACAGAGCTCATGCTGTCTAGAAGAGAATGTAACATCCAAAAGGCTTTGGCATGTAGAGAATCAGCAACAGAGGGCAAGCTCAAGTTCAGAAGATGTAAAGAACAAAAATCACCCTCTCTCTCGGTCCCCTTGTTGGTGGACACTTGGGCAGTCTCATGACTAGGTGGAGTTTTGTGTTGAATCTGGCCTCATCTAACCCAGCGTGATCTAGTCCATTCTTTTTTTTAATAGTAAGTGGTTGCTGCATTGGCAGTGTCTTGTCATGTCATGTGACCATGGGTCACCCCTAGGCAGGGAGAAACCTCTGGGATTTCTTCCTGATGAGTTCATCCCTGCTTCCAGATACACAGAATCCAGGAATGAGAGGCCGATCATGGTTCAACAAGGTACCGTGGAGTGGAAGGAAATACACCGACTCTATTTCCTAATTTTTTTCTTAAACCGACGTTTGGTGAACATTAGAATTATTATCAAGGCACCCATTGTAAGAAACTCACTGCTCACTATATAATTTTCCTCAAAATAATTTATTTTTAGAACACATGTTTGTCATTTTGTATTCTTTTTGCATCTCAGCTTAGTGCTCGATCCCTGTTAGAACCAAATTGTCTTCTCTGATTTCTAGATGAATTCAGTTTGCTTGCTCTTGAACTTTTTTGGGCGGGGTGGCGGGCAGGGGAGAGCTGAGCGGTCCTTACATTGACGTAGAAGCAACATCTACACAGCTACCTCTCCTTACTTTCACTGTATCTGTCCTACCTGTCCAGCTGTTTTTGCTGGCAGAAGTGGTTGAAACTCAGCCAGGAAGATCATGCAGAGTTAATTGGTACGAAATACAAAGTCCGAGAAGCTTGCTTTGAAAGGAGGGTGGCACAGGGTAGGTGGTTTTCCTCCACAAAGGATCAATTTCATGGGCCTGGTGTGGTATCCTAGCAGGTAAAAGTCCTTGCCTTGAACCCGCCCAGATCCCTTATGGGCGCCGGTTCATATCCTGGCCACCCCACTTTCCATCCAGCTCCCTGCTTGTGACCTGGAAAGCAGTCAAGGACGGCACAAAGCCTTGGGACACTGCACCCGTGTGGGAGACCTGAAGAGGCTCCTGGCTTCTGGCTTTGGATTGGCTCAGCTCTAGCCATTGTGGCCACTTAGGGAGTGAATCAGTGGGCAGAAGATCTTCCTCTCTGTGTCTCCTCCTCTCTGTATATCTGACTTTGCATTAAAAAAAGTAAATTTAAAAAAAAAAGAATCCATTTTGCAACCCAGGGAAGAACATTGACTGATGGCTGCTGAGTACTTTTGAGTCATAGCTGGATACATTTGCAAATATTAAAGTTTTGGACTACTTTTATATACAGTGATGTAAATTTTACTTGTATATTATGGTGCTCTATTAGTGCATTCATCATTTTTGTCAGTTTCAAGAACTCACTGCTCCAAGAGCTTCTAGCCAGATGAAGAAGCTAAAATCTATTCAATATACCCCAGAAACCTTGTTGCATTCACTCTGTTTACTTTTTTAAAAGATTTATTTGGAAAATAAAGTCACTGGCTTTTCTGTCAACCAATCTACATATGATTGAATCTGTTTATTTCTATTGAACGCAGTAAAATGCTGTGTAGAAACAAAGAGAAATAGCTGTGTAGCATGACTATTTTAGAGGCCGAAAGAATTATAAGGATGGGCTGTGAGCTTCTCACGGAGGATAACGTATGGCTGGAGCTGGAGCCGAGCTTGGGCTGGCTTCTGCTTGCCGGCTCTGCTGTGGTGGGAGAGCAGGGAGGCAGCCTTGGGTCCCAGCTGGCAGCACTCCGAGGCTGCTCGTGCTCTGTCCAGTTGGGGAACCATTCTGCGATCACCTACCGTTTAACCCTTTGTTTCCTGTCTCCCAGTCTGAGGGAGCTATCTCAATGGAGACCTGAGGAAGACAGGCCCTGTTTCCTAGTTGGGAGAGCTAGAATCCAGTTCTTCAATGGAAAACTTGGTTCTGTGGTTGGCAGGAGTGTCTAGGAGAGAGGACGAGTGTTATTAAGCACACTCAGAACCTCTGTGGTGTCTGCCTTGGGTGACATCCTCAAGCCACCGTAGCTGGGTGCGGAAAGGGCTGGGTGGGGGTGCCTGTGTCTCAGGCCTGGTGGAAGCCCTGGCTGCAAGTCTTTCACTGACCTTTTTTTGTTTGTTTGTTTGTACTGGGCTCTTGGTTGCTGGACTGTCAGTGGTCTCACTCACTGTTAGGTTTCCAGTGAGCAAAACATGAAGATCCCAGGATGAGTGGAAGCCCCTGTCCCCGTGGGTGTAGCAGTTTTACCAGGTTAAGACTTGTTTGGAATCTGCTCTTGCCTAAGGTGGGTTATTAGTAGTTGGGATGGCTTGGTGCTGGGGGGTTCATTTTACAAGTGAGGTTGAGGCCCACAAACGTGAACATGACCTCTTGGAAAATGATGGAGGCAGGGCTAGACATGACCTTAGTTCTGGCTGCTCAGTGTTGGGCTTCTAAATGTCGTGCTGCTCTATAGACAAAGACCTTGGGATTTCAACCCATAGCTGATTATAGATGTTAAAAAAGAAGGGTTGTAGTTGGGGACCATCCATGTTGAACAACAGGGTGAAAAGTGGAAGTCACAGCTGAGGCCAATGGCGCTGAGTGGCAGCGTCAAGGTCAGAAGAGTTCTAAAGCCCAGGCCCTTCAGGTCGTGGTGAGAGCTGCATAAACAAATCTATTTGTCAGCCTTGTCAGTAAGTTAACAGATTCTGTGCTTAGTCTCTTAATTTGACAAGCTTACTCAAGTAATTTGAACGTCTCCTCCCTTGGGAGTTGACACATTGGTGATTGAGCATTTTGCAAAGATGAAGGGAGGATGAGCTTGCTTTGCTGAGAGAAGTAGCCCTGGTACACTGTGGCCTCCTGCAGCTTTCCAGAGGATGTGGAAGTTTGGGAGTGAAAAGGCTTAGGGGACCATGAATTTCCTTCTTCCTTAAGAAGGCAGTTGTTGTCAGCTTGTAGACTCCCAGCAGCAGGCATTTGCCTTAGTGGTTAAGATGCCTATGGCCCTTGTCGGAGTGCCTGGGTCTGATTCCTGGCTTGGATGTCTCTTCCTGCTAAGGCAGACAGACCCTGGGAGGTAGCGGTAATAACGCAAGCAATTGGGTTCCTGTCACCCACATGGAAGACCCAGATTGTGTTTCTGGTCCCTCTTCCTGGCATTTGGGAAGTGAACCCATGGATGGGCGTTCTGCCTTGTCGGTCTCTTGAACACATAAGAAAAACAAATTGTTGGAGCCCAGCCACAAACATCCAGCCCCTGGCTGAGCTCAGTATCCCCATTTTCTGTGCCAGGAGGTCGGAACATCCGGGAAAGGGTGGAGTTTTTCCCATTCCGTCTCTCTCCAGGCTCTTCATATTTCAGGTTCCACCTGCAGTCATCAAAGGTGGGAGTGAATTCATAGGCGCTTGCAACCTTTTCGGGTCTTGAAAGAAAGCAAAATTGTCAGATTTTCTTTAGGACTGATACAGTCTTTTCTTTAAAAAGAAAATCCCATATTTTTCTCCTATGAGCTTTTTTTAAAATTGCAAAGCTCCTACATGGAGGCTTATGAGATTATAATCAATATTCACAGCATTTACTGTCTGGGATTTTCTTGAGCTTTTTGTTTTTTAAGGAAAATCTCTTTCCTCCACTGACCTTGTGTGTATATCTGGTCAACAACCTTGATAACTTCCTGGAGGATTAGATACTTTTTGGGCTTTACAATCATATATAACCTTGCACATGCTGTTTATTTACCTTTTCTCTTTTGCTTTTTTTGTTTGTTTGCTTTTTTGGAATCTCTGAACATTATCACAAGAGATAGGAATAGAGTGTGGTGGTTCCCTCCAAATCACACTCATTCCCAAGCCAGTCTTTCGACCCATCTGTCCGGTGGCTGTGCTGCTGTTTGCACGGTGTTTGGCAACAAGCTTGCTTTTTTTCTCTCCTTTGGAACAACCCCTGATTATTTGAAGTGCCTACCCTTGGGAACAAAGGGCGGTTTGATTCTCACCATGTTGAAAGCAGGTGTTTATATCCATCGTGGCAGAAGGAACAGACGGAGCAGCTCACCCTATCCGCGTGCTATCTTCTTAGGGCTGAGGTGGCAGCATGCCGGGCTGTGGGCGCTTTTGTGTGTGGCTTCCAAAACAAATACACCCGCACACCCCTGCCCATTCTTGTCTGACTGACGTCTTTAAGATTCCTCTTTCATTATAATATCTGTGCTTCTTGTTGTCCTATAGAATTGTTGCATTTCGTTTAAAAATTTTTCAGATTTTTTTTTTATTTGAAAGGCAGAGAGAATGGAGATCTTCCATCTCCTTGTTCTTCCCTCAAATGTCCATAAAAGCTAGATCTGAATCAGGCTGAAGTCAGGTCTCCCATATAGAGGTGGCAGGACCCCAAAACCTAAGTCATCACCTGCTGCCGTGCAGAGTGCATATTAGCAGGAAACTGGATCAGAAGTCTGGAAGCTGGAACCTGAATCCTGCACTCCAATATGGGATGCAGGTGTTTCAAGAACTGTCCCGGTAGGATTTGATTTAAAAAGTTTAAAAAATATTTCAGAGGCAGAGAGAGGAAAACAAAACAAAACAAAACACCTACTTAATACCTGCCGTGACTGGAAGTGGGCTGGAGCCAGGAGCCAGGAAGGTAATCTAGGCCCTCCTCCTGGGTGCCAGAAACTCAGATACTTAAGCTGTCACCACTGACTTCAGGGTCTGCGTTGGCAGAAAATTGGAGGCAGAAATGTAGATATATTGGCCACGTTATTTTTTAAATTCTTATTTTCATCTATGTGAAAGGCAGGCACATGTGTGTGCATGCGCACACTTCCCTTCTCCACCCCCTTCCCCCGTCACACAGGTAGAAGGTGAGATTTCTTGAGAGATTCACTCCCTAAATGCCTGCACCAGCCAGGACCGCACCAGGCTAAAGTCACCTCCAGGGACTTCATCCATGTTACTGAAAACAAAGTAGCCCAGAGTCACCAACATTCTTATGCAGAATGTTAAGCATCTCAAGTGGCAGCTTCATGCGCTATGCCATCATGGCTGATCTTGTTATTTCTGTCATTATAATTTATAGCCCAAAAGGAGATTGGCCCATATGTTGTAGTAACAGATCCATTGCACGTCTTCCTTATAGCTGCAAGTTTCTCTGTATTATATTTTCCTATTAATCCTTCTGTTATTAGATCATGATTGTCATGTGGACAGTGGAAAATCATA
This sequence comes from Ochotona princeps, assembly GCF_030435755.1. Lineage (NCBI taxonomy): Eukaryota > Metazoa > Chordata > Mammalia > Lagomorpha > Ochotonidae > Ochotona > Ochotona princeps. The sequence continues at coordinate 23,148,148 of NC_080854.1, read as the reverse complement.
GTTCCTTTACTAGTGGTCATTTTTATTCCAGAGAGTGGTAACACATTCCTTAGTGCCCTTAGAGAATTTATCTTGCTTTAACCATAATCCAACAAGAGAGCAGTATAAATCCTGGTTATATTGAAGATGGTGGTATTTAGCATGAAGCAGTACCCCCATGAATTCTTTGGAAAATTGCCCAACTGTAAATATAGAATCATATAGGCATGTTTTCTGATAGTCTCTAGCAAGATAAAAGAATAAACTAGGTATCCGTAAGTTTTGTTTGTTTATTGCTTTCTTTAATTTGGAGGGAGAGAAGCAAGCTTGCACTCACTGGCTTACTTTCAAATCTACACAATGGCCAAACTCCATTGCCAGTGCACCTGGCTCACAGTCAGTGTGCAATACACAGGGCATGAGCACATTCATGTGGCACGTTTGTGAGTAGCCGTGATTATTTTTACTCTGCAGTTTCTTGGCACCAGGGGCAAGGTGTGCGGGGTATGTGTGGGCGTGAGGGGAGCATACATTCTCATTGTGACTGTTGATGGAAGAAGCATGCCCCTTTCTCCTTGGTAAGGCCGTTTGTCTTCTCTGCCCAACCACAGAAAGTGATTCAGATCAGAAGATAGAAGGCCTAGGATTTTACATTCAGTGAAGAGGAGCTTGCCTTCACTGGCAGGTGGTTCTGGGGCTCCCCCAGGGAATAGACATGAAACAGTCTCAGCTTCTAATGGAAAAAAAAGACCTGAAAGACTCTCATCTGTATGCTGCCAGGGTGGCAACCTGGCTGAGCCACTCTGGGAGACTTGCCTTCCAGACCTGTGGGTTAGAATACATTAGGGTGGGTGTGCACATTAGCATATGAATGTGGATTAACCACTGGAAGGATTATCATTGGCCCTGGAGGCCTCCTGGTCCAGCTGAATCCCAACACCCCATCCTTTCCCCGCTTCCCTCAGGGCAACCACTCAGCTGTCTGTCTTTTCTGGCTTTCTCCTGTCCCTATTCACCTTTAACCTCAGCTCTGGGAGCAGCTTCCTTGTTTCCTGCCTTTGCGGTCTGTCACTTGGAGGAGCCAAGTCTCCAGGAAGTCCACGAAACGGGTTTACCTTGTGGGCAGTCTGAGGTCAAGGCCATCTCCAGGACCAAGCCCTGATCTCTCTTAGACCCAACTGTCACAGTAGCTATGTATTTCATGAAAGTTTCATTGTTTTAAATATTTGTTGTTTGTTTATGAGCAAGAGAGTTTCCATTTATTGCTTCACTTCCTGAATGTCCATAATACCCGGGACTTGGCCACTGTGGCCAAGAGCTTGATCCAGGAACCTGCCTGTTGGAGCTATCGTGACTGCCTTCCAGGGTTCACATGAGCAGGAGTCTAGTCAGGAAATAGAATTGGGTATTGGACACACATGGTGATATGGGGCATGGACACCTCAGCCTGGGGCATAACTGCCGGGCCAAGCACCCACCCTGAATGGGGATTTTAAAATAGTCTGGTGCCATTTATATCCAGTTTGTCGTGCTGGCTTCCTGGTAGGTGTCCCCAAGAACAGTATTCCGTCTCCAAATGGACGTACCTGGGAGATGACAACTTAGGTTGTTACGTCCCTGGTTGGAAATGAGCTTGGGACACTTTGAAGATGGGTAGTGAGTGTGAGGGAGTGGGGTGGAACACTTGAGCGAGCAGGTGATAGCCACACACCCGGGTGATCAATATGCCACCCACTTCTTCAGTGTATGGGTTCCTAGGAGCTATAGGTCATCCAAAGTGTATTTATTACATTTATATGGGGGAGGGTCCTTTAAAGCATTCATGGAAATTGAGTGTTAAAAAAAAAAAAGGCAACAACAACAAAAAATCCCAAACCCAAACAGTGTGGATTTTTAAAAGTGCACCAAAATAAACTTCGTTTTTAGTTCATTTCCACAGACTTTTCTTAGGTGCCATTGCTTCTCCAGGGACTGTGCGTGCCCCTTGTGTAGGCGTAGAAAGTAAATTTAGTTCCTGGCTTCAGAAGTGGGCTGAACAGGCAGCAGTGCAAGCCGCCTCTGAGCTGTTGAGGTTTTCGCACCTCTCCTGTGGCAACCAAGAAGACAGAGATGACAGACAGAACCCAAGTGAGTAGCTGAGAAGACACCAGTGTGTTTGTTGGTTCGAGTGACAGAAATGCGACTTGATGTGGCATAGACTAGGAGGGACGTATCCTGGCCGTGTGGGTGCACGTTCTGTGCTGAAGTGGTGTGGCTAAAGCAGGGCTGCAGAGATCCCTGGAAGCAGAGCCGCCTGCCCCTGCCACCACAGTCCCTCTGTTTTACTCTTGTAACCATTTCTCTTTATGTTTTTAAAGATTTGTGTATATATTTAAAAGGCAAAGTTAGGGAGAGACACAGAGAGATCTTCTATTCGCTGCTTCACTCCCCAAGTGATCTTAAAGGCTGGGGATTTCTGAAGCCAACACTCTCTTCCAGTTCTCCCACATGTGTGCAGGAGCCCAAGCACTTGGTCCATTTTCCATTGCTTTTCCAGACCATGAGCAGGGAGCTGGATCAGAAGTGGAACGGCCAAGACATGAGCGGAAGCCCATGTGGAATGCTGGCATCACAAGTAGCAGGTTCACTCACTGTATCACAGAGCCAGTCCCTCAAGCTCCCCTCCTGTACAGGACTGGAGCTGGCTGTTCCTAGGCACCCACCGTGCTTATGTTTTCTCCACATCCTCGAAGAGGTGAAGATCACTTCCTGCTTCCTGCTTTCAACTTCAAAAATCCCAGGGAGCATCCCTCGTAGCCCTGATGAAGACACATTTCCATCTCCAGAGGAGAAGCCGTGGCCTCAAAGGCCTAGATGGGATGGGGAATGAAGGGAGAGTAGAGAAGGAGGCTGGACCTGCTAAGCAAGCCCATTGCAGATGCACGCCAGTTGTTAATGCCACAGAGAAGGTGAAGGCCTGCCATCCACAAAGCAAGCTCCCTCTCTGTTGGAGTGACAGTGAAGAACATCCTTGTTTAAATATGCACTGCTACTGTGATGGCTCCACATTGTAGTTGGGGCAGGAGAAATGGTTGTACCCCTCATCCACTCCCTAACTCTGTTCCCAGAGCACGTGATTTCACAAAAGCTCTTTCATTAACTTACATGTGTGTCCCTTTTTTCTGAGAAATGTTTAAGACCCTGGATGATGGGGTAAGGAGATTCAGCAGCACAAACAGTAACAAAAGCATTTCCAGCATTCCAGAATGTGGAGGGGCCAGGTTGTCCCCATTTTGAAACTAAGAAAGCCAGCGAATGTCACAATAAGCGAGCTTTGGCCAATTACATATTTCTGGGGTAAAACAAACAGATCAAATATGACCGTGAATAGAGCCTATCATCTTGTGTAAAGATGGCTTTCATAACCCAATGCTGTACAGGGAATGCCTTTTTACTTTTTGCATTTGATCATTTCAGAAAGAACTTCACTGAGGTATAATTTGCATCCTGGTATAATTTAAATTCACCAATTTCAGTCTATAATTCAGTGTTCTTTTTAGGAAGTTGACAGAGTTGTGTGGTCTCAGAACATTCCCCTTATCCCAAAGGATTGCTTCTACCACTTACGGTCATTCTCTGTTACTGTTCCCAGCCCTTGACAGCCCTGGTCCCCTCTGTACGCCATGGAATGGACATGGAATCCTAATGTGGTCCTTTTCATTGGTGGATGGTATTTCACTCTGGAAATACCGCAGTTTATGTCCTTGACAGACGTTTCAGTTATTTCATTGTTCTGTGATTGTGAATATTTAAACTTTCATATTCAAGTCTTTGTGTAGAAGTATGCTTTCATTTCTCTTTAGATATATAGGAGAAGGAATCTCTGGGTTGCATGGTTAATTATTAATGTTTTAAGAAAATGCCATACTCTTGAAAATGAATATATCATTTTACCAGTGATTTATATGTCTATATAAATATAAATATATATAATCAAACATTAGTGTTTAAAAGTTAATTTAGGGACCTGGTATGGTAGCCTAGTGGCCAAAGTCCTCACCTTGCATCCACCAGGATCCCATATGGGTGCCGGTTCAGGTCCTGGCTGCTCCACTTCCCATCTAGCTCCTTTCTCATGTCCTGGGAAAGCAGTTGGGGATTGTCTAAGGCCTTGTACCCTACACCCATGTGAGATCCCTGGAACAAGCTCCTGGCTCCTGTCTGTGGATTGACTCAGCTCTGGCTGTTGCAGCCACTTGGGGAGTGAACCAGCAGATGGAAGATCTGTCTCTCTGTCTCTCCTTCTTTCTGTAAATCTAATATACTTTTCCAAAAATAAATACATAATACATACATACATACATACATACATAAAGTAAATTGTGCCCGGTCCAGTGGCCTTGTGGCTAAAGTCTTTGCCTCAGACGCGCTAGGATCTCTTGTGGGTGCTGGTTCTAATCCCGGCCACCACGCTTCCCATCCAGCTCCCTGCTTGTGGCCTGAGAAAGCAGTTGAGGATGGACCAAAGCCTTCGGACCCTGCACCTGTGTGGGAGACCTGGAAGAAATTCCTGACTCCTGGCTTTGGATCGGTGTAGCTCCAGCTGTTGCAGTTATTTGGGGAGTGAATCATCGGACAGAAGATCCTCCTCTCTGTATATCTGACTTTGCAATAAAAATAAATAAATCTTTAAAAAAATAAAGTAAATCTTAAAAAAAAATAACCTCAGCATAAGGAATAAAAATCTTGTAGAGTTTCTTCGTTCAGTATTTTTTTTTAATTCCAGTCGTAGCTTGCTTTGATTAAGCCTGTGGTTTTAAAATTGGGTGGGGTGAGGGCAGTCGGATTGGAGGGCTCCCTGGGTACACAGGCAGCTTTCACAGGTCTGGTGGCAGTGCTGCTGGAGCCACAGCCATCCTGCAGCTCCGCCGCTGCTGCCTCTGCCTGAGTCACAGCCAGTGTCAGTCCTGGTGAGTGATGGACGTTAGTCTCAGAGAAAAACCATCTATTTGGTTCTCCAACGAAATGTCCTTGCTCGCAGGAGAGCAAAGTGTGAACATGCGGTACTGAATGTTCTCAAGAGAATTTTACTTCGTGATTGTTAGGATGCAGTTTCCAACTGATGTTTAATGGCTTAAAAAGATGAGGTAGTGATTTTCTTTGGGAAAAAAAAGTGAACTATCAGAGCTTAGGAAAGGATTCTTTATCAACAGGAAACTCTTGCAAGGTGCTGCCCTCCTTCTCTGCCAACCTCTCTATCACCTAGACACCTTGCTGATTACATGGCAGAGATAACTTACATGAACACACCCAGCCCATAACTAATGCTCAGGAAGGTCACTGGCTTACTCATTCATTCCTTCAGTCACTCACTCATTTAATACACATATATATGTGTGTATATATGAATGAATGGTTTGTTAAGACTAATCAGGTGAAATTCTTAAGCAGGTCTATTTTCTTTCCTGCTGTCTGCACATAATTCAGATAATCACTGGCTTGTCTGATTCTTCCTAGATGTTGAAAAGTTCTGTAGTCAACTTTGGCTGCTAAATAGTTTTAATTTTACATAATGATGAATATTAAAATTTAAAGGCAAATACCCTCTTATTTTCTCTCTTTCCCTGCTTCACTGTGCTGCCCCATCTTCTCCATTGTCTCTTCCTCCCCCATACATGCTTCCCTGGTGGAACTGGGGGCAGGACAGAAGATGAGAGTAAAGGGGCAAAGGAGTCCTTACTTGACTGGTACCATTGCAAGGTGAGGTTGTGCTGTGTTCTCGGGGGGGAACATATATGCTTCCTATTGGACTGTTTCTGGGAGTATTGTGGGCTGAGCTGTGGCCCCTCAAAATTCATATGTTGACATCCTGGCTCCTGTTGCCTGAGGATGTACCTGAATTTGGAGTAGGCCATTTAAAGAGGCATTTAAGATTAAGCAAGGCCATCTGGGTAAACCCTAACCCAGTATGACTGGTGTCCTTAGAAGAAGAGATGAGGCCACAGGGAGAAGATGGCCGTCTGCCAGCCGAAGAAGGAGACCTCAGAAGGAGGCCAGTGCTGGGGACAGTGTAGTCTAGGACCTCAGCCTCCAGAACCATCTGCGGAGTGGTGCTTTGTTCTAACATCCTGATCAGTCCCAAGTGGGGAGCCTCTGGATACCCCTTCCTGCTGCTCCCTCGTCACGGGGACCTCTCCTGGGACTCCCCTTGGTAAAGGAGACACAGTTGTCCTTGCTTGTTGCTTCTGCATTAGAGAATTAGGTCCTCCTGACCTGACCTACTACCACCCTCTGTTGTACATTGTCTTCACTGATTCTAGGAAACATAGATCTAGGCACAAATAAAGTCCAGCGATGGGGTTGAGCTCATCTGTCAGCAGTGGGGTTGGCAGCATCTGTCAAGTGCAGACCACTTTCTCTTCTGCCTTTTAGGTTTTCTGGTGTGGATTAGATACCTGTCTAATCTACCCAATTGGACCTGTAAGTCCCTCTCAAGAAATTGGTTAGATGTGATGGAATCCAGTGCATAATTTTTCCCAAAGGAAGTTTCTCCCCGGGAGTGGGATTTCTGGGAATCTATGGAATTGTATCATAAAATTCAAAATCAAAATTAAAATTAAAACAAAGTTTCTCCCCCAGACTGGCTGCTCTGATCCATTTATACCTTAGGTATGAGTAATGGGTTGGTTCAAGAGCCCTGTTACCAGTTTTCAGGTGAATCCTTTGACATCTGTCCTTGGCTGCTTTGGAATGAAGTGACTGTTGCACTTTGTACTGTTGTGATTTATACATTCCATAGTTGGAAACTTTTGCTCAGTATTGATTGTGAAGATTGAGGTCAGAGGCAGAATCCTGGCTTCATCTGGGATGGAATTTTTCTTTGTTGAAGCATTTCTTGACCAGAGGAATGGAGTCTCGTGTGAAATAACAGGCATGTTGATTTGGGAGTTTGGAGCTTATTCCACAGTGCTCTTCAAAGACAAGCTGTTAGAATCTGTCCCAAGAACTTGCCTCCAAGGACCTGTAATGATTGAAAACTATTTGAACTCTGTCATTCCATTATTCACAATGATGGGGTCCCTTGGCAAGGCTCCCCCTGTGGTCCAGAGGGGTTACAATGAGAGGGGAAGGGGCAGACAAGAAGGAAAAAGGAGGAACGATCTATTAGCAAAATTGTAAGCCTTTGTTTGTTTAAATAAGTTAGTGTTTTCAAATGTTTATGGTGGAGGATGGTACTCTGGCATCATGGGCTGAACCACCTCAATTTGAATTGAGAAGATTGTAAACTAACTCATTTCTGCCTCAGGAACTAGGCATGCCTTTTGCTCTGCTTGAAATGGGAGAAGTTGGTTCAGATAACTTTATTCCACCCACGTGTGATCCTCTTCGTGCACACACCCAAATCAGGCTGTTCTGCTGCTAGCTCAGCTTTTTTGCAGTTGTTTTGAAATGAACATCTCGACCATGTGACTTTTGCAAGGACTGCCATTTAGCGTTACCTCACTACAATGACAGGTGCCACTTGATCCAACCTGGGCTTTTGAAATTTAGGATTGGGAATTACAGCTGAAAGATCCCACCTGACCAAAGGAAGGTAGGTCCCTGAAACACTCATGGATCATCTTCAGGACGAAGAGGTAGTTGGGACAGAGGATGCCTGGCATCTTTCCAGGAAGCCAGTTAGTTCCCGCTAGCCATGGCGTGAGGTGTGAGATCCTTTTACAAATACCAGGAAAGTAAGGATCTATTAATAACTTTAATTACTCCCAGTTACAATCACTAAGGTGGGTTTCCAGAACTATTTTTCCCTCGATACCTCTCATTATATTCGTGGAGTTATACCCACGGACCACCCAGCTGTGACACACCCACAGCTGTAGATTCCAGGAAGACACTATCATGTAAGCACTTTGAATCCATTTTCCTGGGTACTTGGGAGAATTCATTTCAAATAAGTATATGCCTATTGCTCTTAATGCTGGTCTAGGAAGGAAGAAAGGAAAAAGGGAATAAGGAAAGTCAAGAAAGAAAGGAAGTCGAAGACAAACAACACACAAAATGCAACATGCGAGCGATTCCTCATGACTGCCAAAAAAAATCATGTTGTGCAATACCTTGTGCTGTGTGAATGGAAGGAAGCTGGGAGTGTTCTGCCTTGGTGGGCTGCAGTGTGTGGGCTGTGCAAGCCTTGTATGCTCTTTACTGACCCTGGTGGTTTGCTTGGTTATTGGTGCTTCCAGTAGAGGTTGGCAGGAATTAAAGGATGAATTCCAGTTTCCAGCAATGGTTGGTGTTTATGTCACGGGCCACTCACAATTGGAGAATGAATCTGATTCTTCTTATTTCTTCATCAGTTCATCAAAAGGTGGTTTGTCTTGAAATGAAAAGGGGGCTGCTCTGTAAACCTGACCAACTTGGACAAGCGTGTCCTTTGTGTCACCTACTCAGTTCTTGATTCCCACCCATCTGTGTGCTAAATAAAGATTGTGCTGAGGAGGTTCCTTGAGGTTTCCTTTGGAAGGGACCAGATTTGACATTTAGCAAATTGTCCCCAGGTCTTCTGATGCAGTTGAATTAGGGGAAGACACTGAGAAATGCTGCCTGGTCAGTTGCACTTGCTGTGCAGGTAACAAGCCAGCAATCTCTGGGATTTAAATGGCCAGCAATTAGCAGTATGTAATGACAGTGTGTACAGTTGCCAGGGTAACATGGCATTTTGTTGCTCCAGCCAAGGCTGGGAAGATTGAACCAGAGAGAGGCCGCGGTAACTGGTGGCCTTCAGATAAATGCCATCAAAGTGCTTTATGATGACTAGGCTTTCACAGCATTCATCCAGTGGCCCTGTTCAGTGGCAGGAGCTGCAGTAAAGTAAACACATCCGAAGCCAGAGAAGTGCTGGGTGACTCTCTGTGACAAGGACGTGAGGAGGGATGACTGTGGCCATTCAGTTGCTGCCTCATTGACTTGGCTGCATTCCACTGCCCTCCCGCTCAATGAGTTTTATCCAGAATGATCAGGATGTAGGGGAGCATGAGGTAATCTCAAAGGACTTTTGCTTCACCCTGATAAACATTTGATTCAGATTTCCTTGGTTCTCAATGGGGTAGTGCTTGCCCTCTGTCAACTCTCCAAGTTATATGAGTGTTTACTGTGTGCTGGGGTCATGCCTTTAAAAAAAATTAAATGCACAACAATTTTTTAATCTACATGCAGATGTTCCATACTTGTGCATTTATGGGCTGAGAGGCTATGCCATGCTTCTCGCAGGATTCAGCTCTACCCTTGGTAGTAGTTATAAAGCAGTACAGGGCAGAGGAAAAACACACGCCTATTGGTCAGGCCTTGAAGCCTGGCTGTGAATTCCATCATGAACAGGTTTTGTGGCTGCAGGCAAGTTTCTGAACCTCTCGGAGGCTCTGTTTTCCCTCTGGAAGATGAAGAACTTGTGCTACATCACTACTGTGGCATTTGAAGGGTGACAAGGACCTTATAGAATCCAAAGGAAACGTCACTGAATAGAAGGCCATCTGTGCAAGTGGACTTCCAAACAAATTCTCTTTTTTGCAGAAAGAAAGAGAATTAGAAGATACATTGAAGTTGGAGTAAAAAAGATGTTGAAATCCATGTGTAATTGCTTTCTTTCTTTTTTTTTAAAGATTTATTATTTATTTTATTACAGTCAGATATACAGAGAGGAGGAGAGACAAAGAGGAAGATCTTCCATCCGATGATTTACTCCCCAAGTGAGCCGCAATGACCAGTGTGCGCCGATCCGAAGCCGGGAACCAGGAACCTCTTCCGGGTCTCCCACACGGGTGCAGTGTCCCAAATCCTTGGGCCATCCTCTACTGCTTTCCCAGGCCACAAGCAGAGAGCTGGATGGGAAGTGGAGCTGCTGGGATTAGAACCGGCGCCCATATGGGATCCTGGCGCGTTCAAGGCGAGGACTTTAGCCGCTAGGCCACGCCGCCAGGCCCGTGTAATTGCTTTCTAAGAAGCATTTTCCACGAACATTTTGGGGTCCTCTTGTACTTAACTCGAAATAACTTACATTGAGTTTTCAGGGACTCACCAACCCATCCTGAATGTGGTTATTGCTTAACACCTTTCCAGCTCCAAGTCAGCATTGCTGGGTCCCCTCAGGACCTGGTCAGGACTGAATTGTTTGGAGTGATCTGTGGAATGAGCTATTTGATGAGGGAGGTTTTGTTGTTTCTGGCATTTTTCACTAACTGCCCTGTGCATTGAGGAAAGGGAGAGGAAAAACAAACAGTAAGAAAAACAAATAGGGAATGAATGGCATTTGGAATATGAGCTCTATGCCTTATTGTTTTTCCCTATTGCAGTCCTTTAAGAGGTGGACGATCGGTACAGTAACAACATGGGGCTGTACGGAAGAGCTTTCTCTGAGACCAGAGACAGTAGTTTGCACAGTGACATGGGGTAACTTGAACTTGTTCTACTTTTAAATGTCTGGGAACTCACCTTATTTGTGGAATCTAAAAGCCCTGAGCTTATAAGAAGTAGAGGGTGCCATGGAAGTAACCAGGTTGGGAGTGGGTAGGAGGTGGGGAGATGTTGGTTGAAGGATGCAATATTTCACTTAGACAAGAGATCTGTTATATACCATGGTGACTGCAGTTAATGTGTGCCATGTATTATATTCTTAAAATCTGCCAGGAGAGTTAGCTCAATGTAGTCATCCCAAAATATATACATATATATTTCAGAATGTCTTGTAGTACATAATAAGCATACATAATTTTTGTTAATTAAAATAGTAAAATGTTTTGTGAAGTTGAACTTGTCAAAAGGTGCAAGGGAGTCTATCATGAGTGGACGTAGTATTTTTTTCTGTTCCCCAGCTCCCTAATCAGCTTCCCAACCCTCTCTGGCCAGGAGAATTCCTTTTGGTGTTAATCTGGAGATCTACATTCCTTCTTTCTTTTTCCTGCTTAGGTGTTGAAAAATCTCCTCTAGAGCTTTGGAAGACTGAATGACTAAACATGAAGAGTCTGAAGGCGAAGTTCAGGAAGAGTGATGTAAGTATGCAGTGACTCACTGTCTGGCTGCTCAGCCTCTCTGCGGAGCTGCACACACAGTCCACACCCCTACCTTGATAAGGTGTGGGGTTAATCAACTACAGGCAGTAGGAGGGACCTGGGCGCTGTCTTGAGTGGATTCTGTGACTGGCGTGCTCTAGTTTCCTTGATGTTTGCATGTGTAGTTTTCAAAAATGACAATTTTTTTTTTAAGTCTTGGAGTCTGGGCCTTGTAGAGAAGAGAAGGGTCGAATTCAACATCTGTAAGGCAATCTGTAATGCATCAGTGCATAAGTCAGCATTTGTGAACTGCCAAAAGCTAGATTCAGAATGTCATTTGTGAAAGCCACTGGCTTCACATTGCAGTTAAGAAATCAGCATGGTTCGTCTTCTGGCTTTTAAGAAACACGTTTTAGCTCCCTATCAAGGCTTTGTGGTACAAAAACAATACCTATGGCCGCCCAAATGTTTACTCCCACTGCATTCTTAGGGTTCTGATTCACTTCTGAGCCATTACAAAAGACTTTGGATGGGAGGAAACTGTTATGATGTCAGAATTATGAAGCAAAGTCTCCCATAGGGGAAAATGCAGAGAAATCGCATAGCACAAGGCTGAAACACATGTTTTAACAAAAGGTCAACTCGTAAACCCTGCTGGGCTCCCAGGTTTATGCTAGCTGCATTCCAGATGCTTAAGCAGAGTGGTTGAATGGGAGGAATTTATGGCAAGACCTTGGAGGGAAACCGAGAGCTGTCGCCTTCAAAATGGGCTTGCTCCTTTCTCATTTAACTGTGCGTAATGATGGGTGAACTTGGGTTGTGTTGCTTGGCCGTGAATTCTATTTTGACAGTTTGGCACAAGTGTGTTTCTGTAATAAATGGAGGCTGCATCTTTTAAGGCCGGCATGTCACATGCTCATTCATCTGGGCCAAACCTTATCTCCCAAGGCAGCGCTGTGACGTGTAACATACTGCCCTGATAAGGGGCAGGTCAGATGAGATGATCATAGATTGATTGCAAAACTGAGTCTCATGTCAAGAAAGGTCTCAAAAGGGAGAGTTCTTAGGAAAAATATGGTTTCACCTTTGCATTCATTGGGGGAAATTAAAACTCAGGGAATGCGAAGTGATTTGGCCCAAGTCATGGAATTAGCCATTGCCTGGAGAAACTATTTTAGTCTTTGTTTGCAGTCCACTCTCTTCACCTCTGCAACGAACATGCTTTGCACATCTGCCTGCTGGATGTCTACCACAGTCTTCCTGTGCATCTTCTAAAGTCTGTGGAAAATGTGTAGAGCATTAGAAACTATGCATGAATTTCCAACTTTTTGCACCAAAATCACCCTTGTAATTGCATTTCTCATAAGCCGCTGAAAGCCCTGCGTGGTTCCTTTGTCTTTGAGTTAAGGAAGGAAAAGCAATGAAGTGGACACGAGCGGTAGGTTTAGCAGACAAAGGTTGGTTAATTTTGAGCCCCGGTTAGCAAGTGTCTCCATTCCGTGGGAACTTTAGTAGCTTCTGTGTATGCAAGCCCAGCTGATCTTAGCTAAAGCGTGTGTGATGGTCTAGAGTTCTGTGGTTGTGAACAGGGCTGTGGAAGTGTCAGGCATGTGGACTTTTGCTTTAAAAGTTAAAAACTGGTGGTGGTAGAAAGGGTGTTGCTGGGTTCTTAGTCTTTAAATAAAAATCGAACTATTTCCATGATTTGAAAAAAAATATATAGTCACAAAACTAGTGCAGAGGCTGCTGGGATTTGGCAGTGGTGAAGGTCATGATTTTGGCAGTTCGTGTTGGCAAAAGAAGAAATGCTAGAGGAACAGGCCTGTGGGAGGGGAGCAGAGGAAATGGGTGTAATGGAGCCAGGTGGCTCTCCAGTTCATCCCAAACTGCTTTCCCGAACAGCTGGATGGAGGGCAGACAGACAAAAGACAGAAAACCAGCAAACCCTAGTTCATTCCCCAGCTCTATGATAGTCGGCATACATCTCTCGGGCGCTACCCCAGGGCTGTTCGTGTGAAATTTATTCCGCAGATCTTACCTGCGAAGTTTCTTCTTGAAGCTCTTTTTGCAGGTGAATAAACTGAAACTGACAGAGTTGGGGTAACTTCTGTGGGGTGTTAGAGCTCTAAGGGATGGAGGCAGTTTTGAGAGCAAGGTTGTGTGTGTGATTGTGGAGGGCCCCGGCTTTCAAAGGCAGCTCTGCCTGGAGGTCCTGTTTCATGAAACAGGGCAGTCGAGCAATCCGCTTGGGTGTGTGCCTTTGGACTTGGACAGACTTCACACTCCTCTCAAGCTCTGGCTGCTCACCTGAGAAGTGGAGGGAATGATCATACCGGCTTCGTAGAGCTGCTGAGAAGGTTACAGGAGCCAAGGGGTATCCAACACACATGACAGGGCCTGAACATGTCCCGCGATGATCAATTAACACATACAAAAAAAGGCAAATTAAAAACACTGACTGTCTTGACAAATAAATGAGATGGATTCAGAGGTGAGATTCCGGCACAGCAGCTAGGTTGCTGCTTCAAGTATCACAGCACGTGCTGTATCATAGTGCTTGGTTTGAATGCTAGCTACTGCACTTCCACTCTAGCTTGCTGCTGATGCCTCGCTGGGAGGCACCAGATGATGGCTTACGTGTTTGGACCCCTGCTACCCATGTAGGAGATTAGCCTGAAATTCCAGGTTCCTGATTTTTGTCTGGCCAAGCCCTCGTGTTGTAGAGGGCTCTTTCTCTATCTCCTTATCTCTTTCTCACCCCTCTCTGCCTCCGCCTCTCTCTCACTTTGCTTTTCAAATACAACAAAAAAATTTTAGTGGGGTTTAGAACATTTATAACAGCCATAATTTTCTTTCTGTGAAAGGTTTACTTATTTTTATTTGAAAAGCAGAGTTACAGAAAGAGTAGGAGAGCCGGAGAGAAAGGTCTTCCATCCGCTGGTTTACTCTGCAAATGGCCTTCTTGGCCCAGGTTGGGTTGGTCCAAAACTGGGAGCCAGGAGTTTCTTCCAGTTCTCCTATGTGGATGCAGCATCCCAAGGCCTTGGGATATCCTCTGCTGCTTTCCCAGGCCATTAGTAGGGAACTAGATCAGTGGGACACAAACTGGTGCCCATATAAGATGCTTAACTTGTTAAGCTATGGTGCCGGTCCCCAGAGAACAGAATATTCTAGTAACAGTTGCTTCTTTTGAGGAGGAAGACTAAGAGCTGGGGGTGAATGAGGGAGGAAGGGAGGCTTGCTTTTCAGTGTATGTCCTTGGTTTGAATTATTTTTTGTATAATGCACATGAACAGGTCTGTATTATTTCAAGGAAAACAAGCATACAAATATTTACATCGTTATGTGAGCCAAACTATAACCTTGACCAGGTGGTCTGCCTCAAAAAAGTATCCTTAAAACCATTAGCTGTCCAGTTTTCTTGCTACCCTTGGAGTGGAGGAGAAGGCAAAAGAAAGAGCTCTTTGTATTTCTTGGGGATAAGCAGAAGAGGAAAACGGATCAGATTAGCACTTGCACAAAGAGAAGACAGGTGACTGGCTGGCATGATCGCATTTCAGCCAGCTTGTATCTGGGAGGTCTGTAGGCAGATCGGTGGGTGGCCATGGAAGCAAAGTCTAGACGTGATGGAAAGAACCAAAGTGGCCCAAGAAGCTCCTTTCAGCTCACTCTGATGCTCCAAGGCCACAACGCACCCAGACATTTAATCAGACTGGCTTTTCTGGAACCCTTGACTTAAAATTGGCCTGGTTCCGCGTGTGGTGCAGCGCAGGAATTGAGCCTGATTATGTGGGCTGTGGTCAGACAATGGCGTTGTCTAGTGACTGGGATCGCTAAGTCTGTTTGGGGCTCTGTGCATAACCCCCAGAGGCGGAGGAATGTCTATGATAAATGACATCCCACAGCTCACAGTTATAACTTCACTGTGAGAGTCCTTCAACTGGAGTTAAATATAAAGGGGATAAAGCAGAAGGTGAAGTGTTGTTTTCTCGCCTTTAGGAAGATGGTGAACTTAGGGGAGAGGAAGAAAAAATATACGTAAGAAATACTAAGGCCAGGCGAAATAGTATAGAATATAGTTTCTCAAGGACACTTTTTTTTTTTAAAGATTTTTTTAAATTGGAAAATCAGATATACAGAGAGGATGAGAGACAGAGAGGAAGACCCGCCATCTGAGGATTCACTGCCCAAGTGGCTGCATTGGCTAGAGCTAAGCCGGTAGCCTCTTCCAGGTCTCCCACAGGGGTACAGGGTTCCAAGGCTTTGGGCCGTCTCAACTGCTTTCCCAGGCCACAAGCAGGGAGCTGGATAGAAAGCAGGGGCACGGGAACATGAACCAGTGCCCATATGGGATCCTGGTGTGTACAAGGCAAGGACTTTAGCTGCTAGGCTACTACATCAGACCCTCAAGGATGATTTAAGATGACATAAATGGAGAGTCCTGGTGGTAGTGCTGTGGATTTTTCAGAGACGAGTCACTCTGAATTGGAGCTTTATGAGGCTGACTTCATCAAGGCCATGAGGATGGGTAGTATTGGGAAGATGTTTGAGAGAGGGCAAGAGGCCGTATGAGCAGCAGCCAAGCAGCATGGTGGGCAGATGCAATCTAACAATTGCCCTTGATGGGGTGGGCATTGAGATGTGGTGCAGTCAATCAGGCTGCCACTTGGGATGCTTGCATCTCATATTGGAGTGCCTGAGATGGAGTCCACCTCTGTTTCCAGTCCAGCGTCCTGCTGATGCACTTGGGAGGCAGATGATGGCCCAAATACTTGGGTTCGTACCTCCCCTGTGAGAGATCCAGTGGAGTTCCTGACTGCAGCCCGGCCCCACCTGCACATTGTGGGCATCTGGGGCATGAACTAGTGGCTACTACTCTCCCTTTGCAAGAAATATTTACAAAAGAACACAAAAAAATTACTCTTGACATGCCAACAGTCATACTTCATGAATGTAGGAGAGTACCCCTAATTCATGTAGTGCAGAGTATATCTGTAAGGATGCCATCAAGTTTTCATTCTCATTTTCCAAAAGGATAGACAGACTTTTATGCTCATAAAACAAGCACCGAATCCCAGATCACCATTATTTTTATCTTTTATGAGTGGAGTTTGAAAGTGGCTTCTTTACCTCTTTAAATATTGCAACAACTAGGGTATGATTCCCCATGGAAAAATGAGCTGTCATCATGAGAACTGGGGCCAAAAAGGTTGGGATTTCCCTCCGCTAATAAAATGCTCAGGCTTCTGGAATTTCTTTGTAAATGCCAGTTTTTAGTGCCTTTAGTAACATGGGTGGAAGCTGAGGGATGGAAGGTCTTTGTAACAGTTCGTGAGAAATGATACTCAGATATGACCGACAGCTTCACAGTTTACTTTGCGGGTGTGTGTTTAATTTTATGAAAGACGTGTTCCCAAGGACGTTTTCCATTTGAAGAGGGAAGCAGTGGGCATACCACTAACATCAGAACAGCCAGTTTGACATGAGCCACTCTGTGCAAGATGAAGTTGATGGCATACCTTCGTGTGGCAGCTCCTGAATGCCCAATTATTTAACCCAGGAAAACGCACACACCCTGGGAATCTGGAGGAACCAGACGTATCCTGCTTAGCCCAGGATTTGCATTTGTTGCCTGTTGAGATAACAGTTCTCATGAAAACCGGCAGCCAATCTCTCTGCCAAGGTCTTTTATATTCAAGGAGTTTTTGGTGATTTACAGTGAGTTTTCACAGATGTTTAAGCTCCTCTCCCCCACCATGCAAGCACAGAATGGGAGTATGTAAAAAATCTAAGCCCCAAATCCATCATCCTAGAATGCCTCAGAGGTGACTGCATTGAGTGGAGGCAGAAGATGTTAGGAGAGTTCTAGAGATGAGATCTGCCTGGGTTGGGTCCAGCTACGGGTTTTCCAGGTGCTGAAAACCGTTTGTAAATGGGCTTTTGCTTGCACTTATTGGACTCGTTTCCTCGGGCTGCTACGGCAGAGCTCCACAAGCTGGGTGGCCAGAGCAGCAGAAATGGGGTGTCTCCCAGTCACAGAGGCCAGGAGTCTGAGATCAGGGTCAGCAGGGTCAGCTGCGTATGAGGGCTGTGAGGGCAGCATCTGTCTCATGTGTCGCCCCAGGGTGCTCGTGGTTGCTGCCAATGTCTGCTGTTAGATGCTTCTTCCTCTCTTCTGCCTTCCTCCCCCCCCCCATATATATATTTAAAGATTTATTTTTATTGGAAAGGTGGATTTATAGAGAAGTGCGGGAGACAGAGAAAGATCTTCTATCCACTGATTCACTCCCCTCAAATGGCTGCAAATGGCTGGAGCTGAACCTATCTGAAACCAGGAGCTTCCTCTGGGTCTCCCATGTGGGTACAAGGCCCCAAGGAATTAAGCCATCCTGTGCGGCCTTCCCACATTATAAGCTGGGGGCTGGATTGGAAGTAGAAAAGCCGGGATATGAACTGGGACCCACCCATAGGGGATGCCAGTGCTTGCAGGCTAAGGACTAGCTAATTGAGCCATCGTGCTGGCCCACATGTGTTTTTCTTTTCTTATTTTTTAAAAGATTTATTTATTTTTATTACAAAGTCAGATATTCAGAGAGGAGAGACAGAGAGGAAGATCTTCCCAAGTGGGCTCAATGGCCGGTGCTGCGCCGATCCGAAGCCGGGAACCTGGAACCTCTTCCAGGTCTCCCACGCGGGTGCAGGGTCCCAAAGCTTTGGGCCGTCCTTGACTGCTTTCCCAGGCCACAAGCAGGGAGCTGGATGGGAAGTGGAGCTGCCGGGATTAGAACCAGCACCCATAAGGGATCCCGGTGTGTTCAAGGCGAGGACTTTAGCCGCTAGGCCACGCTGCTGGGCCCACATGTGTTTTTCTAAGTAAGACCACATAGTGAGGTAGGGGGCATTAGGACTTCCACATGGGAGTCTCTTGTAGATGAGGAGGATACCATTCAGCCCCTAGCACACCTGCAAGCCATTCTGTCCTAGGGCTGCTGCCCTCTGACCCTGGTTCCACATGCCCCTCACCCAGAGGACCGTGTTCACTGCTAGAGGGAGGCTCCGTGTGCACTGTCTCATACAACACGAGTCCTGAGCAGGAACACACCTTGATTGCTGCCCTTCTGCAAGAGCCATGGGAGAAAGTGCTCTCATCAGTTGGCTGCTCTCCAGGTGCCAGGCACGATGCCAAGCCCTCTGATGACTCTGTCATTGAATGCTCATAAAACTCCAGACCATTGTTGTAATGGCGTTTTACAGAGGAAGGGATGACGGTTGAAGGAAAGCAAGGGTCTTGGCCAAAGTTGAGTATTTGATAGATGAAAGGCATGTCGGGACCATCTGTGTGTGTGTTTTTCCTTGACGTGAGATCATATGTTGTCTAGTACTGTGCACACCTGCTAACACAGAGCATTCACATCCTTGGATTCGGAAGCTTCAAGTTACACAAAATGCATTCTGCCTTCCTGCCGTATGCTTGAAAAGGGCCCACGTGGTGATTTAAGACCATCTCAAGTGTACTCAAGATGGGGAAGCTCGTCAGTGTCCCTGTTGTTCCCTTGTGGTAGGAGAGGGTCTGGACAAAGTTTGCTGGTCTATTTCCTGGGAACCAAATGCATTCAGACTTCAGTTTTTACATGAGAGATGCATGCTACTCAGCTTTTCCAGTGGAGCCTAGGAAACATCTATGTCTAAACGGAGCTGCATGGCTGAATGGACTGCACCTTCTGTCGAGTCACCCTGCTGTGTAATTCTTGGTTAAACTCAATACGCTTGCAGCTGGAGACAATATGAAACCTAGAACCTGGCCCCTAAGGTGGGGAATCTGATAATCTACCTAGAGAATGAGTCATCTGGGTCATTCTCTCTTTATCTCTTGATTCTGAATTAATTACCTAATCGTTTTGAACTTTGGCTTTAGTTTTTTCTTTGACCAAGTCGTTATGTACTGTTTCCTTAGGAATGAAATAACAATTGCTTCTGAATCATCTTGTGGAAATTTTCAGTGGAATTTCTTCCCTAAGATTTCTGTTCTTGGGAAGCGGTTATTTTAATTTTCACAAGGATACTTGCAAAAGTTAGTGAAAAATAGAATTCATAAATAAGCTTGGTGCATAGAACTTTTGAAATCTGTGCACTTTTTTTTCATAGTACACATTTTATATCTTTTCCATGAAGTCTTTGGAGACTCCCCACCATCGTAGGGTGACGCAGAGCAGTATCAGCCAGAGGCCCGGTGTGTCTGTATAAATGCTCATGTCTAGCCTTGGCTTCCTGTTTTCAATTCCCTTTTTTAATTGTAAATAGGAAAGTCACTGTCTTACCAACTTGATTAGTTTTTCCAGTAGTTTATTACATTAATAAGAATGTTTGGGCTCGGCGGCGTGGCCTGGTGGCTAAGGTCCTCGCCTTGATCCCATGTGGCCGCTGGTTCTAGTCCCGGCAGCTCCGCTTCCTCTCTGTCTCTCCTGCTCTCAGTGTATCTGACTTTGTAATAAAAATAAAATAAATCTTTAAAAAAAAAAAAAAAAGAATGTTTAAGGGCAAGGCACAGTAGATAAATGGCTAAAATCCTTGCCTTGCATGTGCCAGGATCCCATATGGGCACTGGTTCTTGTCTTAGATGCTTTGCTTCCCATCCAGCTCCCTGCTTTTAGCTTGGGAAAGCAGTAGAGGACAGTTCAAAGCCTTAGGACCCTGTACTTGTGTGGGTGATCTGGAAGAAGCTCCTGGATCCTGGTTTCGGATCAGCTCAGCTCTGACAGTTGGGGCTACCTGGGTAGTGAACCAGTGGATGGAAGATCTGTCTCTCTTCCTCTCTGTATATCTGACTTTCCGATAAAAATGAATGAATCTTTAAAGAAAAAAAGAAGAATGCGTAATATTTTTTAGGGAGACACAGCCTGAAAGTATTTCTTAGGAGGCCAATGATTTAGATGGTTTCTAGCCCCCTTCTCCTTCCTTGGATGCCCAGTGGGCTGATTGACTGGCAAGTACAGAGATTTTTTTCTTTTTTAAAGATTTATTTATTTTTTATTACAAAGTCATATATACAGAGAGGAGGAGAGACAGAGAGGAAGATCTTCCATCCGATGATTCACTCCCCAAGTGAGCTGCAATGGCCGATGCTACGCCGATCCGAAGCCGGGAACCAGGAACCTCTTCCGGGTCACCCATGCGGGTGCAGGATCCCAAAGCTTTGGGCCGTCCTCGACTGCTTTCCCAGGCCACAAGCAGGGAGCTGGATGGGAAGTGGAGCTGCCGGGATTAGAACCGGTGCCCATATGGGATCCCGGGGCATTCAAGGCAAGAACTTTAGCTGCTAGGCCACGCTGCCGGGCCCAAGTGCAGAGACTTTTAAAATGAGCAAAGCATACAAAATCTAAGGGAGCACATGTTATCTTTGGATGTGTTTATCCTGAGCTGTATTTCTCAGTGCTAAGATTAAGTCAGCTTTCCAGACTTGGCCTATAGTTTTGGAAGGGTTTTTGATAAGAGAGTGAACTTGTGAAACTGTCCATTCTTTGAAGGGTTGTTTCATAACTGAGACGCTCCAGGTTCTTTCTGTGAGGTCCCAGTGGACATATTCATTAGGTACATGATAAGGTATGAAAAGAAAATACTGCAGAATAGAGTGGCTCAGTCAAATTGGAAGTTGTTTTCTTCTGAAGTGAATGTTTCCAGTTGTCTATGGGCTAGTGGGGCAGCTCTGTTCCAGAGAAGCATCCAGGGATCCAAGCCCTTTGCTCCCTTTGAAAACTGTACTGTACAGGGCGTAGCTTTAGTGCAACTGAAACATAGCTAGTCCACATGGATGTGAGCTGTAAGTCTACATTATGCACTACATTAAAAAATAATTAATTATTTTATGATACAGTTCAATGGGCTCTGGGTTTTCCTGTTTCCCCTCTCCAAACCTCCTCCTCCATCACTGTTGATTTCCCCCATATCATTAACAATAATGTAGTCCTTCCTAAAAAGTCCTAAATCCATTGTCCTGCTATTTTGTGTATCCTGACATCGTAGGTATGGACAATGGCAAGAGAGTTCAGCATCATATTGTCAAGATATATTCAGTGGTTTTATTGGGAGTCCATCTTTGATTTGAAAGTAGAGATGCATACTAAATTGTATGTTCTCATCTGGATGTGATAGTCTGTATTATACAGTTACTGTACATCCCCTTAAATGAAAAGTCATAAAACAAAATCAACAACAGGAAGAATAAATAGAAAATTAGCAACATGAAGCTAAATAACATGATCATTGTGTCACTGAAGAAATGAAAAGGAAAATCAAAAACCTTCTTGAAGAAAATGATGCTACAGTGTGACCTATGAGTCAGTGAAGAAATTAATCAGAAAACGTTTTTGAATGAATGAGAATAAAAGTATCATGCCTGCTGAGATGTAGCAAAAACTATTGAAAAGGCTATTGATCTTGAATTTTTCATGAAGGTTGCCTTTTATCAGAGAGAAGATATGATAGTTGTCCTTGTGGGATTGAGTTATTTCACTGAACAAAATGGTCTCTCGTTGGGACCATTTGGTTGCAAATGGTACAGTTTCATTCTTTTTAATGGCCGAGTAGTATTCCAAAGAGTATATGTACCGCACTTTCTTTATCCATGCGTCTGTTGATGGGCATCTGGGTTGTTTCCATGTCTTTGCTATTGTAGATTGTATACACTGCATTTCTACACTGAAAGAAGAGTGTGGAATGTTTTGTAAGATGATTTTTCATTTTATTTATTGAAGTTCCAATATTCAGACAGTTGAAGTTCATTTCACCTTTTTCTGTTTACTTTTTTGTTGTTGTTGTTAATGTAGCCATTGGAAACTTTACAGTGACGTGTGCCTTATACTCTAATTCAATTGGACAGTGCTGCTCTAATGTGGTGTCTATGGTCATGTCTTAGCACCTTTCTTTAAAAGGATGTGACACTGAGGGTATGTAAGTCATTGCCCACAGGAGAACTTAGTCATATGTTCCTCCCCTACCTAGCTGGTTACAAGGGAGGCAGGAAGACATAGCCTGCCACTGGCAGCTTTAAACAAGTGAACCCTCGAGGGGCAGGATGAAAGCC
Organism: Ochotona princeps; assembly: GCF_030435755.1. Lineage (NCBI taxonomy): Eukaryota > Metazoa > Chordata > Mammalia > Lagomorpha > Ochotonidae > Ochotona > Ochotona princeps. Next base: position 23,126,068 of record NC_080854.1, on the reverse strand, counting down.
TGAAGGCTGTGAACACAGCCACGGGCGATTTTGAGTCTTCTTTGATACTTGGATAGTAAAAGTGTGTCAATGGCCCCAGTTGTTAAGGGCTGTCTGCTATTTGGATTACTTTTGCCCTAGAAGTGACTATTGGTGGCTGCCTCCCCAGGACACATTGCCCTGTGGTGGAAGCCTTTGGCAGCATGTGGTTTCAGGTGAAGTTAAATGCCTTTTCCATGTTAGGAATGAAGGCTGGTGCTACAGCTGGTGACATTAGGTAATCAGTCATGCTTTTTCTTTTAAATCCACTGATATATTGAGTGAACTGTTCTGATAAGAAGAGAGATTAACAGATACTGTTTGAATTATACCATTTTACAGTCATAATTTTGAGGTTGCTTAACATAGATAGAAGCTGTCAAGATATGACCTCACACCTTCATTGAAAAGTTGGGAACTGATGTCAACCTGTAATTAAATGTTGTAAACTTAGCTGTAGGTTACTCTGAGTTCAGGCATTCAGGCTCCATGTCATTTATGAAATTGTGAAATCTGAGGATTCTTAGTCACATACGTAACTTTCATGTGAACATATGTGACTGAGTTTCAGATTCAAGGGGTTAGAATTTTGAGCAGAGTTGCAGGTTTGTCCCAAAGCATTAAAAGCAGGGGGATGTCTTCATAGAACCCTAGTTCCTGTTACTCCCTTGGTTCTCATGGGTTTCTGGTTGGTGCTTTTCCCTCATGTAGATTGTATAGCTCTTTCTCTTCATGTACTTGTGCTGTTGGGTATTTTTTAATCCAGTTACAGGATGTAAATGTCAGTTACATGTTGTTAATTGGTTCAGTTCCACTTGAGATCAATTGATTTTTCTGGTTTTTGCTCTGTGTTAAACTCCTAGTCTTAACGTTATGTTGAGTCATCTACAAACTTGATTGGCATGCTTATTTAATCTCAGCCTGTCATTCATCAATATTGAGCAACTGAGAAGTTGTATGTTCTCAGATGTAACCATGAACAATCTACATTCTTTGGGGCTTGGTTGCTGAGCTTGTTAAAAATTCACCCGTTGTACTCCTTCTCAGCCCTGCTTTCTGTCTTGCCTCAGATTTCGCCCTGATTATCTCTGATTTGTGTCTCACCCATAACCTGGGGTGAGGCCTGTACCTCTCTCTCTGAAAGTATGTGCAAGAAAATTAGGATTAAATCCAGCACCCAGTGAATATTCAGTAAATGGCAGCTGCTGAGGTGCATGATCCCTGCTGCCTGGCACATGTGTGGTGTGTGATGAGTGAATGGGCTCAAGAAGTTTACAGGGACTGGCACCATGGCATAGTAGGTTAAGCCTCTACCTGCGGCACAGGCATCCTTTATGGGCACCAGTTTGTGTCCCGGCTGTTCCACTTCTGATCCAGTACCATGCTTGTGGCCTGGGAAAGATGTGCAAGACGGTTCAAATCCTAGGATACCTGTGATCATGTGGGTTGCTTCAACACTGGGAATTGCAGCCATTTGGGGGACTGAACCAATGGATGGAAGATTTCCTCTCTTGCTCTTTCTCTGTCTCTCTCTCTCTCTCTGTAAAGTCTGCCTTTCAAGCAGAAATAAACAAATCTTTAAAAAATTTTGTTGTTAAAGTTGACATCTGGTTCAGAAAAGAAGACTGACATGCATGAGAAGAGCAGCGCCAAGCTTTCAAGTGTCTAGATGAGTAGCTCTAGTCTGAGTTTGGGGTGAGGCTGTCCTGATTGGGTAGTTTAAGGGTAACAAAGCACTTAGGACCTATTCTATGAGGAGGGAGGTGAATAGTAGAAGTGGAGAGGTAGACTAGTAGCAGAATGTAAAGTTTGACAGGAGGGATCAACTGCTGTGTGCAACTTCGACAATCTGGGCGGGCTGTGTAAAGCTGCAGCACGGGGTTTCCAAATGATTTACATTTTGGCAGTAGGACGATCCAGTGGGATGATGCTGGAGAGGCTGTAACCAGAGAAAGGGACCAGGATGAAGGCCAAGTCTTGGGTGGTGGCTGCTGTGGGGAGGGAAAGGATGGGATGTGAGTGGGTGTGCTCAATTCCTGCTGCTACAACAAAGGCAGGTCTCTGAGTTAAGCAGCCACGCCTTTCTGGCCCTGCGGGGCAGACCTGGCTGGATAAGCGCTCCACATCTCCTGAGAAATCGGGCATGGGCTTGCCTTCTGAGAAGCAACTTAATGGAAATGAACATCAGGATTCAAAAACATTAAAAATGGGTTTTGGTGAAAGACAAACATCTGCGAAGTGAGCCCTCATTTGATTCTGAAATACACTTACCTGCCAGGCGTTATTATACACAATAGGAATTGTCCTTTATGTCTTCCTCTCTGTTAGAACAGGACTTCCATTCCATTATGGCTGAACAACTGTCAGTGGCTAAGTTTTCGTGGTAGTTTGCTGGCAGCACTGTGACTGAGTGTCTCACATGAAGTGACTTAAACCACAGATGAGTATCCCTTTGTGCCAGAGGCTGGCAGCCCTTGACTGAGGTGTGTGTGTGTGTGTGGGGGGTCTGTTGCCTTGTTGGGGTTGCGAGGGAGAGATCTGTCCCCTGTCCCTCCCCGTCTCCAGATCTGTCACGAGTGACCCTTGGCATTCCTTGGGTAGAGGAGCACTTTGCCCATCTCTGCCCATGTGCGCATCTTGGTGTCCACATTTTGCTTTAAAGATGTGTTTATTTGAAAGGCACAGTTACAGAGAGAGAATCATCCATCCATTGTTAGCTCCTCAAATGGCAACCATGGCCTGGAAGCAAGTTGTCTGGAATGTCATCTGAGTCACATGGGAGGCAGGGTCCGAGGTACTTGAGACATCCTCCACTGCTTTTCCCAGGCCACTAACAGAGAGCTGCATTGGAAGTGGAGCAGCTGGGACTAGAACTGGCGTTCACATGTAATGTAGGTATTGCAGGTGGTGGCTTAAGTTGCTTTGCCACAGTGCTAGCCCTGAAATTTTCCATTTTATGATACCAGTCATCTTGGGTTAGGGCTTTCCTTATTTGTTTACATAAGAAGACGTATTTATTTAGTAAGAGAGAGCAGTGATGGTGAATAGGGTTGGAGAGGGGGGAGAAAATTATGTCATCCACTAACCAGGTTTGGGCCAAACTAAGAGCAGGAGCCAGGACTTTTATCCCAGTTTCCCACATGGGTTGCAGGGGACCAAGGCCTTGGGGCATCATCCACTACCTTTCCGTTAGCAGGCACTAGATTGGATGCCAAAACCCAAACTTGTACTCCAAGTACTAGTTTACTAATTACATCAACATGGACCCTGTTTCTGAGTGGTGTCACAGTCTGAGGTACTGAGTGATTGTGATATCAACAGGTGAACATACCACTTGTCCAGATCACAAAAGTAAAATAAGAAACAGAGCTTGGGCCTGGGGCCGCAGCTGCTGTTGGTACACAGAGGTGTTTGCTGTCGGGAGAACAATTCCAGCCAACCGAGGGAAGGCCTGGCCTGGAAATCAAGTTCCTCATTTCAATTTCAGTGGCAACTGAGAGATGATAATTACGGGTAAACTTTGAGCATAAAATATGCTTCTGTGATGTCTGCCAGCCAGGGACAGAATTATCTGTCTGAGAGTGTTTGGGTCCAGATAAGAGGGAGTGGAGAGTACAGAAACCAAAGTAGTTAAACCTGTTTGGGGAGGGCAGGGCCCAGGGAGGAGAACTTGACCCACAGCCCGGCCTACGTGGACTGTGCTCCACGTATGAGCACAGCTTGCCTCTGGTGGTGATTTCTGGTGCTGGATGGGGTCCTAATCTTGGGAAATTGTGTGTGCCTGGTGAACTGCTTTGTAAGCTCTACTTAGGTAAGTCCAGCAGTCATGGGAGTTTGTTACTATAGGTTTCCTGCCTTTCCCAGTGCCTTTGTGAAGCCAGTCATACCCTCTGGCCATGCAGAACATGTGGAGTGACTGTTGGGGTCATGGAAGCACCACGGTCCCTGCTCTGTAGCCTCAGCAAGCCCCCAGCACCAGTCACCATGATGAATCCATGAATGAATATCAAATGAAAATACTGACAAAGCATCATCACTACTCATTCCTGCAGCTCCCTGGTCAGTATCAGGTACAGAAACAGCAACATAGTGGGGGGCACTGGCTAGAATTCCTGTACGTTGTTCTGAATGTCTCCTTGAAGGTGTTAGTTGTGCTATGGGACATCAGCAGGCACCATTGGGGAGTCCTATTTGATGTTATATGTATGATATCTGTGTATAGTTGTAAATGCTCTGTAAGTAGTAATTTTATTGAATTGTTAAGAGAATGTCAAACAATTTGTGCAAATTTGGCTTATCTGCAGTTTTCTTTCAAATATTTTAAAAAGATTTATAATTTTATTTTTAAGATTTATTTATTTAGTTTTTTTAATTGGAAAGTCAGATATACAGAGAGGAGGAGAGACAAAGAAGATCATCTGTCTGTCGGCTCACTGCCCAGCGGCCACAATGACCGGTTCTGAGCTAATCTGAAGCCAAGAACCCGGAGCCACTTCTGAGTCTCCCACATGGGTGCAGGGTCCCAAAGCTTTGGGTCGTCCTCGACTGCTTTCTGGCCACAAGCAGGGAGCTGGAAAGGAAGTGTGACAGCCAGGATTAGAACTAGTACCCATATGGGATCCTGGTGCTTGCAAGGCCACTGCCTCGGGCCAAAGATTTATTATTATTTAAAAGGCAGAGTTAGAAAGGAGAGTGAAGTCTTCCGTCCACTTTCACTGTGTGTGGTGGTGGCAGAGGCCTGGAGGATTAAGTTCCTATGGCTTCATGGGAAACTAGCCTCTGGGGTGCAGAGGTCTGAAATCTGCGTGTTCTGAATTGAAGGAGGGAAGACGCCCAGCACACTTTGTCAGATTCAGGCCCTCCACTGAGCAAGGCAGGTGCAAATGTTAGAATTGACCCTGAAGAGTAAGGTTCCTAAGGATTTGTAATGCTGCTTTCTTTCATTTCAGTATACATCCGTCTTCATTCCAAGTGTAGTACTGGACCATTACTATCAGCGTTAGCTTCCCTCGCGAGCTTGTGAAACATACAAATTCGTGGGCTCTTTCCCACATGTGTACCCACTGAGACATTCTGGGAATGGGTCCCAGTGGTCTGTATTTCAAAAACTTGCCCTCCCTCGGGCTCCTGGCTGAAACCAAAGTTTAACATCTAATCTGACTTAGTACTCCTAGTTGCCAACCCTTGCTGTGTTTTCCATTACTACAGTTCTCCCTTATCAACAGGTGGTATGTCCAAGACTTGCAGTGCTCATTCAAAACCATAGATTTAACTAAATCTTATGCAGGCTATCCTTCTGTCTCTGTACACACACACACACACACACACACACACACACACACACACACGGTAGTGTTTATAAACTAGGTACAGTAGTCATAATAAAATAGAACAGTTACAATAATATGCTGTAGAAGTTATCTAAAGCTTGCACATTGAGGCAGATCTTTTTAACCTCATGGTTAAATGGCACAGGTCCCATGTTGGAGTGCTTGGGTTTGACACCTGCCTCTGACTCCTGGTTCCAGCTTCCTGATGATACAGACCCTGGGAGGCAGCAGTGATGGCTCGGGGAGTCGGGTCACTGCCACTGCAACGGGAGACCTGGGTTGAGTTTGTTGGCTCCTAGCTGGCCTGGTCCGATGCTTGTTGGTCCTTATGGGCGTTGGAGGAATGAACCCGAAGAAGGGAGATCCCTCACTCCCTCTCTAGCTCTCAGATAAATACATAAATAGATATGTATTAAAGCTTGTATAGATTGTTTATTTCTGGAGTTTTTGATCTTTTTGGACCACGGTTGGCTGTAGGTAACTGAACCCATGGAGAGTGAAATCGGGGACAAGGGGGTATACTGGACTCTTGGGTTCTGCCCGAGACATTCTGTGTCCAGTGAGAGTGCTGAGTTGCCTTGGCAGGTTAGACATTGGCAGATGATGGGGCTTGTCAGTGGGCTTGTCAGTGGGTCACTGTCCAGTGACCACTTGCATTGGTGTACTTTGTCCTGGCTTTCTTCTGACTCCACCAGGGAACAAGTACCTGTTAGTACTTGGCAGAGTAGCTGGGCAGGGTTTTGTTCATGGACACTGAAATATTACCTAAGAGGTAGCACAGTTGACTGATTAATAAGATGAAACTTCTGATGCTCCAGTTATTATGTCCAACCTATGTCTCCATGTCCTTGTCAATAAAATGGATGTTTTGAAGCAATATCTTCCTCCTGAGGGATATTGTTGACTCCCCTATCTCAGTCTGTTCTCAGTTGTAGATCGTTAAGTGTAAAGTCTGCTTTTTATTTTATTTTAAATTAATTTTTTTTTTTTAATTTCTACATTACTTGAGCAAAATCGCCTAAAGGGTTTGGATCATGAAGAAATAATTACCCTTAACTCTATGGAATACTTTCAACATATTTTTAATTAATTGGTTGATTTGAGATACAGAGAGAAAGACTGAGGTTACCCCTCTACTGGTTCACTTCTCAAATGTGCACAACAGCCAGGACTGGGTCCGGCTGATTCTAGGAACCCAGAATGCCATCCGGGTCTCCCACACACTCCAGCTGTCACCTGCTGCTGCCTCCTGTGGTGTGCATTCACAAGAAGTTGGCCCTACGTACTGCCTTGTAGTGTCTGGGTTTTTCAAGAGGTGTCTTAATCCCTACCTACTCCTGACGTCACTTTTATTGCTTGGCTGTTATATTCCTTGGAAAGTTGGAAAGAGAAAAATCCTCTTGTGAGGGCAGAATAAAGAAAGTTAGCCTGATATTACCTATTCATATATTCACCAGTTCTGTATCTCTGCCAAGCACTGGAAACACAGAGCTAGTAAGGAACAGAATTTAAAATTGTGTTTCTTTTAATGTATTTAATAACAGGTACTCAATTCAGATATTGGAAAGTGTTTATGTTTTGGACCAATGTGAGTATGAATTTGTTTTTCCATGTATGGCTTTCAAAATCTAAATAGATGTGAAATGTTCCTGATTTTAAAAAAGGTAGTATCAGAATTGAGATGATATGCAGGACTTTGAAAACCTATGAAAGAAGAGCAATGTAAAATATGCCACTAATAGTTTTTATAATAATTCATACTGAAATGGCAAGATCTTGGCTAAACTGGGTAATCTAAGTTCTTCAGATTACTTTCGCTCGTATCTTTGTACTTTTGAAAATGTATTTCTCAAGAAATAGAAAATGTGGCTTGCTTTATACTTCCTGTGTGCCACACTAACTTGTGAAGAAATAAAACTGAAAAAGCAAAGCTCCCACTTGTAAGTGAAAGCGGAGATGATTCTGCTCCCAGGGCAGCAGGCTCAGGTGTGGAGGCCGCTTCTGCACCTGCAGCTGCTTTGTGGGGTGGATCTGCGACCCCTTTCCTTGTTCCTCTTACTGCTGGCCAACACCCACTGTCAGAGAAGTGATGCCTTGCCCTTTGCCCTTTGTCCTCTGAACCTGCTGCTTCCCCACCAGTCAATTCAACGCGGAGCATCTCCACAAAGCACGTTTTTCACACTGTGACGTTGACCTTTCTGTTTTTCCCCCTCTGCTGAATGTTCTCGTAGCATTGGAATGTAATTGTTCTGCCCCGGTATTTTTCTCTGTGCAAAGGAGTGTGATCCCTCTTAGAGCTCAGATTTATAACCACTTCCTTATTTTTGTAATGCATCCTAATATACATTTTAAAAGAGACTTGACCTTCACATAATTCAGTTTTCCTTGAAATGTTGAATCACCCACTTCAGCAGCCTTGGCTTTATATGACCTGTGGAATGTGTATATGTTTCCGCTATTAAAAGTTAATCTCATTAAGTTGAGCACAATGAAGCCTTCTTAGAAGATAAACATTAATATAATGTCAAGTCATGATTCATTTCTGCCTCTATATGGTTTTCCCCTTTGGGGAGGAGGACCCTTTTTCACTAGGCTGAGTGATGGCTTTAAGACTGATACTGAAACATTGTCATGGGCATTTGCGAGAGGACACAGGATTGGTGGAAGAGAGTTTCAGCCCTGCACTGGTAATGTGTCTCCATTGTGGGTATGTTATATTCAAGACATTGCAGTTGTTTTATTCCTGGCTCGTGCAGTTTACTCTTTATTGCTGGTTCCTGTTATTGCAAGAGTGTTTTTCTCTGCTTGAAACACGAAGTTATTAGAGTCATCTTACAGGGACACAAGTAACTCTCGAGTCCCCCTTGGAAATACCTCCTGTGGTTCTTTGACTTGAAACTCTGCAGTGGGGATTGCATTTTGTGAGCGATATCCTTTTGCCACTCAAAAGGTTTTCATCCTCCATAATAAAACACATTAACTCACTCAAAATCATCACAACCTCCAGCTCCTGCCTTCATTTCCTATCAATTATAGTATAGAGACAATAAATACGAAGCACATGAGACCAGAGAGTCAGAGGTTGGCTCAACACTTTACTGTTATTTCCCAGTAGCGTTGAGACTTGGCACGTGACGTGTTGGCCAGCATAGCTGCATTTACTGCCCTGAGCTCTGCCGTTTGCTCCCGTGTGCCTGCTGCAGCTCGGCTTAGCCTCCCTGGGCGCTCTCAAAAGCCTCATTAAATTTTAAAACTCTATTTCCTGTTCAACTCCCTTTCCAAGCCTCCTTGTTCCCATATGTCTTTGTGTCCACTGGTAATTGCTGCTCTAACAGTATACCAAAACACCACATTTATTGTTACTGGAGTTGTGCAAAGTCGCACAGGCATCTGGGAAAGAGATACACGCATTAATTCAAGTACGCTCAAGCCTCCCCCAGAATCTTGTCTTAAGTGTATTCCTACCTCGTCGTAACCAGTACCCAACCCACTCAACATGTATCTAACTCCTTCCTCTTGGCCAAGACTGGCTCTTTATGTCTACCAATTAAAAACAAACAAGGAGAGATCCCCTCCCCCCATGCTAAGTAGGAACTGTAATAACCTTCCATTGAAGTGTTTGGGTCTTTCCCACATTCCCTTAAGCACAAATTACAACTGAAGACAGGAAAGCCCCAACTTTCTGGCAGGCTATCCAAGGAGAAAATTGGAGCTTTGGGAAAAATGGCAAATGAAGCAGGGGAGATGGATAGAGTGGCGGGAAAGAGGGAGAAGAAGGAAGGAAGAAGAAAAACACTCTTTATGTGTTTGTGTCTGTTATACTTATGAGTCTGCTTTTCTTTCGTCTGGAATGGAATAAAGGTTATCTTGTCAAGAAATTAGGTAATATAAAAACCAAACTGCTTCTAAGTTTCTTCTTCACATATTTAGACAGATAATTTAATATATTCTGCAGACCACATCTGAAACAAAGAGATGGCCAGATACAAATAAGAAACTTAAATGTTTTTAAGAAGTCTGTAGAGTTATGACAGTGTAAAAATTATGTCTGCTGTTTAATATTTATCAGGTAATTAGCCTGCCCAACAACAACAACAACGAAAAGAATTTTTCCCTTAATTATTTAGAATCCATTTTATATGTTTTATCTTTGGCTTCAAAGTATTTAAGCATCTTGTGAAATTGCAAAGGTTTTTCTTAAAATTAATTGGTGAGGGGAGGATTCACTATGGAGACTTACGCCTGGGACCAGCGTTGTGGCACTGCAGGGTAAACTCCAGTCTGCAACAGGAGCATCCTGCACAGGTGCTGGTTGGAGTCCTGGCCGTCTCACTTCCATCCGGCTTCCTGCTGATGTGCCTGGGAGAGCAGAAAAGATGAGCCAAAGCCTTGGGCCTCTGTCCTCCATGTAGAAGACCTGGATAAAGCTCCTGGCTTTTAAGTTTGAATTCCTTGAATTCCGTTAAAGACCCTATTTCCAAATAAGGTCACATTAAAAAAAAGGATTTATTTATTTATTTATGTGAAAGGCAGAGTTATAGAGGAGGGGAGAGAAAGGAGAGAGATCTTGACTTGCTGATTCAACATGAAATCAGTAGGTATTAATCCCTGCAAAGTCAGTAAAGGCAATCAATATAAAGTTGCTTTTCTTGCTTCCTATCCATTCGTTTAAACCTTTCAAACACTCCTTGCTCTGGACCTTTATGGTGTGCTCGTTTGTTTCTGACCAGAGTCCTAGAGGACTTAGGCTTGAAGTGAGTCAGTGAGGAATTGCCTGCCTGGCCTGTAAGAGCTGCAGAGGAAGTCTCTGTTGGATGAATGAATACATGGATGAATGAACCACAGTTACCTCTGTTGTAAATCAAGGATGTTTTCATCAGTTTTCCCAGAATTCTTTCAAGGCCAGACACATGAAAGGACATGAGACTTGGAGAAAAACTTTTTTTCTTGCAGGAATTTTATGTGTTTGTATGCAGTATCTGGATAGTTACAGTATGGTGCAAGGAAAACAACCGTATTTCCTGTCCTCTTGGGATTTGAGGTCTGATCAGAACCTTGACCTTGGTCGGACATGTCCGGTGACACGCATCTGGAGTCTTTGTGACAGATGAGGCCAATAGGCAAATATTCTGCACTGTTGGAAATATGTGAGTCTTAAAGGGGGAGGAACTGGGTGAATTATATGCTCACATCCTTTGAGAAACACGCACCTTTGAACTTGATGGTCCAGATGAGGCCAAGCTTCCCCTCTGCACCCTTTTCTCCTGGGACCGTTGCCTTGCACCCTCAGTCTCTTATTCTACTTCCATTCAGAAAAATTCACTAGGGAAAGACAAAAGGGTCAATAACTTTTTTTAAAAAAGTAATTCAAAGAGAAACTGCTGTATTTTAAAATAGTGGCTTGTTTGAGTAGTTTGAAAGGCAGAGAAAGATCTCCCATCCACATTTTATGCCCAAGATGCCTGCAACAGTCATGACTAGGCCAGGCTGAAGCCAGGATCCCATCTGCGTCTCCCATTTGCATGGCAAGAATCCAACTACTTGAACGATCTCTGCTGCCTGATAGGGTGAGCATCAGCAGGAAGCTGGATTGGGGAGCAGAGCAGGGACTCAGACCAGGCACCTGGATGTGGGATGTAGGCAGTCCCAAGTGGCCCGTTAGCCACTGTGTCAAAAGCTGGTCTTGTGGGACTGGATAATTGTGTGTTTTGGGTTCATTTTTCAGAATATCTCTCCACCCACTTCTACCTTTGCACGTCCTCTTCTAGTTTGAAGAAAAAGGAAAGATGTCCTTGTTCAACCAGATAGATGACAGTTTGCGGTGTCTTCCTCTCTACTCTGCATGAAGCAGCAGAGTTTGGGGCGATTCTGGGAGTGAAACAGGGTGCCTCTGAGGTGCAGCTTCTCTTCCGCCCTGTGCCCGAGTAGTTTGCGCCATGCTGTGCAGAATACTCTGTTGAATTTGAAAGTTGTACCTTCATTGTATAGATTCTGTGTGTGTGTGCGCACGCGCATGCACAGCTCTAGTTTTGCACTTAATAAGAGACACTCATTCCATTCATTTATGAATTAAACTGTGGTTCATGGTCAGACTGTTTATTTTAAAGAGTTACCGCAGAGAATCTCTTTGAATTGTTCACATGCCTTAAGTTAATGATAAGAATCAAGATTTTGAAAAGCACATTTTTTGTTTTCTTTATTCTCTGTTTCACCAGAACTGAGCAGTTTATAAGTGGAAATCACGGATTTAGGTACCATAAGCGCATGAATTTAGAAAAAGCAATGTAGGTCCAGCTCTAATAAAATGCAGCTTTATTAGTTGAAATTCCTTAGCTGTTTGACAGAGTGACTTCATTAGACACTACAATTCCCCTCCTTCAAATCCACAACTTGGCAAAGAAAGAAAAAATCCTCATAGAATGTGGTGATTCAAAAACTTCAGGAAAGCGAGAGAGTGTGGGGGTGGGGATGGTTACAAGGCAGTCTAGTCATCTCCAAGTAGGGCTTTCTCTTAGGGTGTCAGTTCTGTGTCCCACCCACCCATGGTAGTTTGTCCCAGGCTGTGCATGACTGTGCAGTTGCTTACCGTTCCCGTGGTGGGCCTCTTGTCTGGGGAAGGCCTTTTGGAGGAGCCTGAACTATCAACATTCTTTCCTTCTTAGCACAGCTCTGAATGGAGTCTGCTGCTTTTCTCAGGAAGGGCAGTGAACCCACTCTACATTCCTGATGAGTGATGACGTTGTGCCCACATCCATAACCACCGCCTCCCTGCAGTCCCGACCTGGAGTTTCTTTTTCAGAGAGGAAAGTGTAAGGGTTGGGCAGCTGGGCTTCCTGAAGCACAAAGAATAGGCAAGGGGAAGCCGGAGAAAAGTTCATTTCGCTCTTCCTGCCGGCAATGTCTCAGGCTTTGGAAGTGGAGAGCTAGCTGAAGATAAAGCTAGCCAGCTACACATTGGGACGAACAAGGATAATAAATGTAGCTAAGAGGGGCTCTCTCCTCTTGATAACCACCTTTATTCACAATGCATGGATATAATGTGGATCATGTGCAATCTTGTGTTTTCCTGTGGCAATACAGTTCTCCAGCTTACTAGACATGAAAGTTCATCATGCACAATAATGTATAGAATTGATATTTGCTGACATTTTAAGAAAGTATTTATGTATGTATTTGAAGGGCAGAACAACCGAGGGGAGGATGCACACGTGGGGATGAGGGGATGAGACACAGAGAGAGGGAAAGGGAAATAGAATTACAACTGCCCCTGCCAAATGACTGCCATAGCTATGGGGGGGACTGTCCTGAAGCTAGGAGACAGGAACTCTACCTCTCTCCCTCATGGATGCAGGGACCCACGTACCACTGCCCCTCCAGGTGCATGAGCTGGAAGCTGGATCTGATGCAGAGTAGCTGGGACTCAAACCAGGCTCTGATGTAGGAAGCTGGCATCTCAAGTGATGGCTTAACTGGTCGCACCATGTCACCGGCCCAGGTTTCCAACATATTAAAGCATGGAAACCTTATTCCAACTTAAGAAGAGGTTTTGGGCAGAAACTCGTGCCCCTCCATGTGACCTAGGATTTCTCACAGTGTAGTATCTGGGCCCCAAGAACAAGCATCCCAAGGAGGGGAAGGCAGAAACCTCATCACCTTCTATGGCCTTGCTTCAGAAGTCACACTCCGTCACCTCTGCCACATTCCAACAGTTGAAAAGGTCACAGCAGCCTCCCACATCCATGGGGAGAAAAATAAACTTCCGGATGCAGGGTAGTTTTGGAAGAATGTATGGGAACAGAAAGCTCACTGTGCTGCTTGGTCAGAATGTAATCTCTGATGGCATGTGAGTGATTTGCCTGTTGATAGGCAGAGGGGCTCGTGCAGCTGTCTTGGGAGTTATTGTGCCAAGGCCACAAAATGCAATGTTGAACTGTGTCCCGGGACAGGTGTCACCTTCCGACTTTGACCTGGAGCCTGGATTCCATGTGCAGCAAGCTGGGCTGCAACGTGTGGCTGCTGACTGACCTCCCTGACCTTGCTGGACTACAACTGCTGGTGGTGGTGGCAAAGGTGCCCCACACCCCTAGGAAGCCAGGAAATGACTTTCCTTCTGTTAGTGTCCTGATGTGACCTGATTTCATGATGAGTGCCAGGTACCTTCCTGCAGTACTAAGCAAAAACTCCATTTTCCCCTGAGATTTTAAAAACAACAATCCTTTAATTAATTATATATTAAAAAAGTAACATTTACTCAGAATTCCCTGTAAATATTAGGGTGAAACATCCTGGAAAGTCACCAGGGGAGGTTGCCAGTTGGCTTCCACTCAAGAATAAGAGTTTTTTTGGGCCCGGCGGCGTGGCCTAGTGGCTAAAGTTCTTGCCTTAACCGCCCCGGGATCCCATATGGGCGCTGGTTCTAATCCCGGCAGCTCCACTTCCCATCCAGCTCCCTGCCTGTGGCCTGGGAAAGCATTTGAGGACAGCCCAATGCATTGGGACCCTGCACCCACGTGGGAGACCTGGAAGAGGTTCCAGGTTCCCGGCTTCGGATCGGCGCGCACCGGCCCGTTGCGGCTCACTTGGGGAGTGAATCATCGGACGGAAGATCTTCCTCTCTGTCTCTCCTTCTCTGTGTACATCTGGCTGTAATAAAATGAATAAATCTTTAAAAAAAAAAAAGAATAAGAGTTTTTCCTTATAATATTGTCACAGTTATTTTCCCTAGGAAATAGTTACTTACTTAGCACTTTTCTCTCCAAGCTTCTTTGAAAGTGAGGTCTCCTTAAAGCTAAACCAACTGTAAATTTTCAGGAACGTGAAACCAGAAAGAAGTTTTGAGAAAAAGGTAGACATGTAGTTTAAATCACATGGTTTGATTAGATGCAGCAGTATTTCAAGAAGGTCACGCAAAGTGGTATTAAAAGAGAAGTGTAGGGGCCGGTGTTGCAGCGTAGCCGGCAAAGCCGATGCCCGTGATACCGACATCCCGTATAAGTGTTGGTTTGTATCCCAGCTGCTTTGCTTCTGGTCCAGTTCCCTAACGGCCTGTGAAAGCAGTGTTTGTGACCCGTCACCCACATGGGAGACCTGGTGAAACTCCTGGCTCCTGCTTCTACCTGACTCAACTCTGACTGTTGTGGCCAGCTGGGGAATAAACCAGTAGAACAAAGATCTGTCTCTCTCCTCTTTGTTTGTATTTTGAAATCCACACACAATTTCCCTTATAATATGTGTTTCCCATAAACTTTTCAAAGACCCTGAATATAAGCTGAAGTGTAAGGGACACAAGGTTAGATGAAAAACAACTTGTGAATGTCATGGTGGTTTATCCTTTTTGTGGAATAGTCAGTCTATAAAATGTTCAACTGCTTGCGGGTTCTGAGATTCGTTTCAATGACACCATCTCAGATTGTTTTAGCTGTGAAATAAGTACAGTATTTTTGTGAAGTCCCGCCTCGGCTCTTTGGGGTATGAGAAGTTAAGAGAGGGCAATAGTCTTTTGAACTATCCGTGTCAATTTTGCACGTACAGTTTTGGTTTGTTGTTAGAGATCAGACCGGTGTAATCATCCGAGACCAGAGGTTCAAAAATCTTCCCGTCCAAGTTGGTCTCTTCCCTGTTTCTTTTTCCGCCCCACCCCCACTTTGTCCCTTCCATTCCCTCCTGCTGCTTTTCTGGTTTCTTCCTTGTCATGCTGTGACCTGTCCGCCTCCCTCCATCTTGGACTCTCGCAGAGGATGCCTTCCTGTTTCTGGACTCAGACCAGCTCGTGCGTCTACAAGGCTTTCACTTCAAGCCTCCCCCGGAGCTCCAGAGGGATTTGGCTACTGATTTTATATTACCATCTACCCCGTGGGGAGGGTAATTATTAACTAAATGCAAATAAGTAAATCCCTGCTGCCTTCTCTGCTGAGTAATATGCAAAGTATTACCCACGTGACAAGTGGTTGCCAGGAACTTAGTGTGTTTGCCTTTAGGTCTGGGCCTTGGGGATCTTATTAAAAGTCAATTCTTGTTTTCTCTGCCAACCAGTATCTAAATATATTTACACGTGCCTTTGAACACTGTTGATTGTTGTAGGGGAAACTTCTCTCACAATGTGGCTTTCCTGTGTGCCACATTCAATCAGACCTTTCCCACTGGACTCTGTACATACATGGCCGGCCCCACCCCAAATTCCTATACTGAAGTTCTAACACCCAGGGGCTTCCTATAAAGGAAAAGAGGGTCTTAGAGGAGGTTGGTCAACACAAGGCTTTTAGGATGAGCCCTTGTCCAGCCTGACTAGCATCCTTATAAAAGGGTGGAATTTGGGGGCATTAAGACTCCAGGGAGATGTTTCGCAGAAGCAAAATCACGTGAGAAGGCAGTGAGAATGTGGCCCTCTGCAGCCAGGGGCACGGGCCTCAGGAGAAGCCCAGTTTGCTGACACCTTGACCCTGGCTTTTCATAAAGTTCTGTTGCTTAGGCCACTCAGTGTGTTGTGGTAGTCCCTGGAAAATGAACATTCCATTCAATTTGAGTGAAGATCAGTAAAGGCACGTAAGCTAACATAGCCAACAGCTGAGCAGTGTGTGTCGTGTAGCCTGGGTATGTAGTGGGCCATGCCGTACAGGTTTGTCTAAGTGGATTCCAGCAGGTACATACAACCATGAAATTGGCTAACGAAACATTGCTCGGAAGGTATATCTG
The DNA here is from genome assembly GCF_030435755.1 of Ochotona princeps. Classification (NCBI taxonomy): domain Eukaryota; kingdom Metazoa; phylum Chordata; class Mammalia; order Lagomorpha; family Ochotonidae; genus Ochotona; species Ochotona princeps. The sequence goes on along the minus strand of NC_080854.1, from coordinate 23,110,028 downwards.
TTGTTATTTAGAGAGGAGGAGGAGATTGATTTTGAAGAAACTGGCTTGTTGAATTTTAGGGCTGGCACATCTGAAATCTGTAGGGGCAGTCTGGAGATCCAAGAGACATGCCTTGGAGTCCAAATAGAGTCTAGAGGAAGAATTTCATTTTCTGGCTTCCCACAAGGTTGCCAGGAGCCCAGGAATTTTTCTGTCTCTACAGACACATTAGCAGGGAGCTAGATGAAGGGCAGAATAACTAGCATTTAAACTGGCATTGCAACCTGGGACCTCAGTGTTGCAGGTGGTGTCTTAATCCATTGTGCCACATCGCCAGCCTTCAGAATTTCTTCCCTGGGAGCGGAGATTGAAGTCTATTCTTTTGTGATCTCCACAGTTTGGATGAGGCCCACCTATGTAATGGAAGGTGGTCATCTTTATTCAAAGACTACTGACTTAAGTGTTATCATGTCTTTCTTTACAGCAGCATCTAGGCTGGTATTCGACCAAACAGTTGGGCAACCATAACCTGCAGGAGTAACTGGACCCTTACTAGCCAACACTTGGCAGATGTGAAGCTAACCTTGTGAGTCTCACAGGATGATTTAGAAAAATACAAGCTTAATCGCTGGTGCTGATGTGCGTTTACATGTGTAGCCTTAATTGATTATATATATATCCACATATGTATATGTGTGTATGTGTATTTTAAACCTGAAAGGCAGATATGCAGTTAGAAGGAGACACAGAGAGAGGCTCTTCCATCTATCTGCTGGTTCACTCGCCAAATGACCACAATGGCTGCAGCGGGGTTCATCCAAAGCTAGGAGCCAGGAGCTTCTTCTGCGTGTCCCATGTAGATTCAGGGTCTTGAGCACTTGAGCTGCGCTCTTGTTGCATTCCCAGATCAAAAGCAGGGAGCTGGATTGGAAGTGGAGCCTCCGGGACTAGAACCTGCACCCATATGGGATACTGGCATTGCAAGGTAGAGGATAAGCCTGTTGAACCACTGTGCCAGCCCCACCTTAATTGACTCTTTGAACCAATCTTTGTTTAGTGTTTATGTCTTCATTTTTCTTTATTTAAAATACAGTGTGGAAGTGCAAGGAGAGGGTAGGTTTTTCATCTTTTGGTTCACTCCCTAAATTCCCACAACAACCAGAACCAGACCAGGCTGAAATCAGGAGTCAAGAACATTATTATACCTGAACCTTTATGTGCACATTAGCAGAAAGCAGAATCAGAAGTAGAAGTAGAAGCAGGACTCTGTCCCAGTGACTCTCACACAGGATGCAGGCATCCCAAGCTGTGGCTTAACACACTGCATCACAGGCCCGCCCGGACAATATCCATGAACTTCCGTTGATGAAAACTTTATTTTTTATAAAGATTTATTTATTTTTATTGGAAAAGTGGATATACAGATAGGAGGATAGACAGAGAGGAAGATCTGCTATCTGATGATTCATTCCCCAAGAGGCTGCTATGGCTGGAGCTGAGCCAATCTAAAGCCAGGAGCCTGGAGCCTCTTCCAGGTCTCCCACGCAGGTGCAGGGTCCCAAGTCCCTGGGCTGTCCTCGACTGTTTTCCCAGGTCACAAACAAGGAGCTGGATGGGAAGCGGGGCAGATGGGATTAAAACTGGCGCCCATATGAGATCATGGCGCATTCAAGGTGAGAACTTCAACCCCTATGCTATCGCACCGGGCCCTGGATGAAAACTTTAACCCATTGCTGGACTGAGGATACTTTAACCCATTGATGAAGAGAATTTTGAAGTCCATGCATAGTTTTTATTTTGTGATACATGTCCCATGAGCTCTTTGAAGCTCCCTGCACATTTGTTTCATAACTTGCTTGGTTGATGGCTTTTTTCTCCTAGTGGCTTGCAGCTTAGCTTTCCTTGAGACTCTGCATTTTAACCCTACTTGGCTACCGTGGGAATCAAAGTCTAGAGTTGTCGTTGTGTTGGTATTTGTTTTTTTTCTGTTCTTCCTGCTGCCCGCTGGATTGAGGTTTTCGAAACTAGCCATCTGTTAAATTGAAGTTGCTTTTCTAAGGCGATAGCTCCTGTGCAATGGAAAGTCAGGGGTCTCCTAGGTTACCAAGCCTGTGCTTTATGAATGTGTGGTTTTTTTTTTTTTTTTGGAAGGGTCTGGTCTCTTTAAGTGGTATTGGTAACTGTTTAAGAAGCAGTTTGGGGGAAGGGGACACCAACCTCACTGTGATTTAAATTAGTCCCTGCTTTTCATTTCTACCTAGAAACTAATGAACATCCTAAGTATTTAGTGAGCTTTAAAACCAGATGACAGCTTTCAAACCTTTCTCTAAAAGGAATCTTTCGTTGGAGAGGAATTGAACTGTTTATACGTAGTCTACAAAGGGATTCAATGATTTGGAACTACAGCACCGTTACATAACACTGCCCTTTCTTCCAGTGCCTGCGACTTAAGGATCACGGCCATAAATTCTCCCCTTTATAAAACCCAACTAGCATTGTGAGTCTATAAAATCTGAGTGTGATTGACAGTGTGGATTACTTAGGGAAAGTGAAAGAAATAGATGGATATTCATTCTGCCTAGGCTGGAGGGGAGATAATTTGACTTTAGAAGGAAGAGAAGGGAGCCCTAAGGTGCTTAAGTTGTTTGGGTAATGTGTGTCTCCAGAGCAGACACCTCATCCCATCCCGTCTGAGCAAATGCCTGATACAGAAGTATTTGCAGCATAAGTTGCGGCCGGTCTTTATTTATTCCAATCCTCTCTAAGCTCAGCAGCAGATAGCAGAAGCTGATGTGCCACTGGCGACTGAACAGGGCAGGCCACAGTAATCAGTTACAAGTTGTGCGCTGGTAGGGACCCAAGAACTGTTGCCTTCTGGGGTACGCATTAGGAGGAAGGTGTAGTCAGAGGTGGAGGTAACAGGATTCAAATCTGATATCTCTGTGGGATGTGACTGCAGAGTTAACACTAAATAACTATCCTGAAAATCTTTTTTATAGTCAGAAGTTTAAAATACAAAGAAAAAAACTAACAAAAACCCTAGAGACCTCAATCAGGCCTTAGGTTCTACTGCTGATTTATAGGAAGTCCAGGCAGCATGTTTAGTGTCATGAGAAATGCCGAGTCAGCGTCAAAAGAGTGAGAAACCCTGGAATATCAACCTCATACATTTAAAAAAGACAAAGGGAAATCTGTAGGTGAAGAGACGGATGAAACAAAGCCACTGGTTATAGCACAGTGAGCTTATTAAATTCTGCTTCTTGCATACCAGGAAGATTTCATGGGACAATTTGGAAAATTGATGTGGACTGGATATTTGATATATCAAGGCAAAAGTGGATTTTGTTTACACATTAATGCGCTCACATTTGAAAAATAGTTCTCATTGTTTCTTGATACCTAGAAAATATTTATCCATGCTTGGCTGTGTGGTATGGGGCATGTTTGAGATATTCTCATGCGGCAAGGGTGTTTAAAACAGGAGACTGGCAACAGTTGATAGTCATTGAAACTGGTAGATAAATTAGCATTAGAGTATGCTTAAATATTTGCATAATAGGGTGTCAGTATTTACATAATAAAAAGCACTCATCATTATATAATTGTAAGCTTTCTCTGTAGTGATAATATACAATGTCCTCATACTTGGCTGGTTGTTTCTATTTATTAGATTATTATTTTTTAAAAGATTTATTTATTTGAAAGAGTAACAGGGAAAACAAAGAAAGAGATCTTGTATTGTTGGTTCACTCTACACATGCCTGTAATAGCTGGGGCCTGCTGGGAATAAGGCCAGGAGCCAGGAAATTACTCCAGGTCTCCCCTGTAAGTCACGGATGGATACCCAAGAACTTGTACCATCAACAGAAGTAACAGGAACTGTGTACCTCCTTGGGTCTTGCTAGTAACATCAGCAAGTTAGCTGCGTCAGAAGTTGAATGGGCCTGACTGGAGCCAGGCATTCTGATACGAGATGCAGGTGGCTCAAATGATAGCTTGGCCCACTGCCCCACAATGTCCAAACCTGCCAGTGTGTTGTATGGAAAGCAAAGTTACCTAAGATATTTTTAAGAACTATATGCTCATGGACATTTCTACCCATGTTGTTTAAATCACATTTGGAAAAAAAGCCCTAATTGTTTACAAGGTAATACTAAGTCAGATAAGTTTTGTTAAAAAAGAAAATAAAACAAAAAAACTTTTTTCTGAGAATAACTTAGCATCCTATACAATAACAGTGTATCCCAGAAAATAGCCATTTGTTACCCCATACGGATGTTTTTGATGCATTAGCATTGGAGAAAACAGGACAAATATCAGTTACGAGCCCACTGGTAGCATAGTGGCTGAAGTTCTCGCCTTGTACACACCAGGAACCTATATGGGTGCTGGTTCTAATCCTGCCATCCCCGCTTCCCATCCAGCTTCCTGCTTGTGCCCTGGGAAAGCAGTCGAAGATGGCCCAAAGCCTTGGGACACTGCACCTGCATGGGAGATCCGGAACAGGCTTGAGGCTCCTGGCTTCGGCTCAGCTCTGGGCGTTGAGACAGCTTGGGGAATGAATCAATGGGCGGAAGATCTTCTTTATCTCTCTTGCTCTCTGTATATCTCACTTTCCAATAAAAATAAATAAATCTTTAAAGAAAAAAATTAGTTATGCTATAAAAGGGGATACTTAGGGAAATGAACAGGAAATAAGATAAAATTTAAGAGTATCTATTTATGGGTGTGGATATTCCTCTTGTCTCATAATTTTTATGTGGTTATGTTTTAATTTTGCAACTTTAAGGTAAGAGATAAAAATATGTAATCGTGTGGATTGAGAAAAATATACATGTACTTAAATTACATTATTTTTCTGAAACAAAGTACTTAGCTTGGTGTAACAAGGGAACATCTCTTTTACATTTTTCTTTATTTAAAAATTTATATTTGGAAGACAGATCCACAGAGATCTCCCTTGTATTGGTTCATTCCCCAAATGCCTGTGAAAGTTGGCTGTGGGCAGTGCTGAAGCCTGAAGCCCGAAGCCAGAACAGCAAACCAGAACTTGAGCAGTTACCTGCTGCCTCCCAGGGTCTGCTTCAGGAGGAATCTGGAATCAGGAGCAGAGCTGGGACTCGAACCCAGGGACTCTGATAGGTTGGACAAACAGCATCCCACAAAATTAAGTCTGAAGAGAGTGGCGAATTATTTGGCAAATGTGTACGTTACACATACTCTTTTGTAAGACCTTTGCTTATGCATTTGCATAGCTATGTAAGTATTTACTGTACAAGCAGAGAAGGTAGCATTGCTAGTCTTGCCCTCTTAGGTTTCTATTTCCAGCCAGGAAGCTGTTGGCACAGTCGTGGTTCTTACACATTGCTGTTCTATTTTCCAGCTTCTTGGCGCTCAAGTACCTGAGTGCTTCTCTTGTGTAAAAAAATAGCAAGCAGGATCTCCTAACTTGTTTAGGAGGAACTGACTTGACGAAATGAGTGCTGACTCTGCTGTATTCTGGTCAATTCTCCTTGTCAACATTGTCATCTGGACCCCTATACTGGTGGACATTTGAGAGCGCTGCATTTGCTCTGGCTGGGAGAAGCAGATGCTTGTTCAAAGCAAGCAAGAGTTTGTTGCCTGGTCCTGGCCTTCCAGAAGACGATGCCCAGGCTGTTAGAGTACCGATGGGCTTTTGCATATAGCTGCCCTAAGGGTCTGCCAGGAGGGTGAATCCAGCAGTTCCCTGTGTCTATTTTCAGGCTTCCGAGGCCTTGGCAAGGATGCACACACAGGCCCTGGAATTATGAGTGAGTTCAGAAAGAGTAGTGGGACAGACACAGCATGGGGCGGGCTGGTCATCAGGCATGTGACCATGGACAGCCAGATGCCCACAGGAGCTGCCATGCTGGCAGGGAAGGTCATGGTGGGGCTTCTGTTGGGGTTCTTTTTCCTCTCTGCCCCAGTGCTGAGTCAGAGCCCATGGACCAGTGCCTCTGCAGGGAACCAGAAAGACATGACCCATGGTCTTGTGCAGTGTGTAGGGACAGAGTAGTAATACTGGGCCCGAAGGCATCACAGCATCAGTACCCTGACAAGACATGTGTTGCATATGAAAGTACTAACACTCACCAGGAACTGCGCAAAAACATTTACCCTGCTTGATATTTTTAAGTTACTAGTACAGGTTTTTTTTTTTAAGCTTAGGGCCCCTTCCCCCCCTAGTGCACTAGGAACTGTGCACTATGATAATAAGGCTGTAACTGAGACACAAGGCAAGCTATTACTGGTTTCCTCCCACAGCCATTTACCCTCACTCTATTCTGGGAGCCGGGATCGACTTCTCTGTGTTTAGAAACCTCCATGTGGTTTGTGCTTAGGTTTCTGAAACACAAGCTGTTAGCTCAGTCTAGTTGTCTGAAGTGTATGTTGCTACCAAAAGAAGCAGCACATTGCTTGATTGCATTTCAGTTCCATGACATTTACAAATTAATTAGAGGGGAAATTTCATAGCAAGGGTCTAGAGGATTCTGAGGTGTAAGGAAGCTTGGGAAGGTTCCCAGAATTACACCTGCATGTGGAGTTTAGCATCGGAGAGCACAGAGCTTTGTCAGCCTTGATCACAGTTCTGCGTGAAAGGTACTCATTAAAGTTCCCACGAGTCAATGAATGAATGAGGGATCCAAGGCTTTGAACCCAGACCCATGACATCAGCATCACTGAGACTGTCCCTATTAACTGCCCCTATTAACTCTAAGTATTTTCAAGATGTTATTAGTGTGTTCAAATGGATTAACTTGGAAATATCTTTATTTCTTTCCATTTACTACCTCGGTCGGTCGTGCCACCTTGAATCTCCCTCTGTGTGCCTTTATAATGTACATCTACCCTCAACTCTCAGAATCTAATCCAGTTCCAAAACTTGATCTCAAACTTGGCGCCAGTCTTGCTTTCTTCCCGTGCAGCCTGACCCTGCACAAAACACCCGCAGGATGAGAAGAGTTGGAATATTCTGCTCCTGAACTCCTGTCCCTTCCTCCTTTAAGGCTTATCTGCCTTGCCTGGTTGTTGGACACAGAGAAGGTGAACGTCTCTGTGCAGCCTTCTTTCTGTGAGTTGGCGCTGGTGCTGTTTGATTCTCTGGCTTGGAGATGGCCTTGAATTTCCTTCTCTGCCCCTTGGGCGCCTCTGCTTGCAGCTGGGTCTTTTCTCATCCTTCCTCCTGGGTCCTCCTCCTGCAGGTGTTCTCTTACCTTGGGGCAGCCATCTTGGTCAGGGTACCAGGAAGATGACTACAGGCAGGCTTTACTTGGTGGTGTCTGACTTCCAGAAAATTTGCTCCTCCTTGCCTCTCCAAACTGTGGGTGTGCTGGCTGCTTCGCTGCTGTACCTCCCCTTAGTCCATTGCATAAGGAGATGGGCAGCCAGGGAAAGGGAGGTTGGGCTTCTGTTCCTCTAGACACCTCTAACCTGCATGTGATTCTCTTGATGCCCTCCAACAGGTGGTGGGTAATTGGGGTGGGGCCTGGGACCTGAGCTGAGGGGTCAGGCACCTGAAAGGAGGAGCACTGCTCTGCCTTCCTCTCCAGGGGCTCTGGTTCCTGTCTCCTGGCCTGATTCTAACACACACCGGAAGCCCGTGTTGGCAGGCTAACTCGATTACCTTTTAGTAAGTTCAGAGGAGATTCATGGCTCCAACTTGGATCAAAAGTGGCCCACTTTGTAGTTCTCTGTCCTCAGCCATGGGCATTGGTCTCTAATGCTGATTCCTTAAAAGTCCTTCCTAGGTTTTTTTTTTTTTAAATCATAAATGCTTGAGCTTTTTTTTTTTTCTTTTTTGGTTTAGCATTTTAATAAAAGGAGAAGCACTTACGTTGAGACACCATTAGTGCTTGGGTGAGTTAAAACATTTGTTAAGTTTATGAAATGAAGCACCCCTGACAGGCCAGGATGATTCCAGTAGTGTTCATGCATAATCTCATTTATTCTTTGTGTGTGTGTATGTGTGTAATTATTATCTTTTTATGATATAGTTCCATAGACCCTGGCATTTCCGCTACCCCCTCCTAAATCCTCCCCGTCTTGCACTGAGTTCTGCCATATGATTACAGCAGCATAGTTCCTCAAAAACAGTCGTAAGTCCGTCATTGTGGGCATGGTCAATGGAAGAGCGCCCGGTGTCCCATTGTCAAGACACATCCAACAGTTTCACTGGGAGTCCATCCCCGATCTGGAAGTAGAGATGCACACTGCACCGTTTCCTCAAATCTGGACATGTCAGTCTCTACTACACTGTAAATCCCCCCAAGTGAAAAGCCACACAAAATCAACAACAGGAAGAAAAACAGAAATTTACAATGCCATGAAGTTAAATAACATGCCACTGGGTATAATAGTCTTCATTACACAGTACATTACATTACACTATACATCCCCTTAAATTTATTCTTGAAGTCAGGTTATACAGCAAAGATGTGACTACTCGAAGATGCTGAAGGTAGAGCTGTTTATAGTCATGGAAACCTGCTACAATGTAGGTGCCCGTTTCTGTGTACATATAAAAGTTTTGATGCAGCCCTGTGGAAAATGTTTACAATGTGCTACCTGGTGGAAAAAGTCAGGCCATGGCATGATGGCTTAGTGGCTAAATTCTCACCCTGCAACTGCCCCAGGATCCCATACGGGTGTCGGTTCATGTCCCAGCAGCTCCACTCCCATCTAGCTCCCTGCTTGTGGCCTGGGAAAGCAATCAAGGACGGCCTAAAGCCTCGGGACCCTGCACCTGTGTGGGAGACCTGGAAGAAACTCCTGGCTCCTGGCTTCGGATCGGCTCAGCTCCAGCCATTGCAGCCACTTGGGGAGTGAATCAACAGACAGAAGATCTATCTCTCTGTCTCTCCTTTTCTCATTCTGCCTTTCCAATAAAAAAAACAAATCTTAAAAAAAGGTTTTTTTTTTAATGTAACAAGTAGGAGCATCATCAAAAGAATGATTGCTGCACTTTTTTTTAAGGTTCATTTTTTTAAATTGGAAAGTCAGATTTTACAGATTTTATACTCTCTTGGCCTAATGATAATAACTATTAATTCATCCAACAGGCTGGCTCCTATTTCCACCACTGCATGTCCTAAATATTATTTGGCATTTATAAATGCATGTGGTAATTTGGAAAACTGCCTGCGTTACAATGTAAATCTTCCAAGTCACTTTCAGAATTATGTTCTGGACTTCATGTTGAGGACTTGAAAATGTGAACATCCTAACTTGTAAAAAGAGCTCCCAAGTGCTATCCATCTTCTATCATAGCTATTTTATAATTTATTGAAGTAGTTGAAATGTCTCGGGGAAACTAATACAACAGAGTTCATTTAAGGACCTAGACTTTAATCAATTCAGATGGAATTTTTTTAGTAGTTAGGACGTAGTGGCACTGGAGGTCTGTATCATTTTGTCTGTATAAGCCAGGGTTAGCCTATCGGCTCTCCAGGTTGGGAACCTGGCTACTGTCTAATGTGCGGTGGCACTCCTACAGCCTAGCACAGTGTAAGGTGAGACAAATGGTCTTAATAATAGCAAAACTGTATTTAGCACATGATATTGACAAGATCTAATACTCATAGCTTCACACACAGAAAGAGAGAGAAAGACAGTGAAATTTTCTATCCACTGGCTTACTCCCCAAATGTGTACAGCAGGGCTAGGCCAGGCCAAAACCAGGAGCCTGGAACTCAGTTCGTGTCCCCCATGTGTGTGGCAGAGACCCAAGTACTTGGGCCATCTTCTGCTGCTTTTCCTGGTGTATTGACTGGGAGCAGGACAGGAAGTGGACTTTAACTGGTACACTCACATGGGAAGCTGGTATCTCAGGCAGTGGTCTAGCCTGTACCAAAACTGCAACCCCTTTAATTAATTTATTAATGTAATAAGAAAGGGTTTTGCTTAATAAATTTATTTGAAAGGCAGATTTACAGAGATTTCAGTCTGGAGTTTTCCCACATGGGTGCAGGGGTCAAAGCACTTTATTCATCCTCAGCTTCTTTCCAAGGCACATTGACAGGGAGATGGATTGGCAGTGATCAGCTGGACTAGAACCAGCAGCCATACGGGATACTGGTTCACTCCCCACATGGCTATGCTAGCCATAAAAAGGCTAGACTGAAGCCAAGAGCCAAGAATTACTTCTGGGTTTCCCACATGGGTGCAGGGGCCCAAGGACTTGAGCTGGATTGAAAGTGAAGCAGCCAGGTCTTGAACTCTGTCCATAAGGGGTGCCAGAGTCGCATGCAGAGGCTCATGAGCTACGCCACAATGCCGGCCCCCAGCATGAGGTTTATAAGCTGTCTTAGAGAAGGATGGGAGGTAGATTTGGACTTGGTATAGCAATATAGGAGAAAAATGTCAATATTTCTGATTCCCAGCTGTTTTAAAAGTCCAGCTATGAACATGCCCCAACATTTAGGTTAAATTACAACATTTACATAAAAGTCTCTATAAAATATGACTCTGAACAAATTGAGATAATAGTAAGAAGCACAGAAGTTCTTTCCTGTTGCATGAAAACCTTGCCCTAGGAGAATCACTTTTTCCCCTTGATTTTGGTTAAAATACATGGAATCCCTGTTGCATGCTGATTCATGTACTAGAGTCAGGATACGAAATGGAACAGTTCAGAGGTGAGCCATATACACACAAGTAACCCGAAGTGTGTAACACTGATGGTCCCACAGGGGCATTGACTTGAAGGCTTTGAGGCAAGTGAGGAAAAGTAATAGCAGCCCCAACCCCCAGGGGATGATCTTAAGAACAGTTTGATTTTTAAAAATGGTGTGCGGAATCACTGCGTTACCTGAATTCATAGCTGTTATTCTTTCCAAGTGGATCACACCATCCAGAACGTTCCTGAGGTAAGGAAAGCATGTTGGAGGGAAATATTTCCCCTCACATTTCAAAGTGGCATCTAAATATTGCCATCTTTCTAGCTCCAGGTTTGTTTTACCTTTTCATAAAATGTGAACCACAATTTTTACTGCTTTGTTTTGTAGCATTTACATAGGTCAAAATTCCCATATTTTTGCCGTTTCATTTTCATACCAATTTGTTTTTAATTCATTCCTATTTTATTTGGAAGAGGGGTAATGCTTTTCCATTTGCTCATTCACTCGCCACGTACCTGCAGCTGCTAGGGCTGGGTCAAGCCAAGTGGGGAGGCAGGGATTCGATGTGGATCTCCCACTTGGGTCTCCAGGACTCACGTCCTTGAACCATGCCCTGCTGTCCTGCAGGGGAGGCATCGATAGGAAGCTAGGTTTAGAAGCCAAGCTGGCACTGTGATGTGAAGTGCAGGTGTCACCGGCAGCCGTAGCACCAAACACCTGCCTTGACTTTGTGTTTACTTTCTGGCCATTCAGGCTAAGCGCTTGCGTGTGTAAAGGAGCGTTTAGGTGGAGCCTGCTGCGCCTTTGTGTGTCTGGAAGTATCTTCCTGTTTCCTCCCGATGAAGCAAAGCTTGTCAGGCCAGAATTGTTGGAGGATGCTTGGTTCTTCTCACAGCTTGTTCTTAATGGGTCACTGTCTTCTGCTGTTTAATGTAGAGGCCCTTGAGCCAGCTGGATGTGGACAGCCATGGGCAGGACCTGTTTCTACCTGCACACCACAAGGGTTTTTTTTTTTTTCCCTTTACTTTTTAAAGTAAAGTTTTCTAGGCAAAATTTAGCTCAGGGTAGTTTTGGTGTTTTTCAACTTTAAATTTTCCTGAAATTCCTCCATCAGACACTTCCTGTCTTAAATGTCTTCCTTTCTTTTTTATCCTCTTTTTTTTTCCACTTTTGCTCTGAGGTAAGCTTGTCATTAACTCCAGATTTTCAAGCTTCCTCAATCTGTTCTTCATTGCTTCCAAGGCATTCTAAATTTGGCTTCTCCATTGATTCCAGATCGTTCTTTAAAGCCATTCCACAGACACATTTTTCTTCGGAATCTGGTTGAAAGTGCATATTAGAAAACCTGTCTGGTTTCATGTTTTGCAGGAACAAAGTACTTGGCCTTCATAGGGCGGCTAAAGCTTTTCATTTGGACTGTGCCGTGTGTCGGCTCATATTTATAGAGGGAGAGCTATGTTATCTGGAATTGAGGAATGAGATATGGAGTCTTAATCAGATATGATATGATTTTTTTAAAAATAGTTTAGTCCAAAAAAAAAAAAAAAGAAAGAGAGAGAGAAAGCTGTAGTTTTGCTATTCTGCCCTTGGCCATTTCAGAAGTACTGTTGCCCCAGGAATGTGTGTGGTGAGAGGCAGTGGCAAGAGCATGCTTTTGTCTGTGTGAAACCTTGTGATTTATGGCCAGTGTCCCCTTCCTTGGCTGGGCACAGTTTGGCCGCCCTGGGCGGTGGTGGTGCTTGCCAGCACTGGGCTGTCCTGGGCTTGTTCACCGTACCTTTGCCATGTGGTGCAATTTGTGTGTCATCCAGTGGGAGCAGGTAGGAGTGACCGCCTCTTCTTACCACCCCTCATCTCCCTGGGTCTATTCTAGGCTTTTTCCTGGCTGGCAAAGGCAGGTTGTTATCTTTGCTCCAATTGGCCTTTCTTCAAATTTGTCCCTTCTGACCTACATTATTATAAAGTACAGTGAAATTTCTCGTGTTGGGTGATCATCCTTCCATAGTTTTTTATTAAAAATATTTATTTGCTTTTGGGTCTGTCCTAGATGCTCCACTTCCCATCCAGCTCTTTTTTTCTCTCAGATTTACAGAGAGGAGGAGAGACAGAGCTCTTCCATCTGCTGGTTCACTCCACAGTGGCTGCAACGGCTAGAGCTGAGCCAATCCAAAGACAGGAGCCAGGAGCTTCTACTGAGTCTCCCATGTGGGTGCAGGGTCTCAGCACTTTGAGCTGTCCCTGACTGCTGTCCCAGGCCACAAACAAGGAGCTCGATGGAAAGTGGAGCAAACAGGATAGGAACCAGTGCCCATATGGGATCCTGGTGCATGCAAGGCAAGGACTTGAGCCACTGGCTACTGCACCAGGCCCCCACAGTTTCTTAACACAGATGTATGTTATGTTTGACCTTGACTTTCTACTCTGCAGTTCATTTTAACAGAGCAGTGATAAAATCATTCAGGATATTACAAGCCTTGAAGAATTTTCTCGAATTATAAGCCTTCTTCATAGCTTAGCAGTCAGCTCTTCTCTGGGTACGTGTAATTGCAGCTGAAGCTTCTGGGCTGGCATACAGTCTGCAGTGCATCTCATCTGTGCTGTAGGCAGTCCGTAAATCTAGATTTGGACATGGAAGTCTGTTAAGAATGCACATATCCATTAATCCTAGGGAAAGAGAACCACTGTTCGTAACAGCCGACTGGAATTTCTCTCGGGATTGTGAACAATAGCCATATTAGCTAACACTTACTAAATGCTTGCCATGTGCCAAATGCTACTTCAAATGATGTAAGCCTATCAGGCTCACTTAATGTTTACAGCAACCCAGGATAGAGGTTACTCAGGATGTCTCGTCCTATCATTGAGGCACGCACCCAAAGTCCCAGGGTGGGGCTGGCCTGGGAACTCAGACTGGCTTCCAGGTTCACGCTTCTCAGGGCTGTCTTACACCACCCTGCAAAAGGTGGAAATCAAATTGGGGAGCTGTGATTTTCTAGTGTTCCCATAAAGACTTTGGATTTGTCAGAAGAGACAGCAGGGAGGTCTCGGGCTGGAAAGATCCAGTTAACCACAATCACATAGTTGCAGTGAAGAGTAACAGAAGGTTTGGGGTAAATGTGAGGCCTGACTACTTTCTCAGTAGTTCGAGTATCACTTTTGTCTTTGAAGCCTTGAGGCTCTTAATCAGTCACTTAATTAGACATTCATTATCTCTGGTCATGTGTCAGCCCTAATGTTGGGAGGCTGGGGTTTGGGTGTATAAGCTATATTCTTGCCCTTAAGTTCGCAGTCTAAGAGACATTAGTAGGTATACACCAAGTGGCTTAAAAAGGAGAGAGGAGAGACAGAAATCATCCATCCACTGGTTTACTCCCCAAATGGCCACAGTGGCCAAAGTTGGGCTAATCCAAAGCCAGGATCCAGGAGCTTCTTCTAAGGCTCCCATGTGGGGGCAGGGGCCCAAACATTTGGGGCATCCTCTGCTGCCTTCCGAAGCCCCTTAGCAGGGAGCTGGGCCGGAAGTGGAACATCCACAACTCAGACTTTGCCCGTATGTGATGGTTAGCTTGCTGTGCCAATGCACTGGTCCACCAAGTGATTTTTTCATACAATTTTTCTCTGAGTTATAATATATAAAGCCCTATATCTTTAGGAAATAGTTTCAGGATTATAAAAGCATTTTTATTATTAATATTTCATGTTTTGAGCAATAAATTGACTTCTTCAATTTTTGTGTGATCAGACTACAGCGTCCTGACACCTATATTAGATTATAGTCAAAATCTATAACCCAAGTCCACACACTGCAGTTCCACTGTTGATTGGACCTTTTCCTCCATTTGTTGACTTTTGTGTGGTTGTTTAGTTGTCACTCAGCATCTGGCCGGATCATAAAACTCCAAGGTTGAACATTTTTGGACAATTCCTTGTGAGCTCCAGCAAGGCTGTGCGTGAGAGTCACTTGTGAGAACCTTGGTGAGATTTCCAAAGATCTCCGTATCTATGGCATCCTTAGTTTTGCTTTCTGTTGCTGTAACTAAGACCTGTGCATTCACAGGGTTAAACCTCTGGGGCTGGCTTCCAAGGCCCTGTGTCTTCCAGGGCTGGGGAGAGGGAGATGAAGTCACGCATGCTCCCCTGGAGCCCTAGGGTCACGGCCCCTTGTCTTCTGCTCTCTACAAATGCTGACCTCTGCCTTTGAATATCAGGCAGAGATTATTTCTTGGAGCTGGATTTTTTTCTCCCTGTGAGTAGATGTTGAAGTTTATTTTCGGGTTTGCTATTATTGGACTATAGAAAGACATTCATAAATACATCCTTTCTTGAGAACCATAAGAGTTTCGTTATAAATAAATCAATGTTCTTGTCCCAAATATATTAAATGATTCAGCCTACTTAAAATTGACCTCTGTTAACTTTAGATAGTGGGGCTTATGTGTATTATTTTGGTTATTTAAATTGATGTTTTCTTGGGCATTTACACTCATTTGTTGCATGTGTAGAAAGTAGAAGGGTAATAGTGCGTTGGAACACTGGAAGATCTCCAAGCCAAAGAAAGTTCTGTTGTTATTCTTTTTAGAAGATTTATTTATTTACTTACTTTAAAACCAGTGTTACAGAGAGTGAGGTATACACACACACACACACACACACACACACACACACACATCCTTCTTCTGGTTCACTACCCAGGTGACCACAGTGACCAGGGTTGAGTCAGACCAAAGGCAGGAACCAAGAGTTTCATCTGGTCTCTCACTTGAGTGGCAGTGGCCCAAAACACTTGGGCCATGTTTTGCTATTCCCAGGTCATTAGCAAGGCACTGGATCAGAAGTGAAGTGGTCAGGATGTGAACAATCAACCTTAGAGGATGTCAGCATTGCAGGTGGAGGCTTTATCTGCCATGCCATGATGCTGGCCCTCACAAAGCTTGTTTTAACAGAGCAGTTCATCCAGCTAGATCTCCCAGACGGAGTGTTACCAAAGGATGTGAAAGTATTTGGCATTAAATACAGTATTTGGGAGGGACACAAAATGTATTAAAATATGCTATTATCCTCTGTTTTAATGTTGAGGATGCTGACATATGAGATTAAACAATTTTTCCAGGGTTGCATTTATTGAATGCTATGGTCGAAATTTGAGCCCACAAGCCCAGGATCTAAGCTCTTAACCCTACACTATCCTCCTCTCTGTAAGAAGACATGAAATGGGAAAACCACATGTGGATTGAGAATCTTTAATCCAAAAATCTGTAGAATCTGAAACTTTTTAAAGACTTGTTTTTATTTGAAAGGTACAGTTACAGAGATAGGAGTGGGGTGGTGGAGAGGCAGATAGAAATTTTCCATCTGTTGGTTTACTCCCCGAATGGCTATGAGTGGCCCAGACCAGAGCCAGAAACCACTTTCTCCTTCTGGGTCTTCCTCATGTGTGCAGTGTCCAAACACTTGGGCTATATTCTGCTGCTTTCTCAGGAGCGTTCGCAGTCAGCTGTAACGTGAACACACACCCATAGGGGATGATGATGTCATAGGCCCCAGAGAATCTAAGACGTTTCAGTACCCACATGATGCTACAGAGTTCTACACCGTGAAGCTTCATTCCATGCCTCAAGTTATTGCAAATATAATGCTATGAGTGTCAGTCTGTGAAACATTACTGAATTTGTTTTCTTAAATTTCTTTTTTAAAGGTTTATTTCTTTTTATTGGAAAGGGAAAAAAGAAAAAGAAAAGAGAGCAGAGAATAGAAGATACACTCCCCAAATGGCCGCAATGGCTGGAGCTGAGCTGACCTGAAGCCAGAAGCCAGGAACCTCCTCTGGGCCTCCCATGCAGGTGCAGGGTCCCAAGGCTTTGGGCCATTCTCGACTGCTTTCCCAGGCCACAGGCAGGGAGCTGGATGGAAAGTGGGGCTGCTGGTACACAAACCGGTGCTTATATGGGATCCCAGGCACATGCAAGGCGAGGACTTAAGCTGTTAGTTTACCGCGCCGGGTCCACATTACTGAGTTTTATAGCTATAGACTTGAATCCCAGCTCCAAGATACCATATTAGGTGCATGCAAATATTCTAAAACATGTAATACTTTGGGTCCTAAGGATTTTGGATAAGGGACACTGAACTACTTCTTGAGATCCTCGTGTAAAGCTTTGTTAAATGGATGGCAGAGAGTAACTTGTACAAAGAAAAGCGAAGATAGAAATGAGACAGTAAAAGCTATTTGGGTGGTTGCAGGTACAGACGAGGAAAAACAATTGGTTTTGGAACAAAGGGCTAGTAGGAGGCAAGACATTTCTGTGGGAGTGTGTCATGGACCATGACAAGAGCTGAGGGAAGTGGAATTTAAGGTATAAAGCTGGATTAAATAAAGTCTTGAAGGGGGTAGATGAGACTGAGGAATGTGAGACCTCTTGTTGGCCAGGGACAGTTGTGGGTGTCTTCCTTAGGAAAATGAAGTGGAACAGTAGACAAGACTATGTAAGTATCAGGGAAATTACGTTGAGAGGTGGGCAGCTGGGAAGTAACGCTAGAACTAGCTGAAGAACTAATAAAATGTCCCAGGGAAACAGAACCCCTTCCCTGGTTCTGTTCAGCATCTAGAAGTGTCAGTGTGCCTCAAGAGTTTGGCAAAAGGGAAGGAAGTATCTAGCATGGAACATAAAAGTAAGAGTAAGAGCCAGAAGGGGGTTTGTTGGGTTCAGTAAAGGAATTGGCTTCGGGAATGGCAAATAGGTCAAGGTTAATGAAACCAGGGAGGCAGCCCTGGCAGTGCCCTAGAGGAATTGCCTGAGGAGATGGGGAAAGAGAACTCTGTCTACAGCTGGGGTGGCTTTGTCAGTGACCCAGTGAACTTGGCTCAGGCCCTAGTCTCTCTATGGGGAATCTTGATTGCCCCTTGAGTTACTTAAGTGTATACCTATGGAGAGCTCTGAATGCCAAGGTTGACACTGTAGTCTACTC